>NC_081410.1:367529966-367853373 GCF_030272615.1 Cryptomeria japonica | reverse complement strand
GCCTAGTCCTAAGAGATGGGTGTTGATTCTTTCATACCAGGTCTTGGGAGCCTGTTTAAGCCCATAGAGAGCTTTCTTGAGTCTACACACATGAGACCCAGCATCATAAATTTCAAACCCTTCAAGTTGCTCTAAGTAGACTTTTTCTGAGATCTCACCATTTAGAAATGCTATCTTAACATCAATCTGGTGTACCTTCCACCCCTTTGTTGTTGCAATGGCTAATACAGCTCTTACTGATGTATACCTGGCAACAGGTGCAAAAGTTTCTTCATGATCTATTCCTTCCCTTTGTGAGAACCCTCTAGCTAAAATCTAGCCTTGTGTTTTTCTACACTGTCGTCTACAGCATGTTTAATCTTAAAGAGTCATTTAGATGAAACAACAGATTTCTTAGTTGGCCTAGGAACAATCTCCCAAACATCATTTTTCATAATGGACTGATACTCTTCAAACATGGCATCCTTCCATACTTGATGTTCAAGTGCATCTGATACATTGTTTGGTTCAGCTTTAGAGAGATCATTCATAAGGGCAACATAGCTAGTGAATTTATTAGGCCTTTTGCTTTCCCTGAAGGTCCCTGAAGGAGCAACAAACTTTTGAGCTTCTGCTACAGTCTTGGTGGCCCATAGTGATCTTTTTTTGAGGTTTTCTCTAGGTGGACTTTGAGTTTCACTTATAGCTTCCTCAGTATTCTCCCTCTGAAGCTCAGGAGTAGGATCTCTATCTATGCTAGAGGTGAGGATATAGACTTCAGGGTCTAGAGAGCTTTGGGCTCTTTTGAAGGCTAAGTCTTCTTCAAAGATCACATCCCTACTTAGTTCAATATTCTTTTGACCAGGTATATAGATCCTATAGGCTCACTATATCCTACAAGGATTCCCCTTTTTCTAGAAGGCTCTAATTTTAATCTTTTCTCCCTAGGTACATGAATATAGACAGGGCATCCAAATATCCTAAGGTGGCTAATATCAGGTTTTGATTTAGTGAAGACTTCCTAAAGGGTCTTATCTTCAAGATGAGAGTGAGGACATCTGTTTTGAATATATACAGCACTGCTAGTTGTTTCTACCCAAAGATTGACATTTAGATTCTGATCAAGAATCATAGCTTTGGCAGCTTCAACGATTGTCCTATTTTTCCTCTCGTCTATCCCATTTTGTTGAAGGTTATAGGGTATTGTTAACTCCCTCTTAATCCCTGAATTTTTACAAAACTCTTTAAATAATTCTGATGTTTATTCCCCCCCATTATCAATTCTTAGGGTTTTAATTTTGTTACCAGAGTAGTTCTTTGTTAGTGATTTGAATTCTTCGCAAAACTGAACAGCCTCAGGTTCAATTTAACTATAGCTCTGATACCATGTAAATGATGTTCAATTTACATTCAATATGCAAGTTATATTCTAGTTGATAATATCTTGTTCTATGTATTACTGATTTAAAATATAAATCTGACTATCTTCTTTTGTATGGCAGGTGAGAGGAGCATTTATTAATTCCGATGTCCTTTCTCACAAATACCATTTGATATATATAGCAAGCTGGGTACGATCAAGCAATGCCTTGACCAGTCATGTCTTTTAGACATGGCCGATCAAGACATTACTTGATCATGCCCCTTTGCTAATCACAATAATAATACACGGTGTTCATTTAACAACCGATACCAATCGGTGTATGCTTGTCTTAACACCCGATAACAATCGGTGTATGTTTATTTTGCCACCCGATATTAATCGGTGTATCACCCGATATCAATCAGTGCAAACTTATATTAACATCGATACTAATCGGTGTTTGGTTGACCCGATAATCATTTGTTTATTATTAAATAAGTTAACCGATATAAATCGGATTGCATTGGTTAACCTAATTTAATAATCGGTGAGCACAAATAATGTAACCAATATTAAATTGGGATTCTATGCTATAGAATGATAATCGACAGTTAAGCATTTGATCGAACTAATTAGATTGATCATATACAAATGAAGAATGGTTTATCAGATGAAGGATTAATAGCTTGAAGTTATTCATCATAATTATCGATAGGATAAATGATTGAATGAGAGACTTCATTTATCTCTCATTCAATCATTTATCTTACCGAAGCTATCATGCATTAACAAAGAAGACTAAGCAATTAGCATACTAATGAAGTGGTTTGATTGGTATACAACAGTTAGCATTTGTTATTAATTTGTAATCATTATGAAGAAGCATGATAATAAAGGGAGGTGTCTCATCATTACCAAAGGGTACGATCCTTTCAGTTTGGAGATATATAAGCAAGATCTTTCCCATTCCATTGGGGATCATGGGGATTGTTTTCAGTTTATTTATGTCCCTGTTGGAGCGCTCAGTTGAAGCACAAGGCTATTAAGTCATGGGTGGGCAATTACAAAGAAAGTGTTAGAGAGAAATGGCATCATAAGAACATCGCAAGGGCAAGAAAATGTCGAATCAGAGACAGTGGTAATATATCCAGATCAACCACCATTGACCATTGCAATTATAAAGGATACTGGATCAGACAAGCGAACAAGTAATTCTTTAGGATCTTTACAGACCGATCAGCATTAGATATCTCTTATTCACATTAAGGCGAATATCAGAAATAATGAGCAATGCATATTTTTCAGAATAGTTTAGTTCCAAACCATATTGCATTCATTTTAAGGAAGTCAATGAGGACACAAGGATGTAAAACCAGCAATAATATTATTCAAGTGATTAATTATTAAAGGAAGATGATAAGTGACAACGGCTACACCCACAATACAATTTGTCATTTGTTACAATATTAATATTGAGCATCACAGATGATAGCGGTAATTATATAGACAATGATCATGATTAAAGGATAATCAGTTTGTTATGAAGCAGCTCGCTTGGGAGAGTATGTCTCGTTGCTTTGGGAGAAGTGTGTTCTATTCCAAGGAAAAGATATAAGGAAGATTGATTGATCAAGAAAGAGGTTAAGGAAGGAGAGGAATCTCTCTATAAACGGTTTGGATTGCTTAGTCTGAGTGAATTGACATTGATCCATTCCTGATTACATATAGAACACATTCCAAATCAGAGAAGGTACCACTGTGCTGCAAGCACTTCCAGTTAGATTAAGAACAACGTCATATTCATTCATCGCATGCTCAATAGATAGATAAGAGACAGTTTTTTAGATTATCATTACCGATCTACCAAGGCTTATAAGATAGACATTTTACCAACGATTTTAAGGAAGACATTTGTGCATATTTATTGGAGCAGCAGATCATCAATCTTTCCAGAGATCCGAACACATAATATGGAGCATTTGTTATAATGGATATCAGAGACAACCTCTGTCCAATTGCCATAATTATATCAAGGAGGCTAGCATCATTTACTAATGTTGTCATTAAAGATCAATTGTACATACTTGAATGATAATCCTACCATTGCATTGATATATAGAACGAGTCATCTTGCATACATTTAATTGATTGAATCAATGAAAGTTATCAAGATAAGTCCTATCCTTTGAACTATTCTTAAAATTTAAATTAATTAACATAATGAAATGTCTTCAGTTTGGGTAAATTTATATTCTAGTTCTCACTTTAAGTCTAAATGGTTGTCTCAGGATTAAATGAAGGCAATACCCAAATGGGGACATTACACCAATGGATGTCTTTGTATTTGTGATATCATCATTCTCCATGATGTCTGCATTTATGTGCATTATTAATGCTGCTCTTCCTTCGAAATGAGTCACTGCTCTTTCCTTGTCTTTGTAAAGATAATACAAGGAGCTTTCTTTTAGTTGTTTGGTTCTAGAGATTTAGCATTTGGATGGGGACATCACATTTTGAGTCTCAACTCTCAAAGTTTCGAAGGCAAGCCCAACTTTTATCAACAATTGAAGATTACATGTAATAGCTTCATCAGAGAAAAGATATGCAATAGCTGCTTTTTGTTTTCTTCCAAATTTCATAAGTCTACTCTGTGTACTTCCCTTTCAGATTATTAAACACTCTAAAACAAAGAAAACATGTTTCTGGAGTAGTATCTCAGATAAAAGATACCACCCTGCATCAAGGCATTCATTGCTATTATGTTATTATCAACATTTTGATGATATAAGAATTCAATGAGGAGAAAATATTAGAACTTCAAAAAGGAATAGCATAAGAAAGTCAAAAAATGCTTACTGATCCTTCACATGTAGGACACGCTTTTGTAGGGAATTCTTTAGAGGGAAACAGAAACTCGGTGTCAAGAGAAGCTGGATAGTGTATAACCTCTGCTTGTCCATTTGCAATAGAAACTGCAACATCATCTTTCGCAGACCTTTCCTGGCTACAAAATAATAATAGCGTATTTCAAACAAGTGTTTTATATTAATAGCTGTTATATGGGTGCATCATATAAAACACATTTCCTTGCTCAAAACTCATGAAGAATTCATTTCTTCTTTGCAGATATAACTAAAACTGTTTAGGTAGATTTACCAATTTTTGGCAGAAAATGAATCAAACACTTGCTCACTAAAAGGGTTGGCAATTGGTAGGGTAGCCATTGTAAGAATTTAAAAAGAAATAATTCTGCAAAATTGTGATGCAACATTGGAAAAAATATCTACTTTAAATGGCAACGGCCTATAAATAAAGTTCTCAAAGTCCACCTTTATTTTGAGACCAATCCATATTCCATCATACATCTGATAATCTTGTTTATTATTTTACATCTTCTAAGAGAATACGGTAGGTACACTTGTCCTTTTAGTACCAGCAAAGTGTATTATATCGGGAAATAGTCATCAAAGCAAGTTAGAATAATGCTCAAACTATATTGCTAATAGTAGAGTTGTTGTTGACATATGTTGGAGAGGTTACAAGATTCAAAATGGTTTTTCAGTTTCCCACTCATCCTGCTTCAAATCATATAGTGGGGGTAGCTTTTGCTGTGGATTCTGGGGAATTGGAGCAAAAGCATGTGACAAGAATGTTATTTTCTGTGCTGACAGTGATCCTATTGCCTTGGATGCTGAGCATCTCAGTCCCTTAAATATTAGAAAGGCTGTACCCACTGTTCCTATTCACCCAATAAGCCTGTCACACATGCAGCTAAAAAATCCTACATGGCTCTAGCCTCTAGGTATGGCAGGGGTGTCTCAACCTCGGGGTGTTACTTCTAATGCTGCTGATGTTAATCTAAAGCCCTCATATTCAACATAGGTTTACCAAGCTTTCGAAGCAAATGCATAAAATGGATATGATACCTGTTGGTGTCTGTTTTATCATCTACCAAACATTAGAATAAAGTACCCAAAGAAAATTTATCCTCTCTTGAAAAATCACTGTGTATGCTAAGATTGCAAGAAGATCATATAACGATTCCAAGGTTTCTTGACGTGTGGATAAGCTCAATGGGTGTTGTGATTTGCTGGTAATACACAAAGGGACTTACACTAGAAGGAATTGTCAACAACTTTGGGATTTAGATGGATTTGTCAATTAAAGCTCACTCTCTTTCTTTCTTTTTTGGGGGATTTTCCGGGTTTAAGACTTTCAAAAAAAGACCAAAGGGATAAGGGTTGAGAATTTGTCATGATCCCACATTTTTGTAATAAAACATTTCCATTTTTTGTAACTTAATGATAACTCCTTATTTTTTAATATATCTATTGATCATATTTTTAATTAATTAATGTTAAATATTAAATGAGCTCTATCATAATATATTAACACAAAATTTAATATAACAATCATACAACACAGACAAAAATAAATTATCATATTAATATAACATTATATAATATATAATTAGACAAAACAAAAACTACGATATTAAAGTTCAATCCAAGAAATACTTTATAAAGTATTATGCAAATAATCTCTTAAAAGCACCACACGATATAAATATCACACATAATCTTAAAGCAAATTCATTAAACAAGTTTGTGATTAAACCCACGCAAGAGAAGGAACGCATCATAAATTGGCATCCACGAGGGTAGCGTCTGGAACAAGAGCAGTCACCACCGCTCACCAAACAGTCACGCCCGTGGAGGTATCCACTCCAAGCGCCTCCCCCCACGCGTATAAGGATGCGAGCCGGAAGGGAGGAAGGGCACGGAGAGGGTGACGAGGACTTAGCGCAGGTTAACAGCGGGAAATCCAGGTAAGAACTATGACCTGCTAAGTTATTCATTTTGCAGTAGAAGTTAATAAAAAAAGGAAACTCAGGCAGAAAGGATAGGAGGTTAAATACTAAATAAATGTATATAGTTTCATTAATTCGTTATATAGTAAATGAATGGTTTACAAATGTTAGAAGCTAATATAATAAAGGTCAAAGTAAGTATATATATATATATATATATATATATATATATATATGATTGTGCAATATGAATAAACTCTCATAAACAAACAAGTTAATAAATAAGTTAATAAATAAATTGATTAATAAACTACAACTCCTATTTTAGAAATAAACAACATTATACAATTAGGGACTAATAGGTATGATATGCGTTACTACCAAAATTATGAATAAAACAATTGCATATCCAAACCTAGTGGGGTAGATGAGGAATTAGGCAACAGGGATAGCAGGAACTAGGCCTCTGTCAGGTAGGCCACCCACTGCAGTTGACAAAGGGCTTCTGGCAGGAGGGCCAAGGGGGTGTGCACCGTCCTTGGGCCTGATAAGTGCTACGGGCATCCTAAGGTAGCTTATCCCTTTTATCCCACTAGGAATTAAATATGGAATTGACTTATTGATAACAAATAAACTCAAATGAATTTAGACAAATTACACCCTAAATGAATTAATCAATCATTAAAATCCATTGTTTACATGTTTTCTTAGATTTGCGAAGTTGGGACATTACAGAATTCTACTCTAATCCTACAAATTCCAGAGATGGTACTTACTCAGTGAACTCAATAACTACACTTTGCTTCCCCTCATTTAGGAAAACTACACAAAGTGGATGCAATCTTCAAGGGATGTGCTTATGATTGGAAGTTTAAGCATACACAAAATAAAAAGCTCAGACTAACTTTGCACAGTAAATGAAAATCATCCATTCACCAAAAGTATGACCGGAGATACACCATAAACCAATACTTATCAGATCTTTCATTCAATCTAATAACATGAAATAAATTCTAACTAATGTGTTGAAGAAATTGAGAACCTTGCTTAATCACTCAAACAATAGGATTACAAAGCCTTAAGAGGAAGCACACATGTAATATATTATCTGGAAATGACCTTCATGCAACAATATTTCAAAAACCTCACACTCTCCAAATGAGAGGAGGCAACCTTATATAGGAGCCCAAAAATTTTGAAAGACCGGATCGAACAATGATTAAGGGCTCAAATTAAAAGTTCAAAACCCTAATTAGGGTTTCCCCAAACTCTAACAGTTAAAATGAACAAGGAGACAACTGGCGCAGCCGCTATTCTCACTGAGGTGAGTGTCCAGTTTCCTTCTTTGTAGATTCGATGTACCTGGACACAAGAAGTCGCACCTCCTCTATGGTGACACTTGGCAAGTTGCTAATTTGGAAGTCGACCATATCCACATCATCAGTACAGGTGGCGAGAGTGTCTTCCCAGCCAGTTGCTTGTGTCAGGAAATTTTCATCTATGCGCATGAAGCTCGAAACTCTAGAGAGATCCTCCCTAAGAATTGGCCCTAAAACTTTGAATAAGTTTCCTTGAACTTTGGCCCTTAAATTTTCTGCACGCGGATGCTTCTTTCGCACCTCATCCCATTGCAATATCTCAGCTACCACAAAGAAGACCTTGTCTTGAATATCTCTGATGGTCTTCTCAATTTTTGAACACTTAGCCTCGGATTTTCTCAAAGATTCAACCTTTGTAACAAAGGCAAAGTACCAAGTACTAAAATCATATAGGTCACCGGGTTGGATGACTTTTCTGTCTATAAGATCCTACTGAGAAAGTCCTCTGATTGTTTTCAGACATGGAATGATTCTTCTCTGAATATCCTCAATATCTTCCCAAGCTTCGGCTGTCTTGAATTCTGCTCATAAGGAAGATGTGGAGTCATGCATTGATATCAGGTTCTCAATAAGTATGTAAGCACGTTCTGAGGCATCAGTCATCCATTCCTTAGCTTCTTTGAAAGTTGTCTTCATGTCCTCATAATCCTTTAATGATTCTTGTAAAAGAGGTATGGGCGGAGCAACAGGTACCTCCTCCCGATCTATATGTTTTGTCAAATGTTAAACATATCTCTTCTATTGCTCATTTTCATCTTCAACCTTCTTTCTTCTTTCCTTTTCCTTAGCTAGTCTTGCCTTGAGAGCGTTGCAAGAATCATCAAAATCTTGGATCTCTTGGGCCTATGTAGGCTTACCCAAATTCACAGTAGTGATTTCATAATCCTCAAGAGTGATGTTATCCTGAGTTTTTCCTGCCTTAGGTACTGCCACCTAAACTGTCCTGCATCCTACACAATCTCTCTGGATCAAGGAGAATCTCTTGGCTGGCTTGGGCGCCTTCATCTTGCTGGATTTATCTAACTCAGCCAAAAGTTCAACTGTATTATCTATATGGTGAACCTCTTTAGGAACTTTGGCTTTAATTCTTTCTCTCAACCAATCAAGAATGGTTGATTGCTCCACGCCACTCTCATCAAAATTATCTTCTACCTCCTTCGGTCCAGTGACTATGCCATCCAAGAATTCTCTTGGCTGCTCCAACTTCTCAACTTCGATAATTTCAGCCACTTTGGGTTCTTGTCCTGGTTCCCGAAATGGGAACTGAACTGGTTCCTCTGCGATCTCCTTAATGACAGGAGAAGGAACTCTCATTTCTTGTTCTTCTGTCTCAACATCTTGCTCTTGCTCATCAATTATCACTCTCAGCAACGTGGTAGAGGAAGTACTTATGGTCGAGTGACCTTCTCTTGTCTGTTGTGGTCCACCTACATCTACCTCTCCAGTGACCTTTCCTTTTGCCCTCAATGAATTTGTAGTGGGCTCTTTTCTTTTCCTTTTCGAGGTTCCTATTGCCGCTGAACGTTACACCATGATTCGAGGACATAGATTCATTTGTCCCCATAAGATCATATGTGAAAGTAACGTTTTTCACCTTAAGTTCCTTTGTCTTTTGAGCTGCCCACCATTTGGAATATTCAATTACTAGCCTCATAAGGTCTCCAAGGTTAGACCTCTCAACTTCTAACCAATCGATGGGGGCAAGGGGCCCATTTTTCAAGACGGCATAGTGCGGTTGCTCATACTCATTGTCCTCTTCAAGCTGGTTTGCTACCGGGAATACTTCAGAAACTCTGATCAAATTTCGTGGAATTGTAGACCACAACCTCCTCCTTATGTCGAAGCTATCAACAGCATTGGCCCAATAATCCTCTAAGTCTGGCCTATGCTTGAATTTTACTTCATTTACTTTCCCCATTTTATGAAAAGGGTAAAAATGACTCCTAGCCTAGTACTGGAAAAATGGATACCACTGGATCTCCTTATCAGCAAATGCAGCAGCTTGGGATGAAGGACATGTTTCTAACCCATTCCCAATAGAAAGCGAAGACGCTCCTGTCTTCTGTTTCTTTCTCTTGACACTCATAAAATTTTCTAACTGTTGTACTACCTCGAGTAGTACCATCCTGTTCATGGGAAACATAGGCAATTTGTATGGCTGTCTAAGGAATCCCTGAATCCTCAGATAAGTGAACCTGGGATACTGGATAAACCAATATCCAAATCTATTAATGAAGTCAATCGACTCTTGAGAGAGTCACTGATGGGTACCCCCTTTTAGGATTCTGGTGATATGCATCAGGAATGCATCATTAACTCTCTTTTAAGTGGAACTTTTCTTCTAAATGCAGTTGGGGATAGCAATCATAAACAAGAAATTGGTTTTCTTTGTTCCCGACAGCGCCTCTACATACAATACCTCTATACCTATATGTTCTGGCCAAAGAATAGAACAAGTAGGAACTCATGTAGAAAGTCCTAATCTTTTCCAAATTTCTCAATTGATCATCAAGGTTATCACTAATAATCCTTGCCCAGTTGATCATATTCACTCCAGTGGTGACCTCATGGATAAAGTAGTACATCCATGGTTCAAAAGGAGCAACCTGCTGGCTTCCCCTAACCCTGTTCAATAAGACAATGAGGTCTCCATAATCTTCCTTGAAGTATGCCCATACAAGGAGTTTGGGTATTTTAGAGCTTTCTTTCCTTGGCTTTTCCAACCATTGATGGTTGATGTTAGCTTCATATTCTTCTATGTGATCCTTGTACAATTGTGTCGCCTCATCCTTGGTTATGTAAACAGTTTTTGGTACTCGGCGATACTGAATGCTTCTTTGATCGCCACTTCTCCGCTGTTTGCCAGGATTTTGCCTTCAGGGGCTACTATTTCTCTACTTGTTAGGTTGTAATGTTTGGAGCATTTTGCAACTAACTCAACACACTGCATCGCTGGAAGGAAACCAGCAGCTTGTGCGATTCCATTGTTCATCATCCTTCGCGCAATTGCGGTAGGTAGTTGAGCGTCTGTGCCATACATTCTCTTCTTAAATTCCCGGAGATCGATGTGACCCAAGTTTGTGTCACCAACTTGCTTCCATTTAGAATTCATCTTCGATTTCGGAGGGGAATCTTTGTCCACTAGAAACTTCATCTTGCATGATGTCCCTGCTTCGAAGGTCATCCAAATCTACACAAGAACACAAATAATAAACTTAAGTTATAATCCGTATTTTAGGTGCAATTTCAGAGTTTGGAGGCTAAGTAATTTATGGTTTACTCTCTTATCAACAGCCTTGAAAATTGGATTTTCAAATACTTTGATATTCTGAAAATTTAAGAAAATCCCTTGAAAAATGATCAGACTTCAGGGGGTAAAAGTTTGATTTTATCTTCAAAATCAGAATTTGGAAAAATTAAGTTCGTTCAACTCCTTGAAATTTATTCTAACTTGTTTAAAGGCAGAAAATGAGAAAGAAAGAAATGGAAATCTGCTAAATTTATTCTTTCTCTTTAAACTTTGAGGAAAAACCTGGGTGCAAACCCAATACCCTGCCTTCAAAACTAATTTTCACCTTTGAATAAAGAAGAAGAATGAGAAAAGAAGCTGCTTGGAAGATGAAAATCAGATGTTAATCTCAGAAAATTAATAAATTTGTCTTCCAAACAGTCAAAGTCCCTCCAAAATCTGTGTGCAACTTGTGAAAAAAATGGTTGAAAATCTGAGACTTATGCTTGAAATCCTTCTTGAGATTACTTTAACCTGCAGAAATACTCTCAACCTGCACAAAAATTCTCTAAAAATGCCTCTCAACTTGTTCTTAAAGTTCAAACTTCATATGATGAAATGAGAGAATGAAAGGCATTTGTATTGGAGTTTGAATTCTTAATTTAGAAACACAGAGGATCTTCAAAATTTGTTTCTAATTTATCCTTCATACATCGAACTTGGACATTCAGTCTATCGATCTTGCAAAGAAAGTTTCCATTTTGATCCCTAGTTGCTTTGTCATCACTATCAAGCTCAAAATCCTAATCTTATCTTTCCATGCAACTTTCTAATTCAGTTTTCAGTTCATAATTCAAACCAAATTTGCAATATTCTCTTTTTAAAAACTTTCCAACTATGTCATAGTTTGAACTTGGGAATCAAATCTTGATGACATCTCCTTGGACTATTCCCTCATTTCAGACTCAGCGAGTTTTCACATGAGGCGGACTTTATTGCATTGATTTTCCTTGCTAGGGCAGACTTCCTAATGTTTGTGCACCTTTCATATTAGTCAAGGGTGGATTTCATTGATTTCATGGCTCATTGCTTGAGGGCGGACTTTGACATCACCTTATCCACAGGGCGGACTTCATAAACTTCATGACACACAACCGTCTCCTTCAAGGCGGACTTGAACATCTTCAAGAACTATGGAGGGCGGACTTGGTAAACTCCATGCTCTTCAAACATTTGTTGATTCCTCATCCTTGGGCAGACTTCTTCACTTCCTTGCACCATGTCTTATGATAAGGCGGGGTTGCTTGACATTGTGCACCAAGAAGGCGGACTTTACAAACTTTAGGAACCATAGTCCTTGACCAAGGGCGGACTTTCTTACTTCCTCGCACCTCAACTCTCCACTCATGGCGGACTTGGACATTTGCTTGCACTTGTAACATTTGGTAGGGCGGACTTCTCCAATATCATGACCCACCTCACCTTTCCCAAGGCGGGCTTTACCAACTTTAGGAACTATGGAGGGCACAACTTGTGCAAATTTTACCAGATAGCCTTGAAATTTGAAAGCTATGCCTCAATCATTCACTAAATTCCTCAGGATTCCTAAAATTTTGGAAATTGGCTTTTTGGGTCAAAACTTGGATTTGAGGAGGAATTTGTCGATCATTTTAGTGTATCTCAGTGTGAACAGTGCAAACCCTAGACCCACTTTCTAAAAATAGAAAAAGCAAGGTTCCCTAAATAATAGGAAAAACTTTCTAAAAGTAGCCATTTCGAGGATCATGCTCAAAATGCCAAAAATGAAAAGAAAAACTTTCCAAAAATAGAAAGTTGTCCAAATTAGCTCAAATCAATTGCGATCTTTGTCCTTTGGGCTTTCTAGACACAATGACGATGCCTAGACTCTATTCTAACCATGGCTTGCACACCCTAACTCATAATGTTCAAAACTCAGGTCGCTCAAAACTGACAAACTTAGCAATACTGACGCAAGAAGGTCACAAGGCTCTAACAAAAACCCTAGAAAGCAGGAAAAAGGGAGGGTCCCCATTTGCAATTGGGTGATGTGTGAAAAAGGTCACAACAATAACCTAAACAAGACATCATCTAGTAATTACATTGGAGCAAGAAGTATTATCAGAGGAGGTGAAATGCTCAAAGCATGGCCTGATTTGTAAGTTTAACTTCCTATGTCCCAGTTTAGTTGATTTGCAAAACTGGATCTCTAATAAATCGAAATTGCATATTAAAGGGTCAATAGAGATATGCCCAAGTGCTTAAGGTTTTTTATACTGATGCAAATCTATAGATGATCATGATTTCATTCTGGGTAATGGACCTCGGTTCTAGGATACTTATATTGTGCTAATTTAGCCTCAGATTCTGTCTTTTAACCCAACAAATGAGACTTTTTGTCATGCCAATACGGGTTTCTCTACCCTAAATTCCTCTACAGTTCAAGATTGATCCCTGTTTTCAAGGTATTGGCAATTTGGGAATGCATTGGGTAGATTCCTCTCCACTGACCCAGTAACTGGTGGGTTAATTCACTCTACATCAGTTCAAGTAGAGACGGATATTTCAAAAGGACCGCCAAATAAAGTTTGGCTAAAGGTTGAGGATGAGGTGTGAAAACAAGTATGGGACTATGAAAATGTCCCATTTTTTGCAATTAAAAATGCTTTCAGGTGGGTCATATTGTTGCTAATTGTATTGCTAGCAAGCCTTTCTCTTCCAAGAAATCTAATTGGAGGAAAGAAGCAAATTTAGCACATTTATCTGTCAATCAACCAATCCCTAAATGCAGCTCCTCTTGAAGGTTGCCTCTGAAGACATCAGGGCAGCAGTCAATTAAGGAATCCCAACATTTTGGTCAAGAAGGCAGTAGTACCAGTTATGAACAATAAGGAAAGAGTACAAACAATGTAGGTAGAGAAAATATATTGGCTATGAATCATGGTACTTTTATCCCTTCAGCTTCTCCTGCTAGTAGTACTATAGCTGATGCCCCTCTTGTTCCTAAATCTTCTTCAACAAGAAAAACTGTAGTGGACATGCCTTCATTTGAATGTCAGGATGAAATATCAAAATCTGCTAAGGTATGGGGAATCAATGAATCACTCTTAGAACATATTAACCAGACACTTTCAGCTTCCCTGTCATCCTCAAAATAGAGGATGAGGATGATGCCATTGGCTGGACTTAAGTGCAATCAAAGTAGATGGTGGCCAATAAATAATCTATGAGTCGTATGGTTCTCTGATCACTTAGCAAAAAAAATTGATATGATATTTTAGGTAGGCTTGGTAGAAGGCTCTTCCCATGTCTTGCTATAAATCGATATATCATTGATTCATCAAAGAACATTAATACAAAATTCCTCAAAAATGATTTAATAATGGAATTCATCAAACTCTGAAGTATAGAAGGAGCATTAGTAAGACCAAATGGTATCAACAAAAATTCATAATGACCCTCATGAATCCTAAATGTTATTTTGGGAATATCATCTTCCTTAATTCTAATTTGATGATAACCTCATCTAAGATCATTTTTTGTTAAAAAATATAGCTTTATTTAGTTCATCTAACAAATCATCAATGCCTGTAATAGGTACTTGTTGAGTTCTCTATAGTGTAAACACATAAACCAAGTGCCATCCTTCTTGTATACCATGACCATTAGGGCAGAATAAGCACTCTAAATATGACAAAATAATACATACTTCTAACATCTCTTGTACCATCTTCTCAATTTCAGACTTTTCGTCCTTTGGACACACAAGTACCTCTAAAGCCTAATGTCCTAAGGTGGTTGGCACCCTAGCACTAGTTGAATGACATGATCGTGATCTCTTTTGCGAAGGATTCCTTTTGGCATATCTCCAAAGACATGAATATTTCTCCACAATAACTTGCAGATCTAGTGGTGTAGACCCTTTTGTTGGTTTGTGCCTCTATTGAAAATAATTGAGCCACAAACTCATCTCCATCCTATTTTAGAATCTTCCCCATTTGATAAGGACTTGCCATTTGCGGTGATCTTGCATGTAACCCACATTGTTCAAATTTCTTGCCCTCATACTGGAAACATATGAAAAGCTCTTGGAAATTTATCTCAATAATTCCCAAGGTAGTTACCTACTAGAATCCCAAAACATTGTCGACTCCACACATAGGAATGGCAGATATAGGACCATCCAATTGATGTTCTCCATGGAGAACTTAAAATTATGGCATTTTCAAGAACAACTAGTTGTTCTGCTATCTACGTATAGCTAATTTACTATTGATGAAGTTGTGAGTACTACCTGAGTCAATTATTACTGTCATCTTCTGTTTTTTCAAAAAACCCACTACCTTGAAGGTTTGAAGAGCGCTTGCTAATGCCTGAAAATGCATGACAAGAAAGGGTTGTGTTTCTTCAATTCTTTCCCCTATCTCCTCATCAGCCTCCTCTTCCAAGTCTTCATCCATTTCTTCTTGATTGGAAATTCAATTGTCATATACACACACACACACACACATATATATATATACATATATATATATATATGTATGTATGTATATGTATGTATATGTATGTATGTATATGTATGTATATGTATGTATATGTATGTATTAATTAGTATAATAATTACCAGCAAATGAGTAGTATGTCAGTGACTTGGATAATACGGGAAGCAATCTATTTTACATCGGTTACATCAAGCCATTGATAATATGAATAGAAAGAATACAAGATGCTGAGCAATCGAGGTTAGACATTTGGCAATAAGGAAGATGCAATAAAAGGTTGTAAGAACAATTGACCTAAAGATAAGTCATGACCCCCAATCGACTAAGACATACGATAGAGAAGATTGATAGATAAGCATCGATTGATATAGTTCCATGAGGAGGAGTTAATAATCAATCTTAGATTGTTGGGTGATGAGTACGAAGAGTGATATGCAGAAAGGAGTGATTACTCAAAGCAACGACTAGTCAAAAGCTAGGGTTTGTGACCAAGGATGCGAATTACCAAGACCAAGTGTAATGATATTGGCGTCCACTAAAATCGTATATTCATCACCTCTGAAAATAAAGATAACAAAGGTATTGATTAGTCCCGAATAATAATAACAATAATCACGATTTGGATTAACTAATGGCCCTTATGTAAGTGTGGTAATTAGAGTGATATCAATTAAGGAATCATTAGTATA
The DNA here is from genome assembly GCF_030272615.1 of Cryptomeria japonica. Classification (NCBI taxonomy): domain Eukaryota; kingdom Viridiplantae; phylum Streptophyta; class Pinopsida; order Cupressales; family Cupressaceae; genus Cryptomeria; species Cryptomeria japonica. The sequence continues at coordinate 367,837,404 of NC_081410.1, read as the reverse complement.
TAATGAACCCGATGCTATGAAGGGATGCAATACACTTGTGGAGAGACATAATTAAGAAGGGACGTATCTCTTGAATCACTACCCTTTCATTATGTAAAGTACTTAAGGGAGTTCGATCTTTTGTTATTTGGGGGGATCCATATTGGGGTCTGCTCAAGACGAGCATCTGCTCCTGGCAGTTTGGTTGCAAGTTTACGTTGCAGATTTTATATCAATTATATTAGATATATCATTATTAAACTACCATTATAATTAATAGGGAACAACATATTCATAACATATTTCATATCATTGTCTCAGATTTGTTACCAAATATATTGACATATGTACCTTCTTGCAAACATTTATATCATTTACATTAGACTTAGTAGTGATATCTTCCATAACTTCCATTACTGAGTTTAACTGCAAGTATTTGGATAAAGTAGGTGTGTGAAGTTGCAGTAATTGTTCCAATATCTTAGATATCCTAGTAGGGGACATTACATCAATGTAGAACAATTTCTTTTCTCCACACTTATGTCCTCAACTGTACTTCTGTCACAATTAAAGCATAACCTCTTCAATTTGTTAAGGAATCAGTCTGATAGATTGAGGAAATAATTGTTGACCAAAAACCTTTCCTCTACCTATCTTGACATAATCTTGATTGGGCAGCAGAGTTAGCTCCACATATCCCCATGATTAAGGGCGTAGCGCCATTATCAAGCGCTCCCTAGGCCCATGGCACTTCTACCTATGATCTAAGACTATAACAAACAAGAAAGAGCGTATTTTCTTACTCTTTCTTACCGTATATATGATCTGGTTCTGCACAGAAAACCACAGCAGAGTCCTTAGTTTCTGTCTCCTCCCTTTTAGGTAAAGAAGAAACCTAAAATATCCATTTTTATCCATATATACAATTTTTTGGTGAATTTTCCCTTTTTTGGTTATTTAATAATGTTCAGCAAATTTTAACTTTTTTGGTTGGAAAACACCAAACTTTATGGCATAGTTTATCATGATCTTCTAAATCTAAACTTCCATTGGAATGTGCATGTTCCTCGCCAACAATCATATCTCCGAAAACATCTAGTTAGTCCTAATCCTCTTATTTTGACAACGTTTATACAATGCTCCCAATCATGTATGGCTTTTACCTGTTCTAACCATGGTCTGCATATTAACATTCACTAGGAAGTAATTCATAACAAATGGTTACTCATATTTATTTAAATACATGATTCATGATCATTCTTTTTTCTTTGCTATAAAAGATTCCATATTGTATCGTTGCAACTATATATTGACACACAAATTTTGGACTGAGAACAAACAAGTTGTGATGCCACTTTATATGGAACCGGACTATATCATGTAAATCCACAGCATAGTAATATTTAACATAAATATTCTTCTTATAAGAAACTACCCACAACATGGACATTTATATACATCAAGAATTTGCATAAAAGCACATCCAATCACAGCTATTATTTGATAATTATTACATTTACTTATTGACACAAAACCATATAAATTCAATCCCACTAACACATCCTCATACTGTGGATGGAAATCTGTTAAGAAACAACAGTCGACCATAGTACCATTTCAAAGCAAAACTATTCAGGGTTTTCATTCTATCATATGAATTCTATGGAAAAAAGATTAAAAAAAGATAGTCAACCATAGCACCATGGTACCTTTTTCCATTACACATTTTTCTACATAATTCAACCATAGTCAAATTTCTAAAACAGAGAATACCCATCTTCTCTAGAATGGGGTCTATTGAAGGAGTTAAACTTCTTTCATTTCATATTTTTCTACTGTCTTGATCACACTATGATCCATGGTTATAAGATGTGCATGATGAACTATAGAAAAGCTGAAATGACCACAATGTCCAGTCAATGATGGGGTTTAATACAGTAATTGCTATTGAGCATAAATATCATTTCATTAACACAAAAAAATGAACAGCTTCTCTTCATGGTGGCATAAACAGTTAAAGATGACAAGAAACTTACTTGTTAAGCCCAGATTTCAATACACGAAATTTCACCTTTCCAGTACCTCTGCACCTTGTACACTGCAAAGCCTCCCATCCCTTGCAAGTATTACATCTCCTGCATTCATTATTACAATTTATTCTGATTATCATTACCAAGTTTATCCTAAAAGACAAGCACTGTCAATGTACTAAGAAAGCAATTTATTTATTACTGCTTGAAAGGGGAATAATATATTTCCATTTTGATCAATCTGAAACAACACAAAAGGAAGAAGAGAGTTCACAGTTTTATGAAAATAACTTCTTTTGATACACTTGTACCCTAGGGCCACTTTAATAGACTTGGAATTTTTTCTAGAACAATAAAGAAATTATTTTAACCATTAATGTTTAGAAATAAAGGAAAAAGCGATGCACAAGAGGGACCCATATAAATCTTCATTCAAACAAGACTTGGCATTATCATAACTTTACAAGCTGACTAATTACCTTAGGCACAAGGGCCAAAACAGTCTTTTAATTGTAACCTCTTCAACAATAATCTCCTACTATGGATCTTGACCAAGAAGCTAGCCATCTTGCTGATCTTCGCTTCCAGCTCATGAAGGCTGTGAATTTTCAAGCTGTTTTCATATTGGATATGGATATCATCACTCTATGATAAAGTGCCATTTTATCTCCACTACCACCTTAGTACAGAATATGAAAGTTCTCTCTTCCCAAACTTCCTTAGGTATAGTCAATCTCCTAATCTCACACCTAAGATGATGTGATCTGCTCCTCAATTGTGCAATTAGCAGCCTTGCTTTTCCCTTAACAGCTGCTCCTAAATATGTTTTTTCACCATGTTCCCAAGTTGGGTTAACTCTTTGATATAGTAAATTTCTTCCATCCAATCTGCTTTGTTTACATGACGATCCTAAATTATTTTGGCACAGTTTTTTAATTCCTCATTGGTGTTAGGACACTCATGCAAATCAATATCTCACTAGGTTAGTCATTTGTTCTACTTCATCAATGTTTTCATTCCACAAGTTGATTCCTCCTCCACAACTATTTTGGGCCAGCAATGGTTATCCACGTTTTCAACCTTCTTTAGATAGTTTAGAAACCGGGTTATCATTGTTGCCTCCAACAATAAAGTTCCTACAGGGACTGTGGTTTTGACTTTAAGACTATTTGTGATTAGATTCTTTTGGGTTATCATTGTTGCCTCCAACAATAAAGTTCCTACTTCAGCCAAAAGAATCTCATAAGGGACCGTGGTTTTGACTTTGAGACTATTTGTAATTAGATTCTTTTGGATTCTTTCTAATTGTCTCCATCTATGATTTGACAAGCTACTTCCCCTATACTTTGCAGCCATAGTGGACAATCTTCATTCAAACAAGACTTGGCATTATTATAACTTTATAAACTACTAATTAGCTTAGGCACAAGGGCCAGAACATTCAGTGTAACCTCTTCAATAATAATCTCCTACTATGGATCTTGACCAAGAAGCTAGTCATCTTGCTGATCTTTGCTTCCTCTATAGCCCATGAAGGCTGTGAATTTTAAAGTTGTTTTTGTATTGGGTATGGATATCCTCATAAGCTGCACACTCTATGATAAAGTGTCATTCCATCTCCACCACCACCTTACTACAGAATATGCAAGTTCTCTCTTTCCAAACTTCCTTGGTTATAGTCCATCTATCGCTCTCACACCTAAGATAATGCAATCCAGTCCTCAATTGCGCAATTAACAACCTTGCTTTTCCCTTAATAGCTGCTCCTAAATATATTTTTTCACCATGTTGCCAAGTTGGGTTAACTCTTTGATATAGTAAGCTTTCTTCCATCCAATCAGCATTGTCTACATAGCAGCCCTCAATTTTTTCGCCACATATTTTTTTATTTCCTTATTGGTGTTAGGACACTCATGCAAATCAATGTCTCACTTGCTCAACCATTCATTGTTCTGCTTCATCCATGTTTTCTTCCTACAACCTAATTCCTCCTCCACAATTATTTTGGGCCAGCAATGGTTATCCATGTTTTCAACCTTCTTTAGATAGTTTAGAAACCGGGTTATCGCTGTTGTCTCTAACATTAAAATTCCTACTTCAGCCAAAAGAACCTCATAAGGGACCGTGATTTTGACGATACCTGGTCCATATCTTTTTAAGCAGATAAATGTTGAGCTATGAGCATCTTCAAGTCAAAATAGCAGATGCCATAATCCACAAAACTAATCATGTCGTTCAAGTTGCACGTTGCTTTTTACCACATGCTTTTAGATGAATTTTTATCATAAGATAGATCTCTGATCTGATACAAAATGGATATGTAATTATGAATAGTCATTAACTCAATTTCTATAATACATTTTGAATAATGATATATATTAATTGCTCTAGTTAGCTAGGTATTGAATTCTTTTGGATTCTTTCTAATTGTCTCCATCTATGGTTTGACATGCTACTTCCCCATATTCACCTTGAGTGCCCCATATTTTTTCAATAAGTGTCTAAGGATGATGCAATGATCAATGGTACAATGTCTTGATCTAAAGCCAGCCTGCCCTTTTGCTCTTTTTCCCTCTTTTTCTGCCCAGCTACTGATTGGAAGACATTTAATTTTTTTAAGAATCTCTCCTACTTCAAAAATTCACCTTTAACATTTTATTGCCATGGATAATGAAAGAGAGCTTATCCATTTCCTGTATACAAATTCCCTAGATGATTTTCTTCATAGTTCTTTGTTAAACATGTATAAGATGATAAGGAATAGATTATCTTGACAACCAAGGAGAACTTGAAGCAATATTTTTAACGAATGGCTTTTGTTGAAACCAATTTCTTATAATTGTAGTCTCCATTTGGTAACTTTTTCATAAAAAATTACCCATTCTCTTATACAAAATAAGCTTAATTGACCGGATGTAACAATGCCACAAAGAAACTCTATAATGGGGCTAGTAAGATGCACATAGACAGAATTGGGTTTTGAAAATGGTTTTGGGGCTATGTTAGGTTTTTTCACATGCATGTGCAAGCTCTACAAGAAGATTTTCAAGTACTATTAGAATTTATTGTTTGATTTTAGACATCCTCTTAAGATTCTAAGCAGAACAACAAATATAGGCAACAAGCCTCCCCAATTTCTTCTTTTCAACATATAGTCACAGAAGGAGACTTGACAACAACTCAAAAGGAAATATAAACAGTAATAGAAACAACAAAAATGCAAAAAGTGGTTCCATCCTAACAACTTTTGTTAACCAACCATTCCATTTACTATTAAGATTTACACATTTATTAAGGTTAACTCCTTGTAAATTCTACATGTTAGCTTCACAATCACAAGTCTCACCCAAAGCATAAGAAGAGCTCATTACCATCTTTAAGATACTCATTTATTGAACATAAGAACAATACAACTAACTATGATCTAGAAATTAAGAGTATACAAACATTTAGAACTAACGTAAAAAAATATTCATACCTCCATCATACTAACTAGAGGATTACATTTGAATCAGGTCTATTAACTCTTCTAAGGCAGATTTTCCTCGATACTCGAAGTTCTGCACTCAAAATGCACATCTACAAATTGTGCTCAAGAAGGTTACTACTCAAAGCTACACACTGAGATAAATCATATACAAATATGCACACAAGATTCAAATTGTTACAAAAGCATGAGAGTGCCCAAAAATGGTGCCAATGTTCTCCAGACACAAAACATGAGTCAATGAGTTGAGTCAAAACTACATAGTTGAATCTTGATAAATAATCCAATACACTGCAAGAAATACTTCGTACTTGTCAATGGATGAGGTAAAGGGGCTCTATGATGAACAATTCATAAGTCACAATGTTTGTTGAAAAGGTTTTGCAAATGGGGTAGCAAGCTAGGGCGGCTTGATCTTAGGGAAACTCCATGATTAAACATGCTTGAATCGAAGTGGTAGTGGAATGGATTACTTCCAAGAGGTCTCAATGTTTCACCCTATGAACATCACCTATGGATGCAATGAGTGCAGAGTAGACCATTCATGCTCAAGAGAGCTGGTTCATGTGAGCCACTAATCATGAAATACGGGTTACTCAAAAACTATGCACTTATATCATTATAAAACAAATTAATATGATATACCATGAGAAATACTTGCTACTTGTCAATGGACAAGCTAAAGGGGCTCTATAATGAAGGGTTCATAAGTCACAATGCTTGTTGAAGGTTTTACAAACAAGGTAGCAAGCTTAGTGGGCTTCAGCTTGGGGGAAACTACATGGTTAAGTGTGCTTCAGTCAAAGTAGTATTGTGTTGGGTGACCTCCAAAAAAAAGTCTCAATATTTCATCCCTATGAGCATTACCTAGATGCAATGGGTGCTAAGTGGGCTATTCATGCTCTTGAGAGATGAGTTAATATATAACACTACTCATGAAATATTGGTCAATGAGTGTCACTCAAAAGCTATGCAATTAAATCCTAATAAAGCGCCATATTTTGATATGCATTGCAACAAATACTTGCTACTTGTCGGTGGATTATCAAAAGAGGCTCTATATTGAATGGTTCATAAGTCACAACACTTGCTAAAGGTTTTGCAAACACAGTAAGATAGTATGTGGGCTTGATCTTAGGGGAAACTTCTCAATTAAGGGCCCCTCCCAAGAGGTCTCAATGCTTCATCACTATGAGTATCGCCTAGATGCAACAAGTGGTATGTGGACAATTCATGCTCATAAGAGATGGGTTGATCTGAACCACTACTCATGAAATATAGGTCAATGAGTTTGACCCAAATTTGATACAATGGGAGAAATATCAGCTAGTTGTCATTCGATGAACTAAAAGGCCTCAATAATAAATGTTTCATAAGTCACAACACTTCTCGAAGGTTTTGCAAATAGGTTAACAAGCTAAGTGGGCTTAATCATAGAGGAAACTCCACAATTAAGTGTGCTTCAGTTGAAAAAGTATAATGATGGGTAAACTCCTAGGAAATCCTAATGCTAAGTGGACCACTAATGCTCATGAGAGATGGGTTCATGTAATCCATTACTTTTGAAATATGGATCAATTAGTTTGACTCAAAAACCACATAGGTAAATCCTAATAAAATATCACAATTAGGTATTAAATTACTATCAACTCCAATCTAAGTACATTAACTTTAAGCATTTATTTATAAATGTTTACAAGATTTCCAATGCTTGTACAATGAAATTTATAAAAGATAAATATGAAAGAACACTGCCAAGGTTCTATGCTGAAAATAAATTGCTTGCAAACAAAGCAAGCTATAAATACAAAATTGTCTGAAATAGCATATATTAAAAGGAAAGTTTTCAAAAAGATACAACTAAATTTATCAAGTTTGATAATAAACCTTGTGGAATGTCATCAATCAATAGCCAGCTAAAAATAGTAGTAGCTAAAATAGCTACTCTAAGAGATCAATTGTCTCTATTGGCAATCCTAGTGCAGCAGCAGCATCCTAGGCCTTCTAATCAGGCTGTAATTTGAATATCAATTTTCTAACCTGTGAAACCTTGGGCAATGTAAGAGCACTCATCTAGATCACATGAACCTCCAAAATATACTTACTCTCAATCAGAAACTTATCAATCTATACTCAACTTTTACCTTCCTTGCTGATATCTAGAAATGCCCACCAATCTGTCCATGTTTTATTTGTTTACAGTCTAGGGTCTTCCAAGCTTTTCGTTCACAAGCCTAATAAATTCTATTCTCACCTCTACATGCTTAATCTTCTACATGTTGTCATCATGAAAGGCACATCAAATAGAAGATACATTGGAAGAGATTTGTTTCCTGCTTTATACAAAGGAAAAAAATTGTTTGACGCACCTGAAACAATCTTGGTGACTTGAAACTCGTTTCTTGCTGAAAATATGCTTCCAAAAGCCTAGCCACCCTCAAACCCCTACATCTGAAATTTGCAACCCTAACACCTTGGGAAAATGAAACCCTAGATGTAAAAACATGGCATAACCTTGTCTTGATGAACACCCAACCATAAAATCCTAGGCAGCACTTGCATTTGATGATGGTTTGATGTTAAACCCTAGTTGCACCTATCACACCTGAAAAATCATTAAGAGATTTTTTTTTTGTTGTTGTCATCATGGTATCCCCACGGCCCCAGCCCAGCGCACCCCGACCTTACCCTGGTTCAGGCAAGGGGCGAGCTGGGGGCGAGACTAATCCCTGCGGCCACGGTGCCATCAGCACTGCCCCCAAGTGTCTGTGGCAGAATAACTCCGGGAGAGAGAGTCGAACCCAAGACCCCAAGGAGCAAACCCGAGACTTAAGACCAACTACTCTAACCCGTGGGGGCCAAAAAAATCATTAAGAGATTTTATTATGCACCAACTTGCTGAAAATTTTGGGCAATGGTGGTGATATGCTTAGGAAATCTGCAACAAAGCTTTGCAAACCCCTACAAATGGTAGGAAATGATGCTGTAATCTTGAGATCTTCTGAAACAACTCTTTTAATTCTTGGAAATGGAAAGACTTAAAATAAAACACAAATCACACACCTTAAGGAATAAAGTTTCTTTTGTTTCTGTGTTTTGCCCAAACAGGTCATGAAAATCATGCCCAAACGGCATTATGCAACTTTTTGTTGTGTCAAGAACTTGGCATGATTCAATAAGGTTGAGTAATACTACTCTTTCAGCCCATTTTATGTTTTTTAAACTTTTTTATTATTGCAATTGGGGACATGCAACTTTGATATGTTTGTCACTCTTTCATTTTCCACTCTTTTTGTCATGCTAATGGGCAATCACACAATTCACCATTATATTGTCACTTTTGATTTTAACACAACTTTTGGTGAGGTATTGGCCTCACAAAGAACCAAGGAAGGTTTGCCAATTGCCACTTTTGACATCATAATAATATATCATACAATTGATAAAGGGGACGCCACATTTTTGTGTTTTTGAAAATTTTGACAATGCAATGGTAAATCATGTCATCCACAAAGAGTGTCACTTCTCACTTGAAACTTAATTTTGGGCTCCTCTTTGGTGAGTCGTGCAATTCACCACTAGAATGACAATTTTCCTACCCTAGCCAATCTTTGACACAGCTTTGGCATCCAAGAAAATAGTGCTTATGCCACTTATTGGTTTTTTGTCCAAAACATGGCTTTCTTGACTGAAATCAAATGGTTCTGCTCTCTCAAAACGTTTTATGTTTTGAAACTTTTTAAGATCATAGTGGGAGGGTGCATGATTTTTATATGTTTGTCATTCTTTTATGTTTGACAATTTTTGTCATACTAATGGGAACTTGCATGATTCCCCACTCTATTGCCACTTTTGATTTTTACACAACTTTTGGCAAGGTATTGACCTCTTATGCACAAAAGGGAGACTTGTCACTTTAAACTTTCTACAAAAACTTGATAGCATAATGCTGAGTCACACAATTGATAAAGGAGATGTCACGTTTTTGTGTTTTTTGAAATTTTGACAATGCAATAGTGAATCATGCAATCCATAAAGCTTATTTCTCTTTTCACTTGAACTTGATTTTGGGCTCCTCTTTGCTGCGTTGCATGACTTGCCAAGGAGAAGCCATTTTGCACTCTTCTAACTTTTGGGTGGTCTTGTGGTTGAGTGGCACAACTCACCATTAGTATGCCACTTGTCCTGCCCTAGCCAAATCTTGAGACAATTTTTCACTTGATCAACAAAGATTATGTCACCTTTCACTTGAAACATAGTTTTTTCAACTCCTCATTAGTGAGGCGCATGATCCACAAAGAGTACTTCACTTTTCAATGTTTCACTTGAAACTTGATTTTGTGCTCCTCTTTGATAAGTTGTATGATTCACCAAGGAGAAGCAATTTTGCACTTTAACTTTTTGGTGGTCTAGTGCTGAATCACTTTTCTAATTTTTCATGTGACTCACCTCTAGCACACCCGTTTTCCATCCTAACAATTTTCGACACAAATTTGGCATCTGAGCTCCAATTTATGGCTTCTTCAATGCATCATAAAGCATCAATCATTGGCGACATGATGACTTTGATTAGAGAGCAAAAACATGACATCAATGAACACAAGGCATGAGGATTCCACAATGACAAACTAGAAAGAAACAATTAGTTTTCTCATGAGAAAAATGAGTGTATTTTAAAAAAATTATATGGGTACAACAATTACCATTACTATTATTATTACTATCAAGGTATAGTGCCATAAACAAACCTAGTATATCTCACACAACATACCTAAGATGCTCTCTGTTTACAAAAATAACAAAAAATTTGCTCTAAATAGAGAAAGAAAAACATATCCTTCCTATTGGCTTAATCAAATTTTAATTAAATTATATATGTGATTCTATTAACTATATCTAGTTGAACAAATCTACAATTTTCATTATATTTACATATTGGTAATATCACAAGTGTCTTGCCATCATGTGCCTTCTTGTAGTTCAGCAAATTAAAGACAACAAATATTTCAAACATGCATTCGACTCCAAAAACCTTATACAGCATAACACCCTGCAGATAAGATAACTTGAACACAAAAAATAAAATACAATCGACTTTGAATATTTGTTTCTAGTTCTTATTTTTTATGTGTGAATTTATATTTTCCCAACATGCAACTCAAAATTAAGCATAAAACCTGTGGATATCTTAAAAACAGGTTGCTTTTGGTGATACAAATGCATCGATTAAGTGGTGTTCCGGTCCTTGTGACAAAGTGTAGAGATGAAACCTTTTGCATATGAAATTGTTTGCCATTTGAAGACCTACATCTGCAGCGCCAACTGAAGCAACAGCCTAAAATGCACCAACAATTATATGCACATTAAATCCCACATAGAAATCAACTCATTCAAAGATAGTATGACTTCAATGTTAAAAGGAACAAAAATTATATTGATTTGTTCAATGGACGCACCGATTATTTTGAATTATTGAATGGAAGCAAAAATTTAATAGTAATACGGTACCATCCGAATGCATGTTCTTGACTTATTCAATTGGAAAGCTTTGATATTTGCCACCACTTACAACATAGACAAAAAAGAAATGCATGAACACAGATTATCAAAGTAATGAGAAACCAAAATAAGATCTCTAAACAGCAACAAATCAAGATGAAGTACTGTGGTTACAAGGTATTGAGAGTTTTGAGGCCGAAAAATCATAAGAAATTATTGTGCTAACTTGTGTATGAGATATAAGCAATTAACAAATATAGAAAATTTAGACAATAACATCAATGGCTATTACAGATACAAATTAAAATTCAATTTCAAACTACAAACTTTTAAATTCATATTTCCTTGTCATGTCCCCTTCCTAGGGTAGTTGAGCTCTTGTAGGATTAGCCTATTGACAGGAGTCCCCGTAGGCTAATATAGTGGATAGGAGACTTATACAGTGGAATAAGAGACTTTGGGGAGCCATATGAGTCATTTTTTGGAGTCTTGAGCCACTTTCCTAATTTTTAGGAAGGGCTCCTATTTTTTAGGGAGTGACTATTAGTTCACCCGGAGATTGGGGAAGCACAGCAGGAGTCACTAGGAGCATCCTCGGTTGTTTTGGAGGTGCCTCCTAAATTTTAGGGAGGAAGGAGCAGATTGGCAGTCACCAGTGGACCCACCAGGATGTCGGGAGGATTGACAAGAGGCCAGTGGTGTGAGTTTCAGTGTTCAGGGATGATTCCTTAGCCTTGGAGGAGGATTCCTAGATTTTAGGGCAAACTGGCAGTTGGAGTTCTACACCCAGTCATCATCTCGGGGAGCAGTGGCACCCTCAGTTTCAGTTTGGAGGTGATTGGATGTGTTTTCAGGGAGTAAATTGGATATTTAAATAAGGGCTTAAATATGTCCATTTATTTAAATAAGTTATTATATTATTATAATAAATAAAGGAAGTGGCACCCCTTGCAAGTAATGATGCCTAGAGACATAACTTTGTCTCTTTAAAAACAACTTAAATCATTAAACACAAAGGCTTCCCCAAGAGGTTCGATTCCCTTCATGAGAGGGAATATGCCACTGAATATGCTAAAAAGATGCTCTTTTGGGAAAGTTTGATCCAGGGAGAGAATAAAGTGAGTTTGGTTGGGTTATTTTTTATTATTATGAATTGTTTTCTGGAGCAGCAGCTTGTGTGAAGCCATGGAAAGGTTTCGGTAGTGAAATTGGGGTGCTTTTGGGAGCGAAAATTCTCAGAAGTTTTGAATGCCTACAGGTGTGCAAAACCATCCAAGGGTGTTCTATCAAATAAATTCTTCATTTCCAGCATTGGTGAGGGCAAAGACAGTGGATCAGTCTGATTAAAGAGCAGATTAGAAGGGTTCCAAAGCATATCTACATCATTAGAGACACTACAAACAACCCATGACAGCAAATTAGCCAACTATTACCTTCATTGCAGCAAGGAACAACTCTACCAGCTGAAGGTGAGGGTTTGATGATCAAATAAGGAGCAGATCAGAATTTATTTATTTATTTATTTATGTATTCTGATCTGCATTTACAGCACTAAATAGATTCTGATCTGCTCCATATTTGATCATCAAACCTTCACCTTCAGCTGGTAGAGTTGTTCCTTGCTGCAATAAAGGTAATAGTTCGCTAATTTGCTGTCGTGGGTTGTTTGTAGTGTCTCCAATGATGTAGATCTGCTCTGGAACCTTTCTAATCTGCCCTTTAATCAGACTGATCAACTGCCTTTGCCCTCACCAATGCTAGAAATGAAGAATTTATTTGATAGAATACCCTTGGATGGTCTTGCACACCTATAGGCATTCAAAACTTCTGAGAATTTTCGCTCCCAAAATCCCCAATTTCACTGCTGAAACCTTTCCATGGCTTCACACAAGCTGCTGCTCCAGAAAACAATTCATAATAATAAAAAATAACCAAACCAAACTCACCTTATTCTCTCCTTGGATCAAACTTTCCCAAAACAGAATCTTTTTAGCATATTCCCTCTCATGAAGGGAATCGAACCTCTTGGGCAAGCCTTTGTGTTTAGTGATTAAGTTGTTTTTAAAGAGACAAAGTTATGTCTCTAGGCATCATTACTTGCAAGGGGGGCCACTTCCTTTATTTATTATAATAATATAATAACTTATTTAATATCTTATTTAAATAAATGGACACATCTAAGCCCTTATTTAAACATCCAATTTATTCCCAGAAAACATGTCCAATCACCTCCAAACTGAAATTGAGGGTGCCACTGGTACCGGAGATGATGACTGGGCGCAGAACTCCAACTGCCAGTTTCCCCTAAAATCTAGGAATCCTCCTCCAAGGCTAAGGAATCATCCCTGAACTCTGAAACTCACACCACTGGCCTCTTGTCAATCCTCCCGACATCCCAGTGGGTCCACTGGTGACCGTAAATGATAGTTCATTTCAATGGAAGTTTGTAGATAAGATATCAGACTTGATTATTTGCTGTTGTTGTAGAATGGAGTCAAGGAGTGCACAAACTTCCATTGAAATGAACTATCATTGAAAAGTCTGAAATCTGAATATTGAATTTGTAAATGATAGTTCATTTCAATGGAAGTTTGTGCACTCCTTGACTCCATCCACTAGCACATACTGATCACCCAACAAAATTTCCAATATGGTATTTCCCATGTTAGAAAACTTATTATCATGCTTGATACCTCCCTCCATGAAGCACTCCCTAAAAAATCTCTCTCTTATGATCCTGCAAGTCACATAGTGTATCGGGATTCTAACTAGTAATGCACTATCATTGGGCAACTTGAACCAAAAACTCTTGAAGCTTTTGATAATGATACAAATCTGATTTGGTCAGCATAATAGACTATGAAAACAGCCCATACAACCATCGTAACAACAAATACACATTTTGGAGACAACAACTACTTTGAACCCCACACTACTAGAACATACATTGTTGATATGCATAAGAGTAGGCTCATACTTCATCTCAACTTGTCCAAAGTCATTTTCAACCTCAAGGACTGATCTATAGGAGAAAGAGGTACAATAATATACCAAACATACATTAACTATTCATTCTATAGCCATCTAGATAACTCATTTTGGTGGAAGTTGAAATGCACACTTAAAAGCCATTTTTTGTACCCTCCAACCTTAGGCCCTTATTTATAAAGAAGTCTTCATTTTACATTATAAACCCACCTATAGAAGCACCACATTCAAAGCCTTCTTTTTGCATTATGTATCATCCTGTAGGAGCACCACATTCTATGAAAAATAGATGTGAGAGTACAATATATGAGCCAAATACTCTATTAAGCTGGTAAAAAACTTCATGAGATCTATCCATTCTATTCATGATCTCTATTCATTAATATCTTTTCTAGGGGTCAGCTATATGCAAATATCCCTTAACAAGCTTCCTATCAACAAAGCATAGGTGATCTATTTGCACTTCTTTGGTATAGATGATATGGCTCTCATATAAAGGTGCTGCAATTCTAAAATCCCACTTGACTTATTTTACGTAGAATGTATGTTGCTCCCATGTAGCCAATTGCTACAAATGACCTTCCCAAAAACCATTGTACTTCAAAACATGATGCATGAATGATTTAAAAAAAGCAGAAGGTTCTATTAAGACAAGAGAAAGAACCATATACTCAAAGTGCCCAAGGAGACACTTGATTTTTATTTGCTGCACATATATTCTTAATTCTCCTCCATATATCAAAGGATGGTAATTCTAAGTGTAGCTTGATTTCCCAAACATCATGTCATGCTTAGATATAAAATCTTGAACATCAAAATGACATTTATCTTTCTTACCTCCTTCCCACCATTAGCATCTCGATGTGATTATCTTCATTTGGCAATTACCCATAATCTTGTCTCTGATTGTGAGGCTTAGCTCTAGAGAATGATCTATGAGTTGTAAACATTGAACCTTCATAATATGGTTAAAATGCATAACAAACCATACACACTCCAAACAAATGGAGAAATCAGTATCCATATTTTTCATCAAAGTATCATCTAGAACCTGTATGCCAAAAATGTGGTCTTCAACTTGCAAGAAGAAAAACACTTCAAACACACCAATGAAGCATTGCATTAGAGTTAGAAATCATAAACAAGTTAGTGGATTTAAATCTCCTAAAATCGCCTCATTGTCCTCTATCTCTAAAGATCTTCAAAATTCAAGGTGGCCCTCACTTGGAAGAGCACTTGATCTTTTAGATGACAACCTAGAGAACGAGATTTTAGTAACGTGCTAAGATCAAAATGGATGCAACTAAGATCTTAGCTAAGATGAGATGATGGATGAAGATAGGATGCAAGATGCAAGACTAGATGATTAAGATGTTAAATGTATTCCAAATTGAAGATTAGATGATGGTAGATGAGTATAAAATACTATGAGATGATATGCAATTAACTAGATGATATGCTAAAATGAAGCTAAAACGTTAATGCTAATGCTAAATGGCTTGAATGCTTGAAGATGACAAGATGAGCTCCTTAACCTGCAAAATGACTATAATTTAGATGCACAAGATTGAGATATGAATTGAAGGAGAAATGGGCTCTATTTATAGAAGAATTGGAGAATTGAATGGCCAAGATTGAATTGGCTCAAGGAGGGTCAAGATTGAAAGTTATCAATCCATGTGAGATTTTCAACCCAATCCCATGTTGACAAGTGTCACCATGAGATATCTTGAGAGGAGAGGGAGGAGGCATTAAATGCTTTAGAAGACTTAATGGTTAATCCTAGGGGGTTGGGTTAGGGTTAGGTTAATGGATATTTATTTTATCCAAGGGATAAATGAATGTGCAAGGGTTGAATGGTTACCTTAGTCAAAGAAATAAATTCTTTGAAGAAACCCATGAGTTAAAGGATGGTTAAGTTAGAGGAAAGTCTCTAATCAAAGGTCAAAGGTGAGTTAACCATAAATGGTTATGTAAGAGCCTTTAATGGTTTGGAAGACTTTAGAGGTTTTTGAGAAGTGACTTCCTTTTATTTAGGAATGGGACAATGATTAGGATAGGATTAGGCTAAATTGCAAGTGATTAGAAGAATATAGACGGGGTTTAGGCATGCAAGTGGATTTTGTAGGAGAATGCAAATGGGAGGAATTTTGGGATTTTCAATTAAAATAAAATCGTTTATTTCAATAAATGGTGCAATTTGCATTTGGATAGATATTTAAATAAATATTAATTTATTTAAATGTGAATGTGAATTTTGGATTTTATTTAAATAAATCTTAATTTATTTAAATGAGAAAAAGGGGGATAAAGCATTAAATGCTTGAAGACTTTGAGGGAAACCATTAAAGGCTTAAGAAGACAACCATTAAAGGTTTGAGAAGACTCTAGAAGGAAGCCATTAAAGATTTGAAGACTTTAAGGGAAGCCATTAAAGGTTTCAAGTGGATGGGGATAAATAGGATTTCAAATAAATAATTTATTTATTTAAAATTGTGGTGCAACTTGCATTTGTAGGAAAATGCAAGTGGGTGGAGGAAAATAGGATTTTTTAGATAAAATAAAAGATTTATTTTGGCCAAAAGGAGATGCAATTTGCATATGTTGTAAAAAGCAAGTGGGGTGACGGAAATAGGGATTTTTAATTAAATGTAAATTTAATTAAATGGGAAAGGAGATTTTAATTAAATGTTGAATTTAATTAAAATGGAAAGGGGATTTTAATTAAATGTTGAATTTGATTAAAATGGCTAGAAGGGGATATTTAATTAAATGTTGAATTTAATTAAAATGGCTTAAGATGGAAGAAAGGGGGAATTAATTAAATCTCTAATTTGATTAATGGTTGATTAGAAGAAAAAGGATATTGATTAAACCTTAGTTTAGTCAATAGGCGGATTAGGGTAGTTAAACAAATATAAATTCATTTAATTAGTTGTGCAAGTTTTAGGTGTCTACAGAACCCATATGCAAAAATAATATTGATTTGAAACAAGGAATCCACATGCCCAAATTTCCAAATTGTACCTCTTACTCTAATCTCCCTTTAGCATGCTCCCTTCGGTGAGAAGAATTTTGCATTGGCATAGGCAAAAGCAAAAAATATGAAAATTGAAAAACTTTTCCATACCTTAGGCTGCCAATAAGGCATTCATCCTCTTTTGCAAAAATAAAAGTTGGGGAGACACCACCATGCTTCCACTATACTACTCTAGGAATGCAATCAAAATGCTTATCCACATTTTCAATGAGAGACATTGTTGAGATGTCATCAACACATCCATCCTTACAAGTCAAGATAGTGTTGTGATGTTTTCACACATCGCCCCATTGCAAATGGGGACCCCAACATTTTTATGCTTTCTAGTATAGTTGTAATGTCTTTAGCTATTAACCTTGTGCTTGAGGGGGGTATAGTGTCTTAGGTAGCCAAGAGGTAATCAAGTCGGCTCTCTCTATTTAGGATGAAGTGAGGCCAGTTAGTTCTCAAGGCTTGAGAAATGAACGATTCATGATTATCATTCCATTTGATCATCATCATTGGCTTGCGAAATCAGAGATGAAGTGCTAAAATTTGGTTAAGGCAAATTGTTTGAGAGAGAGTGAATGCTTGGAAGGAGGATTAAGATCAAAAATAATCATGAAGAGGCTTAAGGCAAAATGATTAAGTTAGCAAAGTTGTCATCTTGAGGTCACTTCCTATGGAGCCTCAAATGTGCAAACTTCCTATGGAGTCCCAAATGTGCGAACTTCCAATGGAGCCTCAAATGTGCAAACTTCCTGTGATGACCTAAAAACATGACATTCACCTTGACATTTCCTTCGCCTTCCTCAATGCGCGAACTTCCAATACTCACCTCAAGGCACGATCTTTACCCTACCACTTCCAATGCCTATGTCAAAACGCGAACTTCCAGTGCCCATGCAAAAGTGCGACATTCACCTTGCCATTTCCAATACCCTCGTTAAAGCACAAACTTTACCTTGGCATTTCCTTTAGGGTCCTCAAAGTGTGAACCTTCATACTTCCTTCAACCTCCAGGAACCACGATCTTTCTCCCATCCACTTCCCTTGACACCTCAAATCCATGACCCTCACCTTGGCACTTCCGCTGGGGTCTCAAATCAGTGAACTTCCTGTGGGGCCTCAAATCAGCGAACTTTCACATTTCCTTTGCTTGAAGATGATCACGACCTTGCTAGAACGTTGCTAAGAAGTTATCAAAAAGCCTGATCCATGGCAAGCGCAAGGAACGAATGGAGTACCAAGCCAATCAACAAGTGATGAATCACTTCCAATATCCTTGCCAAAGCGCGAACTTTACCTCGGTATTTCCTTTGGGAACCTTAAAGTGCGAACTTTACCTTAACACTTCCAATGCTCACCCAAATGCGCGGACTTCCAATACGCTACCCAAGGTGCAATCTTTTCCTTGCATTGTCAAGGCTACCCCAAAGTCGCGAACTTTCACCTTCCACTTCCTTTGCCCCCCAAAATGTGCAAACTTCCTTTGCCACCTGAAACCAATGCATATCAAGCCTGCCTCAGAACTGAAACCTATCAAATCAGGCATTTAAAGTGAGAAATCAGAAATAAATCAGGCCTGAGACACAAAATTGGACTCAAATTGATAAGAATTAAGCCAAAAGAAGGGAAATCAGCCTTAAAATCAGGTGTTTCCATGATTAGAAAATTTGTTTCCAGATTTAGAGAAGTGGGAAGCTTGATTAAAGTATTGTTTACAATGTTTTGATTCATTTCCAGGTTTGATGCAAGTGGGATGAAAATGCAAAGGAATATGAAGAAGCTCAAGACTTCAGGGCGTGGAAGGAAGATCACACTTACATGCAAGAGGGCAAATCAAGGCTCAGAGAATCAAACACAAAGCACTACAATGCAAGAAGAAAAGATCAAGGAGAGAACAAGAAAACTCCAAGCTTGGAATAAAGGATTTCCACCGCATGAAGAAAATGACATTGTATAAGGAAGATCAAGCACTCAAGGAGGAAAATTTTCACAATCTTGAATTACCTCCAGAAATCCAAGAATCGTTGCCAATATAGCAAGATGGAAGCTCCAAGGGGGAGGTGATCAAGACAAGAGATAGTTTCAAAAGAGTTAATTAAGTCAGGAAGATGATGCAATTTGGGAATATCTCCCACCATCATCACATCCATTGATTGAGCTTCGAAATGTTGAGAAGAGAGATGCCTCATTCATTTACAACTTGTGATGAGTTACAAGAGACAGCTAGCTGAGGTGGTGCCCAATCATCACTTATCCTATCACTTCATTTCAAGTTGAGGCGTCCAAGTTCAATGCATCTGACTCATCAATCAAAGAGGATAACTACCATATGTGGGCCCAAAGTTTGATGCACCTACCCTCATCATCTATTGGTCAATCAGTCAAAGAAAGACATGTGCCTATTTTATTGTAATTTTGCCATTGGTCAAGCATTAAATGATTTGTAATGGGTTTAACAAACCCTAATTAGGGTTTCTTGATTGTGAATCAATCTAAGCTACTCAATTGTAATGAGAGCACTATATAAGGCTCCACTTCTTCATTTGTAAAGGCTAATAATGAATAGTTAATAAATCAAGAATAGTCAATAGCAGGTAGCTAGCAAACAAATAGTTAGAATAGAGTAGAAGGCAAAGATTGTTGCCAAGACTTTGTTGTAAGCAACATATTAATTTCATTGAAGGTATGGCGAACTTTATGTGTCGATTCAACATTTGCATGGTCTCTACTTTGTTAATGATTTGTAGCTTCGGTCGGATTACTCCTATCGATGAAATCAAATGCATAAGTGGCCTATCGGCCTTGAGCATTTGATTACTATCTTTTCTTTGTATTTCACTATGATTATTGATTATCATAATACATGATTAATAATAGTAAGATAACTATCATGTATATATATATATATATTGATGCTCTGCAAAAAGGATTAGAAAATCTGTTTGATGGCAACACACACAAGAGCACAAGAAACAAACGTTAGTGTTAGCAACAAAAGATTATCCTAAACAAGCATATCAAGAGAGATATTAAGCATGAAATAGAAAGCATACAAATATAGAATAGATAAACTATACTCCTCCAAATGCTAATCAAGATGCTCATAGTTGCTCCTCCCTTGTTCCTCTCCTCTTCAAGTTCCACGAGTGTAGCTCTCAGCTTTTAGCACTAGCCATGGATGCCATATGGAGATTCAAGATGGTTGAAAATGATAAACAAATGCTATGCAAGTGTAGATAGTGATGCTATGAAAAAGCTCTATGCTAATACCAGTATAACAACAATACTCTAATGCTTCCTTCTTTGCTTGAGGAGAAGGGTTCTATTTATAGAAGAAATGGGGAAATGAATGGTTAAGATTGAACAATCTTAACAAGGGTTAGGATTGAAAGATATTCAATCCATGTGAGACTTTCAACCCAATCCCATGTTGACAAGTGTCACCATGAGGAGGCTTGAGAGGAGAGATAAGGACCATTAAATGTTTGAAGGGACATGATGGTTACCCTAGGAGGTTGGGTTAGGGTTAGGTTAATGGATATTCCTTTTATCCAAGGGATAAATGAATGTGCAAGGGTTAAATGGTTACCTTAGTCGAAAAAATAAATGCTTTGAAGAGACCCATGAGTCAAAAGGATGGTTAAGTTAGAGGAAAGTCTCTAACCAAGGTAAAAGGTGAGTTAACAATAAATGGTTATGTAAGAGCCTTTAATGGTTTGGAAGACTTTAGAGGTTAACCATTTGAAGACTTAAAGCCTTAAATGCCTTTTAAAGACTTTGAGGGCTTTGAGAAGTGACTCCAAGTTGCTTAGGAATGTGACAATATTTAGGGGATGGATTAGGCTAATTAGGAAGAGGTTAGAAGAATCTAGAAGGGGGTTAGGATTGCAAGTGGGTTTTGTAGGAGAATGCAAGTGGGAGGAATTTTGGGATTTTCAATTGAAATAAAGTCATTTATTTCAATTAAATGGTGTAATTTGTATTTGGATAGATATTTAAATAAATATTTATTTATTTAAATGTGAATGTGAATTTTGGATTTAAATAAATCTTAATTTATTTACATGAGAAAAAGGAAGATAAAGCATTAAATGCTTGAAGACTTTAAGGGAAACTTTAAAGGCTTAAGAAGACTCTAGAAATAAGCCATTAAGTTTGAAGACTTTTAAGGGAAACCATTAAAGGCTTGAAAAGACTATAGAAGGAAGCCATTGAGTTTGAAGACTTTAAAGGAAACCATTAAAGGTTTGAGAAGACTCTAGAAGGAAGCCATTAAGTTTGAAGACTTTAAGGGAAACCATTAAAGGTTTCAAGTGGGTGAGGATAAATAGGATTTTAAATAAATAATTTATTTAAAATAGTTGTGCAACTTGCATTTGTAGGAAAATGCAAGTGGGTGGAGGATAAAGGTGATTTAAATAAATGTAAATGTTAATTTATTTAAATATGAGAGATGGGATTTTGGGGGATTTAAACAAATATTAATTTATTTAAATGTGAGAGAAGATTTAATTAAACAAATATGATTTATTTATTTAATTAATGGTCTGAATTTAGTTCAGTGAATTAAATCAAATAAATTGAATAATTTATTTATTAATAGGAGAAGAGGGTTAAGATGTAAATTAATTAAATATTAATTTAATTAATTGTTGATTAATGGTTAAATAATCAAATAAATACTAAATATTCATTTAATTAAGTGGACAGATTTTGTACATGTATATTATATATACATGATTGAAATATAACCATTGTTAATCTTGCTAATGATGTAAATCATGCTGTTATTCATACTATTTAATAATAATAATCATGCTGACAATACTTATCGCATTGTTGATAATAATTCATACATCAATATTGAGTATCGATATCCATGCTAATGATATGTATCGATATCCATACTAATGATATCGATATCATACTATGCTATCAATGACAGCATACTATGATACCGATATCATTAGTAATGCCTTGATGTAACTACAGTTCGATAATGTGTATCGAACTTAATTATATTGCAATGTGTATCGAACTTAATTATATTGCAATGTGTATCGAACTTAGTCATCGATAATAAACAGCCAATGACAGCATACTATGATACCGATATCATTAGTAATGCCTTGATGTAACTACGGTTCGATAATGTGTATCGAACTTAATTATATTGCAATGTGTATCGAACTTAATTATATTGCAATGTGTATTGAACTTAGTCATCGATAATAAACAGCCGATAACAATTCGTGGACATGTCTACGTAGAGGCATGTCTCTACGCGGACTATGTTCGCGTAGAGGCATGTCCCTACGGAGACATGTCTCCACGCTGTTGTATATATAAAACTGATTCAATATGACTTGGGAGGTACCGTAATCAATAAGTGCCGAACAAGTTACAGCTAAATATATATTTTGGAATCGCTGGATTAAGCATATATCAGCAGCATTATATATACCATTCTGATCTGCATTACAATCTCTTTATATTGTTTACTTCTCCATATCATCAGTGTTGATATTATAATTTCTGCAAATTGACATATATATATGTTAATATTCAAGAAGAAATTATAAAGACTTTGTGATCGATATCTTATATAGAAAAATTAAAATACCATAACCTCTAAATCTGATCAAACCTTAACATACTTCTCATTTTGAATGGAAGAACTTTGTGCATGATCAATGGTGAAATTTGTACATCCATACTACTAACACCTTATTGATTGTAAAGTGTCTTGCGTAGTTAATTGGATCCATCTTAGCCAAGCTTAACTTCAATTATCACTCAATTCATATGCTTCACCTTGATGGTATTTGTGCTTGTAGTGGTGATTTGAAAATCATTAGCTATCCCTAGAAGATCGCACTAGCCTTGTGGAGATGTTTGTTGCATGTCAAAACAAAGCTTAGTTGAGTTTCACCAAAGATTGTCCATCGCTCTTACATTCCTGGGATTGGATTAGCTTTCTCAACCCTCATCCTCTTTCCTTTTCTTTAATCAAGTTAAGTGAAATTCCACACTCTAGCAACATCCAAGCATTCAAGTTCAACATAAGTCCACCTTGTGATTCCAGCAATATCACATCATACACACTGAGTCTATCCAAGAGCACATCAAGACTTTTCATTCGAAACCTTGGAGTCACCTCCAATAATAACGAAGTTTAGCATAAGAGGAGATTTTGTTCAGGAGAGGATAGGGTACTTAGTATTTTATTCTGTGTTGCATAGTACATAAAAACACCATCTACAAATAGCTTGTTCAATTGCATCTCTATTCGCCATGTTATTCTAAAAATCAACTACTAGCTCAGCCTTTGAATGCATAGAGGAAAGAGCATATCTTCTCATCATCTGCATGTTGGTTTTGTCTAAAATGCCAAGATCACACACCATCTTGCATGAGGAAACCTGAAATTGAGAGAAAGTACCCCCTTTCCATGTGGTACCCTTCATCTTTTCATCATTGTTAGCAGACTTCTCATTATGACAAAAACATTGTAATGACATTGTATCAAAATAATGCAATAAATACTTGCTTCTAATATCATCCTTACTTCTTGAGCTATAACCATAGAAGCAATCAACATGTTTCCCACTAATGGGTTTTGGATTTTTTGAGAGATTTGTAGCCACACTTACATTCTTAAAATAATATTCAATCAAATCATCCCTCATCGAATCATACCCATCAGTGAAGCTACTCTGCAAGTCAAACAATGGCTCACCATTTGGAAGTTTGGAAGATATTGATGCATCTTCCTTCAACTCGTGCTCTTCGCAACAAACAAGTGATGCCTTTTCCACTTTGACTACATTAATATTTCCTTGGCATGTGAAATCATCGGGAGTCAATAGAACATTTTCAATTACCAAAGAAGTTTTACCTTCAACATGTTTTTTAGGTTCCTCTTTGACAATATTAGAATCTTTTGAAACATCTTCAACCTCTAATTTTGGTTCTTCTTTTAATAGAGACATTTCCTTTACTTCATGTTCTCGGATCTCCTCCTTTTGATTCTTCTCATGTATTTCTTTAACCTTTCTCGAACGCCTTCTTCCTCTCTAGTCCTAACAAATAACATGTAAAAACATATTAAAAGTTTGAAAGCTTCAGGCTTACCTTGTGTTGGTCCATTTTTTAACTTGGCCAAATTTAAACTTTAAGGTCCTAGTTCATAGTTAGCCTTTTTCAAATTTTTAACTTCCAAACTTATGAAAATGGCCGACTTCTCGACAATGGTTCTAAACTTATGAAAATAGCCGACTTCCCGACAATGGTTCTAAACTTGTGAAAATTCTCGACTTCCTGACAA
The DNA here is from genome assembly GCF_030272615.1 of Cryptomeria japonica. Lineage (NCBI taxonomy): Eukaryota > Viridiplantae > Streptophyta > Pinopsida > Cupressales > Cupressaceae > Cryptomeria > Cryptomeria japonica. Next base: position 367,813,066 of record NC_081410.1, on the reverse strand, counting down.
TGGTTCTAAACTTGTAAAAATTTCCGACTTCCAGACAATGGTTCTAAACTTAGGAAAATTCCCGACATCACTGATTCACAAGCCTAAAAATGCATCCGAAAAAAAGTTGCAAATTTCTTAAATCTGAAAGCAACCCACCTAATATTTTGGTCTCAAATGCCCCTAGTTTTAATTTTATGGCCATACAAGCTCATATGATATGTTATTTTAATATCTTTTCAATGGAGCGATATAGTTGCCAGAACCAGTTTACAAAGGAAGTACCTCAGTTTTGTGAGTTGTTCAAAAATGGTTAAAAACCCATGTTTTATTTTAATTACCATAACCGCTCACAAATTTTTATGGTCCCAGGATGCTCAGTTAACCTGCAGTGAATTTTATCAAAAATAGCTACAAAAGAAATTAAGAATTTCTCAATTATAGTTTATATATGATAATTTAAAACATTTTAAGATGTTTTAAATCATTTTGAGAGCAGCAATTTCATGGGAATTGAAAGGGTTATTTCATTCTTTAAAAAAAAAAAGCGGTTACAGAAACTGAAAAGGCTGATTGGAGAGTTTTTAAATATGAAATTAACGAAATTATTGAGAGAGGAAAAAGAGGAAAAGGCAGCATAGTTTTCTTTTCAACACAGTTTTACTGTACAGGGGTGTGAAGTTTGTGAACTCACATTTTGACATTGAAGGAATAAAGAGGATATTTCTAAGTCTTTGAATTTATTAATGTTTTCTTTAAATTGCAATGAACTGTGCTTCTTTGTAATTACTTTTAGTGTCATTCTGTTTTATCAGACTGTGTATGTATTTAATTCTGAAGCTTTGAATTTAGATTAAATCATCCGTTGAAAAGGGTCGGTTGTTCTTTCTTTCTCTGGATATCATTTGTGAGTGTGGGATAAGTAAACTTTGTGTTGTTTGTCTACATTCACTCCATTCTAAAATCCATTCTTCGCATTTACTTTCATGGTTATGGGTAGGTGTTAGATTGCCTTTTTTGCTTTCTGCTGAAAAGCATACCTTGTGTTTTAATTCATTGCATATCATTTGAAGGTAGCTGCACCTTGTAAAATAAGCAGAGAGCACTTGCAAATACCATTGCAAGCGACTCAATTGTTGGTCAGATTGTCATTAACATGGGCAAAAGAGTATAAAATTGAAGTGAAAAATTTGTTAAGGTTAACAGATTTTTGGCAACTCCACTAGGGACGAAAAGTCGGTGTTTGTTCTCCCAAAAATTTGAAGGTACCTTCCCAAGGATGGAGGTTGGTGACTCTGTGTTTTATTTGAAGATCTCTTGGTAGAAGAATTCCAATGTATGTTATGGCTTTAGTTGCAACCCAGCCATGGGGAGCTCAAATTGGACCCTTGGCTTTGCCCCAATACTCAGCTTTGCTTGAAAGATCAAGAACATTTTCCAAGATTTGTTGGAGACAAAACACAAGATCCGGAAGATCATATTAAAGCATTCACGGTTTCTTGCGGGATTCTTGGAGTGCAAGAAAAAGATGTTTTTGTGTGGTTGTTTGTTGAAAGCCTCATTGGAGATGTTGCAACATGGTTTCAGAATTTGGAATATGGATGTATTACCAGCTAGAATGATTTGAAGGTAAAGTTTCTTGAAAGATTTAAACCTGTGGTTGATACATATAAACTATTGCTTAAATTCTTTCAAATACAAAAGAAAGAGGATGAACCTATTAGGAATTTTGTTGAGAGATTCAGTTGGTATTTTGAAAAGATCTCTCAAGAGTATCAACCAACTGAAAATAATCAGTTATGTGTATTTGTTGCTGCATTACATCCTAAGATTAAATTCTTGTTGAAACGTATGAAGGTTCAAAATCTGAGAGATGCACAAAAAGAAGCTATCAAAATAGAGGATGATATGATCATAACTGGAAAGAAATACGTAAGTAAAAGTGCTGTTAAAATTCTAGAATCTAAAGTACTATTTCAAAGTCAAAACTTTGATTCAAAAAGGTAATCTTTGCAAAGGAGTCTTGTTGCAAAAAGAGCAAAGATAGTGTCACCCATATCCTATTGTCAAGATCTAACGGTGTTTAATGAAAAAGAGTTTCAAGCATCTCCTGTAACTGAAGCTGACACTTTTGATGTTGCAAGAGTTTATTATTTTTATACTGATGAAAGTGATTCCTCTAGAGGTGTAGATGATTGTGTTACACAACCAGAGGAATTGGTGACTTGCCCAACTTCAACTACTACAGAACAAAATTTTGACAACATGCATGATGAAGAATTGAACATAAATTTGTTAGAAAATTACTTTTCTTTAGATTTTGAATCTTTCACATTTGATATTTTTGATGCAATCCCAGCAAATGATTTTAATCAGGCAAGCATGAGAAATCAACATGAAGAAGAAACATATAATCAAGAACCACCAGGAGATGTCTCTTGTGCTGATATGTAAATGGATTATGAATCACTCCAATTCCTACACGCTGATTGTTTGGGAAATTATGAAAATGCTGGAGAACAAGTTAGGGGCAATTAATTATTCACCAATGATGAAATATTCCACTTGCAACCAGATTTTGTGGTATTCAAATTTGGTGATGAAATTTGCGAAGACAAGCCATGCTTAGAAGAATTTAGCAGCCATCCCATATTGGTATCTTTTTGTTTTGAAAATGAATTTGATGGTGCATTCTTTGAGAACAAACATTCAAAAGATCTAAGTTTGAACTTGGATAAAAATGTCCCTACACATCATCCTCACATTCTTTATGAAGGCTGCCCTATTAGAGGTATGATTTATTGTTCACAAAATTACACAAAGGATGCTAGGATTCTCAAAGTAGATTCAGACTAGCCTGCATCGCATGGTGTAAACACATTACAGTTGGTTTCAGAACTTTATGATGCAGAGTGGCTCTTTGGATTCAAGGTTTTACTTGAGAAATTTTTGCAGAGCATTGTTGCCAAGTCTTTCTTCATGGTAGTAGCGAGTTGGCAAATTAAAAAGATGTTTTTTGCTTACCAGCCACTTTTCCGCACTGGCGGATATTTTTCCCAACCCGTCAATGGCTTCACTTAATCAGTTGTGGGCATGATCCAAGATAGGGTCTTAATGACCATGTACATATATAGGTGGTTTTTGGTTTGAATTCCATTTTCAGTCTTGGCTTCCCAGTTTTGGCTTGTGCCCAATTCCCTGCCACCCCTCTGCAAGCAACTCCCTTTCCTTTTCCATTTCTTGACTTTGTTGCCCAATGGATAATGCACTGGACTTGCTTGAGATTCTAGGTCCCTTGCTTCGTCCTTCACAGTCCTCATCCCCAATCAGAGCCTGTTGTTGGTCCATTTTTTAACTTCACCAAATTTAAACTTTAAGGTCCTAGTTCATAGATAGCCTTTTTCAAATTTTTGACTTCCAAACTTATGAAAATGGCCAACTTCCCGACAATGGTTCTAAACTTATGAAAATGGCCTACTAACCGACAATGGTTCTAAACTTGTGAAAATTTCCGACTTTCCGACAATGGTTCTAAAATTAGGAAAATGGCCGACTTCCCAACATCACTGATTCACAAGCCTAAAAATGCATCGAAAAAAAGTTGCAAATTTTTTTAATCTGAAACCAACCCACCTAATATCATGGTCTCAAATGCCACCAGTTTTAATTTTATGGCCATACAAGCTCATATGATATGTTATTTTAATATCTTTTCTATGGAGCGATATAGTTGGCAGGACCAATTTACAAAGGAAGTACCTCAATTTTGTGAGCTGTTCAAAAATGGTTAAAAACCCATGTTTTATTTTAATTATCATAACCGCTTACAAATTTTTATGGTCCCAGGATGCTTGGTTAACCCGCAGTGAATTTATTCAAAAATAGCTACAAGATAATTTCTCAATTTCTCTATAGTTTATATATGATAATTTAAAACATTTTAAGATGTTTTAAATCATTTTAAGAGCAGCACTTTCATGGGAATTGAAAGGGTTATTTCATTCTTTAAAAAAGAAGCGGTTACAGAAACCGAAAAGGCTGATTGGAGAATCTTTAAATATGTAATTAACAGAATTATTGAGAGAGGAAAAAGAGGAAAAGGCAGCATAGTTTTCTTTTCAGCACAGTTTTATTGTGCATGGGTGTGGAGTTTGTGAATTCACATTATGACATTGAAGGAATAAGGAGGATATTTCTGAGTCTTTGAATTTATTAATGTTTTCTCTAAATTGCAATGAACTGTGCTTCTTTGTAATTACTTTCAATGTCATTCTGTTATATCAAACTGTGTATGTATTTAATCTTGAAGGTTTGAATTTAGATTAAATCATCCGTTGAAAAGGGTCTGTTGTTTTTTCTTTCTTTGGATATCATTTGTGAGTGTGGGATAAGTAAACTTTGTGTTGTTTGTCTACATTCACTTCATTCTAAAATCAATCCTTCGCATTTACTTTCATGGTTATGTGTAAGTGTGTGTTTGCTTTTTCTGCTTTCTGGTGAAAAGCATACCTCGTGTTTTCATTCATTGCATATCATTCGAAGGTAGTTGCGCATTGTAAAACAAGCAGAGAGCACTTGCAAAGACCATTGCAAGCGACTCAACTGTTGGTCAGATTGTCATTAACATGGGCAAAAGAGTATAAAATTGAAGTGAAAAAACTGTTAACCAACACCTTGGTCCTCTTCAAAGATTTCAATAATCTCTTCATTCTGACATATAGTTCTCCCCATCCATTCCAAATATTCTTGAAATGGTGTGAATTCCTTAATACCTCAGTATTCATCATACCAATCAGACATTTATCTTGCATTGTCATTTTGTCCCATTCCTTTAAGTTATGATTCAAAGAAACCTCCCATGATTCACCTCAATCATCCAACTCCCAACAAGCTGGCAAGATCATGCTCTATTACCATTGTAATGTCCTCAACCAAAAATTGCTGAATAATTTCAGATATTAAAATCATATTTGCAAATATTATAACAATTTCACCAAAAACACCAAAACTAGTCAGCTAGTTCTTGCATAAAGAGGACAACAAATTAATGAACTTTTCAAAGAATATTATTAAATTGATTTTCTGATGTGAACAGCAGATGAACAGGTTTGAATATCTGATTTTATTAAACAGAAACAAATCCATAGCTTCATACCCAAAATTCTCCCTCAAATCCACAAAACTATGCCAAAACTAGACTACCCGATTTGCTCAAAACTTCAACAACTAAATTAGTTTGCTCACCAAAAGAAAATAACAACATATGGAATGATTTTTCTGATATTCAACAACAAATAATTGAGTCTGATATCTGATCTACAACAGCAGCAAATGATTTGGTTTTCAACACTCAAATTCTACACAAAACTCACAAAATATGACCAATCTGGTACACCCAATTAACTCCAAATATCACAAATTGAAATAGTTTGAATTCCAAATAGAAATACCAGCTTATATATCTGATTACAAACTTAATAACAGCAGCATAATGTTGTGACTTGTGATATCTCCACAAGACTCAAAACAACCAGCAGCACACAACTATCCTATGTTTCCAGAGAGGTAATGCTCAGTTCTTTCTTTTCCTTAGTTAATTATTTTTAACAAACGTAAACAAAGTTCTTCACATATTAGTGATTACCATATCTCAAACAAAATTTTAGTTTGTTCCATGGTAGTTTTATATTCCATGCATGACCAGTTTTAATGGTCCTATGTTTCCAGAGAGGTAATGCTCTGTCCTGGCCACATGGGAACATTGCTTTGAGCTAGGGATTGACCCCTGACACAGATACCTTTGGTGGTGATTGCAATTACATGGTGCATGTTGGCTCAAATTGGGTTCAAATCGTTTTGACTGACTATCCATGAATGGGGAACTGAAGTTAAGCTATTGTTTGCACTTAAAGTTTGCTATTTCATGTACGTCAACTGTATGTATTTGGTACATGCTAGAATCTTTAAGGGGTCTCTTGCATTAGTGGAAAGTAAGCCCTTGTGCATGATTTGGCGTGGACCCAATCATGTTGTAGAGGCATAGCTTCAACATTACATTATTCTTAACTATAGGTGAGGGGCCCATGCACTAAGAGAAACCTCGTTTGATCATAGAGTTATGTCACAGGGCGTAGCAACATGTGAGCTGCAGTCTGACATCAAGCAGTGATTGACATGAGCAGCAGACAATTACTCTCTAAAGGGCCCTTCTTATTTTTTATAAACAAGGGGACAAATATAAATACTATTAGAGTATAACGAATGTACATAAAAGTACTGAAGTTGTTGGGCTGAGGGAAAGTACCGGCAAACCTAAAAAAGTTAACAAAGGTTGTTCTATGGAGCCACTGCGATAACACACAAGGGGCTTATCTAGCAAAGTGGGGGATTATTTAATCTTAGCTTTTAAGGGGGGGAATATGGATGAGATGTGATTCTGTCGACCACTGCATATTTGTCTAATTGATAGGAGCACGGTGTGCGAGTTCTTGTTTGATACTTGATGTGAAAAGATATGGCAGAAGCAGAAAGTGAAGGTCATGTTAAAGAGGGACAGCCATGCATGTTACAAAGGAGAAGCAAGAGCATATCACAAAAGCACTTTGGATGCCCCAAATAACCAACAACGTGCTGACTGTTTAGCCTTTACCAAATCAGAGCCTAGAACCGGTTACTCTCCATATAGCAGCCAAAAATAAAAAACTCCACTTGCAAATCAAATGTACACCAAGTTTCTTCGTTGCCTGAAAATCACTAATGACCAACTCTCACGCTAAGCATACTCAAATTGGTATGCCAAAAGAATCAAATGCAAACCACATTTCTCCATAACCTGAAATTTTACTGATAACTAACCCTCACCTTCAGGCTAACCATGCTCAAATTGGTACGCCAAAAGAAGGAAAAAAGCAGGGTATGAAAATGTTGATAATATTTGGTTGTGAAATATAAGAGCGTACCACGGCTGCGAAGGCGGCGACATCGGATATGAGGCCGGGAATGCCAAATACTTTCTTAACATTCGTTTCCACGTCGTATTTAATGGTGATACCTTGCTGCCTCAACGCTACAAAAATCCCTCCCACACCCTCTGCCACTCCATTTACAATTTTTGTCCCCGCTTCCTTCGCATGACCCGCCACAAAGTTCACCACCTCCATCGTCTGCCTTCTCTGTGCCGGCTGTCGCGACTACTTGCCCCACCCAACTTCCAACTCTGTTTTCATTTTATGTTATCCATTGGACGCTCATGGTCACATGGAAATACACAAGCCAAGCTTCTCTTTCCAAGTGTGAAATACACAACGTTCCAAGCAGGAGGAGTAGTGCAATCAAGTTTTTTTGAATATCTAGTTTTACTTAACAATTTATTAACAATTAAGAACATTAGTTTTCTACAATTTATAATAAATAGTACTATTGCTTGGGATCTTTTTAAAATTTGCATCATCTAGAATTTAAATCAGAAGCAAGAGTTCTAATTTATCAATTTCAAGGGAAAGGGAGAGATGAAAAAGATTTAAAGAAGTATGGAAAGAAAGGATGTATATCTTTGCAACCTAAGGCATTAGAATCAAAAAATATATTTTATTAAAAAATGTGATGTTTTGAAAGACATAAGAGACAATATAATGACAATATAATGACAAATGTCTCTTGCACACTTTATTCAACAAGAAGAGTATTGAGAAGATAGGGATGCTTTTCATCTCCTTAAATAGGAAAAGGGTTAAAATGCAAAAGATCAAAATAACAAGGTTGGCTATCATATAGACTATTTTGTAGCCTCGTGAACATTAATAGGACCTATCTATCTATCATAGTGCCCCTCATTTTAACATATGGGAATCGGTTGTTTACTTGTGAAAAGAGTAATAAAGAAATTATAAGTTGTTAAATTAAATTGAATAATTAAATGAATAGATAATATTTATATTTGAAAGTTAAGATAGTTAATTGAAATAGATAAGTATATTTTTTGAAATAATAAAGATAAATTATGACTATTTAAGTCTAGATCTATATTGATTAAAATAAAATTCACATCAAAATGTTACTTTTATCTAATCTAATGTGAAATTTTGGTACGGATTTTATTTAGATCAATTGTGTAGTGTGAAATTAATCTTAGTCTACACCGTTGATTTTTTGTGCACGAAATTAACTTGTTGGAATTGACAATATAAAATTGCACTAATGAATTGATAGTGTTTAATAACACCTTTGAGAATCTTATTGTCAAAACCCTAGGCAAACCAAATTAATGGCTTGTAAACAAAGATCATAGACAACAAGCAATAATGTGATATACATTTGTCACTAAGATTCAAAATTTGATGTAATGATAAATGCTCAAATGTGCTCCTTGAATGATGATGCAAAAAAAAGGTGAGAGGTAGATGGATCTTTTATGTAGAAGCATCATCGGGTAAGCACAATCTTGCATCACCTTAAAAATACATTTGTTAGTTCTCCATGCATAGGATTCTCTTATGCATGCCCTCATGTTGTGATGACTTGTTTGTACACACAATCAATGTGTGCCTATATTGTTGGTGTGTTGGGTTGTTGTGGTGTATGTTGCACTTTCTACTCATTATTGCAACTTCCTTTTCTTTTGTGTCCCACTACTCACATAAAAACTTTATACCCCTTGGGTTATACCCTGCATTGCTCGTTTTTCAACATGCACCTTGGAGAAATCAGTCGAGTTGATTGCTTCATCATAACACTTTTTCTAAATGATAATGAATGGATTTTCTAAATGTTTGAACTTTTCAATTTTATTTTAAATGTCACCCTATAGATTAGATGTTCCCCTAAGCACACATTTATGCCAACAACCTACTTCAATCCTCTATGGTAGTATAAATCTTTGGTGATATATAAGAAGATGTATTGACCATTTAAAGGATTAGACCCTCAACAAGTAGATTGGATTTTGAATAGAGCTTAAAATGATTCAATTATAAGTGCAAAGTCTTTATGCATGTTTCTCTAGGGGTTGAGTATCACAATGTGTTTGGTTTTTGTTGGCATTATGTGAACCGGTATGTGGACATAATGACATTGTATGTTGTCATTGATGTCAATATGTTGAAGAGGTATGAACCGGCATATGTGTGAACCGGTATAACACTGTGAACCAGCATTTGTGCCAAAGTGAAGTGGTGTGCTTGTTCAAGATGAACCAGCATATGGTTATGAGAACCGGCACATGGAAGCATTGTATGACTATCGGTTGGTAGTCTCAACTTCAGGGTTTCCGGTTGAAGTGCTTCAAGCCTGTTTGGCTCAACCAGTGATCTTTGTGTGATGAGTTAGCAGTATAACGGAGAACAGATCGTGTTGCCACGTAAGCCCTGTGCACGTGAAGGATCTTGCATGAAGAAGACTATCCCTATCCACATTGGGAATGTGAGAAGTTTGTTAAACGATGATAACGCGTGATGGGTTATCAGCCGCCATGAAATCGGTGGATAATGGACGATGAAGAATGTCTTGAGATCAATTCAAGATTGTTGCATTTAATGCAGTATGATCCAACGGTCAGGATTGAACCGTTTGAATTGCTTAACCTAACAGGTTTAGGGTTTAGGGTTTTTACTACCGACCTATTTGTTTCCTATAAGGTTGATGTTGTGTTTCTTTCAAAAGTTGTTGGCAAAAGTTGTATGTGTGTATCCAAGGGAAGAGATACGTGATTCTTGCTAGACCAAAGGAGAGAGGAGATACCTGCAAAGTGAATGTGCAAAAGGTGAAGGAGCCAAAACGGATCTGCATTAGCATTGAGTGCTGCTACCAGATCATTGTAATTCCGGTTGATCTTTAACCACTTCAACAGTTGTGAAATCCCTTAACAGGGTAGCCTTAACCAGCTTGATACAAATCCCTTAACAGGGTAACTCGAAGTTATTGAGTTCTAGGAAGCTATAGAGCTCTGGAGATCCTTTAGCTATTGAGTTATTGAAATCCTCTAACAAGGTAACCCTAACCGGGTATTGTAGCCATCCCTTAACCGGGTGATCCCTAACAGGATCGGTTCGTAGCAGAACCTATTGTAATGTCTTTAACCGGACAAGGCTCCTAACAAAGCGGACTTCTAAAGAGTTCAAAAAGCAGCTTGTGGGTATTCATCCCCACCGTGGTTTTTCCCAGTTGGGTTTCCACGTGAAAATATGTGTGTCATGTGTGATGCTTTTATCTTGTGATGCTTTGTTATTACCTGTTAAGCTTATGATGGTTCAGTGTTTTATGCCTGTCTATAAAACATATTGAACTAACTATTGTGAAGATCTGATGATAGTTTACCTATTCATGCATGAGGGTGTAATGGTACTAAAGTATTGAGCTAAGAGGAAAGCTAAGAGAGTAACCGGTTTATGATTGTTTTAGTTGTTCTGGGTCTTACCGATTGCACTTTGTTTCAACCAGTGTCACTGTTTGCCAGTCATTTGGAGTATTTGTTGTCAAACTGGTTTTGGACTGTATTTTTGTCTGTACTAATTCACCCCCCCCCCCCTCTCAATACCAGTTTGGTACTATTCGTTCATCATTGAGTTATCAGTTTTCACATATTAGTGGCATGTTTATAATTCTTCAATTCTTTGTGAATAAAGATTTTTATTTCTTGTTTGATCTCCATTGTTCTTTCTAGTTTTTTCCTCCATCATGTACTCTACCCATTCATTCAATGATTATTCATTCTACCCACATCTAAATCTTTCAACAACCTTCTTTTTTTCTAGATTTGTAAAATGAATTAAGATTTATCCTTTTATACAAGACCCTATAGTAAAATTTGAAATATTTCATGCTTCAAGTTGGCATGAAACAACTAGTTGGAATGAGACAATAAGGACCCAAATTGAAATTTAAAATTAAGAAAAGTAGAGGTTGATTTTGTGTCACAAAATCAAATTGGATGTAATTTTGCACTATAGAATCAAATTAGGTTCAATATACATTGCAAAATTGAACTAGGTAGCCAGATGGATAAATAAGGGATCTAAACCAGTTGCTAGGGATGTATGGAAGTGAAATTAATCTAGGTGCAATTAATATTCCAATTCTTAGTGTAGAAATACACCATCTGTACACTATTTATTTCATAAAGTATGTAATTCTCGCCATCATATTTGTTCCCCTCTTTGATTTGCATGTGAACTACTATGAATATGTATGTCAATATAAAAGGGTATGGATAAGGATATGACTTTGGTACATTCTCCTTGCAATATGCACTCCATCTTGACATATGTAAAATTAAAAAAGAATATAATGAGTAGCATTTGTCAAGAGTTTGATCTATAGGTCCACTCATATAAATGATTAATAATGTCAACAATCTCCAAGCAAGTGTAAAAAGTCAATGTAAATGTTGGATAAAGCAAAATACTCCACCCAATAAAGGAGGAGGTGTAAGATCCTTAAATGAACCATTATAACCATGTGTTCCCAATATAAAAACATGATGTAGTGTTTCTATTGAGCTACTATAACCATAGACATGAAAGAATGTTAATGGTATAATATGCATCCTCTAGTTAGTTGCATTGGAAGGATACAAGGAATTAGAGGATAAGAGAAAAATTAAAGATAGTGTGCAAAGTATGAGAAATGTGAACAAAGTTTTGCATACCATCATGTGAGAAATTTTAAATAGCATAAATTTGAAAGCATGATGCCCCTATTGTTACCCCTAAACTAGGGATATTAGCTACTAGTAACTACTAAATAAGAAGCATTTAGTAATGAATAAATTTTTTAATGGCATTGTAATAACAAATGATAAAAACATCTATAAGCATCATATTTATACACATTATTAATATAAGCATAAAATTAAGAGTATGTGATATAAACTTGATAAGCATGAGTGAACATGTGAATACCATACAATAAGAGTAGTGTAGGCATGAAGTAACATGTAATCATCATGAAATATGATCATTAGAATATGTAGGAATGAAAACATGTAGTCATGTCATGTGAATGTGAGAAGCATATGAATCACAAGGATGATCATGAAAGTAGATGGAGAAAATGAATATAATGCCCCCTAATATATATATATATATATATATATATATATATATATATATATATATATATATATATATATATATATATATATATATATATATATATATATATATATATATATATATATATATATATATAACAAGAAAGGCTAAAAAGAACATAATATTTGGAAAATAGCTACAAATATGCTTATATTCATGAAGTTGAAACAAGTATTCTAGTTTTTAAGGTACAACCTCATCAAGAGCAAAGATTTTAAAATACAAAACATGATTCCAAGATTATTTTCTTCATTACAAAGTCAATATCACTATGCATGGCAAAGAGTGACTTTGAGGTACAATCAATGTGGGATAAATATATGGTTATTATAGACTCATTGTAGTAGTACAGCTTCATGCGATGCATGTCCAAGATAAATCCACCTAATATAGTATTAATCAAATAACTAAACTATAACTATTACAATGCTCATAATAAAAATAAGCTAGGACATAATGATTGTAACATATCTTTACCCTTTACATTACCTTGTCTACGAGGCTTTATACTATGAAGACAACCATTGTAGTTGGTGAAGGGTTCTCAAACTTTGTGTATTCTAGTTTCAACTCTCACCAATGCACTTAATTATCTTTGATGCATGAACTTTAGACTAGCATGTAGCTTCAAGATAGAAGAGGATGGAACCTTCTGCATCTAAATTGAAAAGTGTCCAATAGAAGCGAATATGTAGTTTAAGGAACGTCTTAATGTAGGATACATGAAAAACATGATATATTTTGGAGGAAGGAAGTAGATCCAACTTCTAAACAACTTCATTGATCCATTTTACATTTGAAAAGTTTCATAATATTTTGATACTAACTTTTGTTTGTGTGTAATATTTAGGGAGGTTTTCTTGTATAGTTGAAAGAAAAAAAGGCCAAGCCCCCTTTGGTAGATGTGCACTTAGAATTATGTTGATCTACCTATTGTTTAATAAGATTCCAAGCTAGGGCTAAGTATTCTTTAAGAATACAATGAGATATTAGTGATGCTTGAGAGTTGATTTGAAAAATTGTACCTTGGAGCTGCTTATAAGGTAAGAAGTGTGAGATGGTGAATTTAGCCATACATAGCTGCATATGGCATAATATTGCTAAAACAATGATAATAGATGGTGTACCAATATTCAATAAAAGGCACCCATGAACATCCTAGAGTACATTTTTTGTTCGAAAGAGAAGAAACATGAATAAGTCTATAAGAATGTGGTTACTATCTTTTTCTAACTTCGGTTTATGAGTGATATGTCAAGCTAATTTTCAATTGTGTTCTCTCTAGATCTTCAAGAGTAAAAAACCCCAAAGCAAAACCTTGATTAGTATTTCTTCGAAAGAAGAGGACTCTGATTTGCCTGAGGAGAAGAAGAACCCTAAGGGAGTGCTGAAGGAAAAAAGTAAAATCCAAGCCCAACCCAAGAAGAAGCAAAAGAAAACAGAGGAGACTGGCAAAGATCCGGAGGACACAGGCAAGGAACCGAAAGAGGACAAGCAAACAAGAACCCTGGAAGCTGAACAAAGCCTAGAGATGGAGACTATGGAGGATACCCTCAGGGCCGCTGACACTATTTATGCCCTCCATATTGCTAAAGATGAACAGATAACCCCTGGTAAAGTTACTCCTTCTCTTGGTCCTTACCCTGAGGCCTTGAAGGGTTTTATGAAAACCATTGAATGGCTTATTGACAGGAATAAGAATACTATGGATGAATACAAAAAACTCTGCAACAAAGTCATGATCCTGGAGACCATTAACATTGGAGAGGGGAACACTATGGCCAATTATATTGAAGATTTGAAGAACACAATTGCCAAAGCGGAAGACATCAGAGATGCCTTTAATCCCTGGTTTGAGAAAATTGAAAAGGAGATACGGGATAGAAAAACCCTGGAGGAAACTAACAAAAAAACGCTCTCGGATACAGTTGCCAAAGTGGACAAGATAGAGGAGTGTCTCAAGAACATTGCAGAGCAGAGTCTCAGCATTCTAAAAATCTCAGCCAACAACACCCATACCCTCATTAGCAAGCTCGATGATGAAAAGGAAACCCCAGAAATTGACCTGGATGCAGAAGGAACCGGGGAAGCCCAAGGTCCCAGAACTCGCACCCGTGGAAAGAGGAAGGAAAAGAAAGTGAATAAGGACCTGGAGGAGCTAAAAGCAGTTGGGGCAACCTATGATGAGCTGGTGACTAAGGCAGAGGATTTGTTGAAGAAAATTACTATGTAGTGTCTCCTTGGGTTCTTTGTTGTTTTTTGTTGTTTAGCTGTTTTTTCTATTCGCTGGTTTTTTGGACCAGTCGCTTTGTATGTGGACTCTATTTTCTCAGCTTTTTTTTTTTTTAACTATGTTGTAATGGTTTTGGGTCCTTAAAACATGTTTTTCATTCAATCAGAACAATTCTTATTTTAGAAATTGCCAGTAATGGTAGATTTATGGTCACATTTAATAAAAGTGGTCATACCATTAATTTAGGAGCATCCCAAGGTGTAAGAGAAATCTCGCATTGACCAGAAATAATTTATTTTACTTTGTTTATGTGTTTGCATATTTTTGTTTACATATTAGTCACAACCAATCATCATAGATCCTACAATATTGCATCACATTTACATATTTCATTTCATAATTGGAACAAACATTCTAGATTGGTCCTAAAGTGTCGCATTCATTTTCTAGAATTTTTTGATCATCACAAAGGGCTTTTTCAATCTCTAACCTACTATCATGCATAACATGCCAACACTTGGTTTCACTTTTCATCTCTTGCAACAACTTTCCAAATATTGTAGTAATAAAGAAACACATTACAAAGTACATTGGTCTTAGGAGAGCTCATGGCGTGAATCAAATCTAGATCTATTGAACCATAATTATTGCATTCATGTTTAAATATCATTCACACATTTGGATAAGTATGTGTGAAACAAGGCATTGAGATTTGTACCACATTTTAGGAAACTATAATCATTCACAAGGTTAATGACTACTATAAAAAAATTATTCATGATCATTGGAAAGTATGTAGGGTGATAAAAGAAAGGTAGTTATGGTTTAAGTTTCAACATTTCCTTTGTATTGCATTACCTTTTAAATTTTATGATTTACATATTTATAATCAAATGGATAAAGCCTAGCATGTTGGAAGCCCATACAAGTAGCATATTATAATTATTTTATGATTGTGAATTAATAAAAATTATAATATTGTTTATTGTTTCAATTGATTTTTGTGTTGTGTAAGAATATCACCAAATTAAGATATGCTACAAGAAGCTTGTAAATAGAATATCAGTCCTATGAGGTAGTTTATAAGTGTTATTATGGATAAACTAGTAACTTGAGGCAATTTATATTAGATACAATATGCCTCCATAAAGGGTACAAGGTATTGTCACTAAAAAGATGGAAGAGATATTTCAAACAATTACAAAAATGAATATCTAAATGGGGCTCTTTTGAAAAAAATCATATAAGTAACCATATTCCTAGAGGTTATGAAAAGTACAAAGCTAGCCCTATCAAGAAAAGTGAAAGTTAAAAGGAAGACAAGGAAAAAAGAATGTTGAAATCCATAGTGAGCATTAGTAAGAAGACTAGAGTAGATATTCATAATTTTATATAGTAATTTGAATATTAAGGAATTGATAAACTACATAACTAATTTAGAATAAAATTTGACTATGGAGATATTGATGATCCAAATAAGGTAAAATTTTATAAGAGTATATTGAAAAGTTATGCTACCATTTGATGAAAATAAAGTCAACTGGAAAGAAATAAGAAAGTGTAGCATCCTAAAATTTCTCCCCTTTGCAATTTTGATCGTATTTTGGGCCATCACCTTAGTGTCCACATCTATATGCCTAATTAAGGCCTGATTATGCCTATACCATGCAAATTGGGTCTTGTTTTCACTCCATCCACTACATAACCCCTTAGTATAGCCCTAAAAAGGGATAGGACCAAGACGTGGTGCTTTGGTTCTCATTGGGACCAGGGTGTCACGCTTTGGTCCCCCTTAAATGGCCCCTTTCTTGGTCCCCTCTTGCCTCTTCAAAAATGAGAGAAATTTCTCCCCGTGTCGACCTATGTTGGAAATTAATGCATTTTTTGACGAGCAAGTATATAAGGAGGTTTTCCCCTCTTATTTGGATATCAACACATCATAAGAGAAGGGAAAAAGTATCATCACCAAGCATTGGAGCATTCATCAATCATCTCTAGAGGTCTTTAAGGCTGCATTTTTTCATTCATCAGCTATGGAGCATCATTACATCATTCATTTGCGAGCATGTGTATGTGATTAGGGTTTTATCATGTTCATTCCATTTCATACAACATATGTGATTACATTCAAGAAGCAAAGTATTATTATAAGTCATTGCAGATCTGAGGTATATCCTTCCATCATTTATTTTGATATTTGCAATTAATCAAGGTTAATTCCTAAACCAGGGTTTGACTTTGACAAACCCCTATTCCCAACCTATTTCTCTTCCTTTTTGTGTGCAAGAAATAGGTACGGAGTTGTACTCTTCAAGATAGGCATTATTTGCAAAGATAAATCAACCGTCTTTGGCATGCAAAAAAGTTGGAGGATCAGGGCGAGGAGCACATTGGTCCCGATATTTTTGGAGCTTTTTCGAGGATCGGATCTGAATCTACATATACTGCTTAGATCCAAGTGCATGCGAAAAATTTGATGACTGTAGCTCACTATTTCTACATTTTACCTTCATTTCCAGCACTTTTCCCTAATTCCAGCATTTTAACTCACAAAAGAGGGCAATCAATTCACAACCCCTTGAATCCAATCCGTATTTCAGTCCTCATCATTACTGATTTGTGACTAAATCTATTGGATTCACCCTTCTTTTGAATATACAAGTAAATTAGTATTTTTCATTCATCTCATGGTGGAAACCCTAATTTTTCACCTTTACATTTTGGTAAACTCGGCTCCTTACACCTCTATTTCTAATTTATGTTCTCAGATCTCAGTGTTTATGCAATTTAAAATTCAAATTTTCATTTGCAAGTTTTATTTCCAATCAAATTTCAAAAAACTAAGAGGTTAATTTAAAAAACCCTAATCTTTAAATTTGAGCTTGTGAATTGCTTAATTTGGATTAATTATTTCATATTTGAGTGTTTTCCAATTTCAAAATTCAAATTTTCACTTACAAGTTTAATTTCAAATTTAAATTTTAAAATTAAGTGGTTCATTCTTTAAAAAAACAAACTAATTTTTAAAATTTAAAAATTGAGCTTGTGAGTTGTTTAAATTTTTAGGGCAGCCTCAAATTCAAAATTGCAATCTTAGATCCAATTTCAAACTAAATTTTAAAAATTAAGAGGTTACTTTCGTAAAAACCCTAATTTTTAAATTTAAATTCATTAGTAGATTGCATTTGTTTCTATTTGCTTAATTAATTAAACAAACATTTTTACAAACAATTTGAATTGTTTAATTTCAAAATTCAAATCTCCAAATTCAAATTTCAAAATTCAAATTCATAGATCTCATTTTAAACAAATAATATAAGTTTAGAGGTTTAAATTATTAAAACCCTAATTTATTTTGGTTAAGTTGATTTGTGGATTGCTTCACTTTTCAACATCAATTATGGCACTTAATAAATCTGATGTATTTTCTATTTCACATATGATTACCTTGTTTTTACTTATATTTACAAAAATCATCTGTTGGATAATGGCTTCTTTCATTTCACAATGCTTCTTTTCATTCATAGCACTTTGGCATATTGCAGGTTTTTAGACTTTCAAAATTCCTTCCTTTCAATCAATTTGATCTCAAAGCTTTCACCTATAGTACATGTTATTTTATGGTGATGTTTTTTAGGAAAATTTATTTCATATATAGATCACCTCA
This sequence comes from Cryptomeria japonica, assembly GCF_030272615.1. Lineage (NCBI taxonomy): Eukaryota > Viridiplantae > Streptophyta > Pinopsida > Cupressales > Cupressaceae > Cryptomeria > Cryptomeria japonica. The sequence continues at coordinate 367,795,101 of NC_081410.1, read as the reverse complement.
AAGCTTTTGTAGATCTCAATCCTAGAGATGTTAATGGAAAATCTAACACTTGTACCTCTCATAGGGTATCTAATGTGAATGAAGAAAGAGCTAGTACTCCTATCAATGATCTCTTTAATAGAGAGCAAGCATTGAAGAGCAACATGGCCCCATCTTCTTCTCATACACATACCCTTACGCAAGGGGGGAAAAATTAACATAATGGTGTTTCTATCTCTCTAGATCCTCCTTATTCTCCTAGATCTTATATTAAACATAAAAATATTTGTAGATAGGATGATGTCATGCATTTCATTCATGATCTTTCTCCCCGTATAACATTAAGTAAAGATGAGGCCTTATATGATAAGGATCTCCTTTCCTAATCTACCAAAGAGGATATGCATGATGAAAGAAAGGAAAATCTTCCTTCACAAGATATTCCTTCTCCATCTACTAATCCCTTCATTCCTTCCAAACATCCTTACACTACAAAATTCAAAAAAAATTATTGAAGCAAGGGAAAACCAATGCAAGGTTAGATAATTAGTTTAAACCCAAGTAAACATAAAAAACCAAATAAAGTATAAAATAAGCTTCTTATACCTTGCAATAGAGAGTTCTCTCTTGTTCCTCTGATTGAGCTATTGGTGAAGCCAAGGATGCACCTCGCCTTAACTTGTTTGGATTAGCTCCTTGATTGGGATGTGGATTTCTCTCCACACACAATAAGATTGGTTGGATTTGGATTGGATTTGAATAATGATGGATATGGATTAGATGAGAGAAGATTTGGGCATTATGATGGCATGATGGATAATTTTGGATTCCAAATTAACAACATAAGATTAGGTGAGAAGTGGATCAAGGGATGAAATGGACAACATAAGAATGTATGAAAAGTGGATGATTTGTGAGGAGAGGAGACTCCAATTTATAGATTGGAGGAGGCCAAAATGAAGGGCCAAGATTGATTTTGGGATGAAGGGTTGAGATCGATTTGAGAAGGAGCACATGGATTGAGAGGACAAGGTGTGGGATTCAAGAGATATGCCATAAAGGCATTTCTTGTCCCCACACTTCTCAAGGTTCATGGGGAAGATCTCCCAAGCACATGGGGAAGAGAAAAAGGAATATAAAATTCCTTGGGGGGAGGGAGGAGGAATTAAAAATTCCAAAATAAGAGGATGTGTGGCAAGACTAAATGGATAAAGGAATTAAAAATTCCTTGGGAAGAGGATGCGTGTGGAGATTCAAAGAATTTGAATTTCTTTGAAAGGATCAAGGTGGTTAGGGATGTGCAAATGATTAAGGGAATTGATTTTGGTGGCTTAATGGGGGATTAGAGTGCAAGTGGGAAAGTTAGGAGGATGTGACATGAGGAGAGAGAATGAGTGGAGGAATATAAAATTGAGGAATGATGATAATCATGCTTCTAAAAGAATTAATTAGGCTAAGTGATGATTAGAAGTGGTTTGTAAGAATCACTTTAGTTGGGTTAATTAATTAAAATTAATTAACTAAGTGGGTTTTAGAAGAAATAATGGTTGAGGTGACTTTAGAAGATGGGGAAATAATTAATTTATTGATAACTTAATTATTGGATTATAGTGATAAGATTGATTAAATTTGATTTAATTAACCTTAAGTAGAAGGGAATTAACACAATTAAATTGGTTAATTATGCTGGCAGGCTTAAATTAATTTAATTAATTAATTAATTCTAGGTGTCTACATTTTAAAACATAGTGGATGGAAAGAATAAGGACTAGTAGCATGATGCCTCATTCATAGGTGAAATAAGGAAGGATGATGAGGTGGTAGTGATATGCCTCCTCAAGAGGACATGTAGGTTCTAAGAACATGGGTGTGCTCTCGAAATGGATAGGAGGACTAGATAATGAAAAACATGAAGATGATGAAGGGGGAGTGAATGAATAAATTAGAGTCTCCAAGATAAATGAGTGAAATGGGATGAATGAATGAAATGGAGTGGATGAGATTTCTTGTTGTGTAGATGTGGAGAGAAAAACTAGTTTTGATATTGCCATAGATTATCCACATTGTTGATTATAGGAATCAGGATGTTTGAATATCTGAGGCATGGACTAGACTCTCAAACAATAGTTATCTTTATGTACACAAGTTCGCAAACAATGATGATGATGTAAATGCGAAACTGTAGGATCATACAAGAGAAACCATCAAGCACGTCATACCACAAAAACAATGCCCCATTATACACCAGCTAAGACATGTCGAGATATAGGATGATCAAGGAAGCCATGAACAGGTATAGTCCTGGGACACAAGATGAAAATCAAAGTGACAAGCTCAATCATGATATCTCTTGCCAAGAGTGGGACATGAATTGGTTAGGCTACCAAACATGGGAATGATACATCCCGATGGGCAGGAAGATGTATTTGGATAAACTACTAGACATGGGAAGGATGCATCCCAATGGGCAGGGAATCGATAGATTGATAGATGTAAGAGACAAGATGGTGTGCAGGATCTCTAGGTGAGAGGATTGTTGGCTAGATTTGATTAAAACAGTATGGATGGGTGTTTGGATTATGTGTGAGTTAGCATAAGCTCAGTGTGATGGGGGTCATAAATGGACTGGATAAAACGGGAGGGGGATAAATGATTGAATAGGATTGGATGGGGTGGGGAATATGATATGATGTGATGGGAATGGTTTGTGGATATAGGATAAATGGAGGGGGACCAATGACAAGATCAAGACCAAGGGTAGGAATGGGGGATTAATTTGGATGAGATGAGGGATATGAGATGGAGGATATGGATAGGATAGTCAAGACCAAAGATAGGAAAGGAGGGTGGTCTTAGATAGGATGTGGGTAGATGATAATAGATATGGATAATGTAGATGGTAGGATAGCATGGATGAAGCTTGCCCCCAAGTGTAGAGTACAAGAAGATGGGGGGACTACACATGATGTTTGTCTCGGGAATCTAGTTTCATGGATAGTATATATGCTATAATAGAGCGAGAAGGATAAGAGATGCGAGATGAACTGGGATTGACTTGGTAAATGGATTGGGATGGGAGACATGGATAGGTGGAAGTTGGATAATTTTGAGGGATGTATGAGCTAGATGTGGATGATTGATAGGGTGATCCATGAACTTCCATGAGCATTTCTCATACCAATCTTTAAAGTTTGGATGTGGATTTGGGTAGCCATGTGACCTCAAAATGCTGAGAATGGGGGGAATAAGTTGGGATTGGATAGACTTGGTTGAAAAAAGTAATGAGATGATGTTCAATGAAGATGAGGACTAGGACTTAGCAACTTTAGATTGGAGTGATGGATTAATTTGAATTGATTTGATTTTCTTGGACCGAGTTGAATTTGATTAGATTGGATTGGTCCTTAGGTTAGGACAAGATTTATTTGGATTAAAATGAAACCTTAGCCCTTGGATTAGGACTTAAGTGGGGCGTGAAAGGATCCAAATGATTAAACCTTCTTCTACTTAGGGTGGAATTCCATGCCTAAGCAAAATAGGACAAAAGGATCCACATGATTAAGCCTTCTTCTACTTAGGGTGGACTTGCATGCCTAAGAAAAATAGGGCAAAAGGATCCAAATGATTAAGCCTTCTTCTTAGGGTGGACTTGCATGCCTAAGAAAAATAGGGCAAAAGGATCCAAATGGTTAAGCCTTCTTCAACTTAGGGTGGACTTGCGTGCCTAAGCATAATAGGGAAAAAGGATCCAAATGATTAAGCCTTCTTCTACTTAGGGTGGACTTGCGTGCCTAAGCAAAATAGGGCAAAAGGATCCAAATGATTAAGCCTTCTTCAACTTAGGGCGAACTTGCATGCCTAAGAAAAATAGGGCAAAAGGATCCAAATGATTAAGTCTTCTTCTACTAAGGGTGGACTTGCGTGCCTAAGCAAAATAGGGTAAAAGGATCCAAATGATTAAGCCTTCTTCTACTTAGGGTGGACTTACATGCCTAAGCAAGATAGGGAAAAGGATCCAAATGATTAAGCCTTCTTCTACTTAGGGTGGACTTACGTGCCTAAGCAAAATAGGGCAAAGGATTTAGGGTTTTGATCAACCCAAATGATTAAGAAAAGGTACTTGGGGGAGATTCTTTCCCAAGCACAAAAATCCAATTGATGATTGATTGAAGATAAAGATCTAAATCAAACTTTCACAAAGTGTTGACTTTGGATTAGGATTGGTGATTGATGATTGGATTAAAGGAATATTAATTGATTGATTGGGGTTTTTGGAGATTTGATTAGGTTGATGTGCTAAGTCCTCAAAGGTGAGAAGAAAATGATTATGGATTGATGGAAAGAAGAAGAAGGGGAAGACTACCCAAGAATGAATTGATGATGGGATAAAGATATTTGGTCGAGGATTGATGATTGTTTGGATGGATGAAAACTGATTGGGAGGTTTGACTTGAACAATGGTAGTGAAATAGGGGTTTGATAGTGATAAAGTGAAGATTGAATGGTTTGGTCAAAATTGGGAATATTTTGGATGTTATCTACTCTTGGAAAGAGAAATCAAACAATGAAAAGCACATTGGCCAAGGCAACGCTTTATGACAAGCATGAAAGTGAAGGGGGCCTAGATTAGCCCAAACAAATTTTATAGGTTTTGCACAAATGAAAACATGCTTGAAGACAACAACTTAGGTTGGAAAGTGGAAACCATTCGATAGACCACTCACACAAGCAATACCTCAAACAAGCGGACTGATAGAGATTCTGGTAGCACTGGCTCCCCCTTACATCACACTCACTTCTTGGGCATACCAGATTCTCTTACCTTAAAGATCCAAGGATCTATTACATGGGGAATTCCTATCTCATCTGGAGTGGGTACATGAGAGGTAATTTCAGGGTACGATCTGCATCCCTTGCACTATGAATGCAAGATTTTGGGCTACTAAAACAAGGTTCTTAGTGAAATTTCTGAGGGATGACCAATCCAATGATGGATTCTCAAAGAAAGCCACTTAAGGCTTTAACTAAGCTTATCGGTGCAGAGAAGGCCCCCACATATGTCGAATTCACTCAACACTCTAGCCACTTGACCAACTTATTTATATAGCGGCTTGGAAAACCCACTTGAAATCATGTCGGGAGAGTTGATATCCCCGACATGTCCCAATTAGAGATACTCTTGTGGGGTGATGAAATCCCCAATCAAGAAATACCCCTCAACTACTAAAATGAAAAAGAAGGTGTTGTTGATCACTCATTCTCTTACACCTAAGATCCACGAACGTGAGGGGAGAGGATACTAGAGTGCAACGGTGGGTCCACCCAATAGTAAATGTGCCAGTGCACAAGACACAAAAGACAATTGTTTATTTTAGTCCCACGTATATATGATTTTCTTACTAGAAATGCAACAAAACAATCTACTTTAGTGGAAAAAGATGTCTTGGACAAGCATGCTGCAGGAAAACAGATTAGTAGTTTGGAGATTATGCCTTGGACAAGCGAAAGTACTTGGAACCACTCAAAATTTGATCAATAATAAAAAATTCCTAAGGACATATCGCAAGCGCTGATCCACAGGCGGACGCGTTGTTGCGCATGCGCAAGCGCTAAAGTGCCTGCATATTCGTTTGAGCAGTTCTATGCACCTAACAAAATAGAAAGCGGGAACCTTTGAAATTTGAAAATTTACAGAACTTAAATTCAAAATTTACCTAACTTGCACACGTTGAACTATATCACAAGCGCTGATGCACATGGGCAAGCACTGCTCAACAGAAAATTAGTTAATTGAATTTGAAAATTCAAAATTTGAAAAATGGCGAGCTTGTTGGCTCAACGGAGGCACTGAACCAGAGCATAGGGGCTTATTCACCTATGCAGGCGTTGATTCACTTGTAAACCTGAGAATTTAACTAATAGCCTGAAGTTAATGAAAAATAGACTAAAAATCTAACCTATAATTATTTTTAAGTTCTTTTTAGATCCTTTTTTATTGTTTTTGTGATTTTTGCGTGATTTTTTATTATTAGAAGACAAAAAATTAAAAATTTAAGCTTAAAACTAAGTGTCAAAAGACATTGGGGTGGACGCGCTAATGCAGGGGCAAACGTGCTGATCTATAGAACCTGCAAAAATTGGTGGTCAGAAAATTCAAATTTCAAATCAGAGGCGTTGAACCACGACAGACGTGATGAAGTGCAGACCTATGCGTTGAAGCGACAATTTGCGAGCCAAAAACACTAAAAAATCACAAAAAGGTTAGAAATAGGGACGTGGGTCCCATCGAGCATGCCAAAATGAAGCAAGGGAAAACAAATGCAAGGTTAGATGGTTACTTTAAACCCAAATAAACATAAAAAAACAAATAAAGTATAAAACAAGCTTCTTATACCTTACAATAGATAGTTCTATCTTGTTCCTCTAACTGAGCTATTGGTGAAGCCAAAGATGCGCCCCTCCTTAACTTGTTTGGATTAGCTCCTTGATTGGGATGTGGATTTCTCTCTATACACAACAATATTGGTTGGATTTGGATTGGATCTGAATGATGATGGATATGGATTAGATGAAAGAAGATTTGGGCATTAAATGGCATGATGGATGATTTTGGATTTCAAATTAACAACATAAGATTAGATGAGAAGTGGATCAAGGGATGAAATAGAAAGAATAAAAATGTATGAAAAGTGGATGATTTGTGAGGAGAGGAGACTCCAATTTATAGATTGGAGGGGGCCAAAATGAAGGGCCAAGATTGATTTTGGGACGAAGGGTTGAGATCGATTTGAGAGGTAGCGCATGGATTGAGAGGACAAGGTGTGGGATTCAAGAGATATGCCATAAAGGAATTTCTTATCCCCACACCTCTCAAGGTTCATGGGGAAGATCTCTGGAGCAGACTGGGAAGAGAAAAAGGAACGTAAAATTCCTTGGGGGGAGGGAGGAGGAGTTAAACATTCTAAAATAAGAGGATGTGTAGGAAGACTAAATGGATAAAGGAATTAAAAATTCCTTGGGAAGAGGATGCATGGGGAGATTCAAAGAATTTGAATTTATTTGAAAGGATCAAGGTGATTAGGGATGTGCAAATGATTAAGGGAATTGATTAGGTGGCTTAATGGGGGATTAGAGTGCAAGTGACAAAGTTAGGAGGATGTGACATGAGGAGAGTGAATGATTGGAGGAATATAAAATCGAGGAATGATGATAATCATGCTTCTAGAAGAATCAATTAGGCTAAGTAAGGATTAGAAGAAGTGATTTGTAGGAATCACTTTAGTTAGGTTAATTAATTAAAATTAATTAACTAAGTGGGTTTTAGAAGAAATAATGGTTGAGGTGACTTTAGAAGAATGGGGAAATAATTAATTTATTGATAAATTAATTATTGGACTATAGTGATAAGATTGATTAAATTTGATTTAATTAACCTTAAGAAGAAGGGAGTTAACACAATTAAACTGGTTAATTATGTTGACAAGCTTAAATTAATTAAATATTAATTTAAATAATTTTAGGTGTCTACATTTATTACAATGTTCCTCTGCCTTATCAATTAAACAATTATTATGGGAGTGACTTTAAGATACTATTAAAACAAGGTTTTAGAGGATGTGGGCTTGGAAAATTTAAACAAGAAATTCAAGTCCCTATAAACCCTCCTACACAAATTACCACAAAAGGCCTAGAAAATGATAATAAATCTCCTATGGATGACCTCCTTAGGATTCAAAACTTCAAAGATAGACAACAAGCAATTTGTTCTTGTAAGTGTTTTTTCTTCAAAAGCTTATTTTTGTTCATTTCATCAAACTCATGACCATCATGCTAATGATTGTCCTGATTTTTAAAATACAATGAAAGAACTTATTGATAGTGGTAAAGTTAAAATCATTGATGACAATCCTTCTTCTTCTAATAATAACTCTTGTCCGCGATCTCAAAAGAATAAGCACACACCTATTGATGATCAAGAAAAATTGGCTACTATAATCTTTTAGAAATTAAAGTATGACAAGAATGCAATTTTTTCTTTTGTGAAGTTTAGCACTAAGCATAAAGAAGGAAGAGGATTTTCTCTTTTTCATCATGGTGGTGCTCATTCTCTAGGAAAGTGTAAAACATTTAAGGAACTTGTTCAAGAACAATATGATCATGCTCATATACCTCTTTCAACAGATCTTGCTCTCTTTCTTGGTGAAAAGGTAATCCCTTAGCACTCCTTTCACCCTCATGTTTCTTCTCACCCTATGGCAAAAGTAGTTAACTTAATTGGGGGATCTTTTTCATTAGAGGTGTTGTTTTTTTAATTTCAAACATCTTGGGGTAGCAACATGATCCTCTTTTATCTCTATCCTGTCTCTTATTTTTAAGTTTCACCATTTCCTTTATGGATTGCATTCTTCATAGCTTGACGTCCTTTCTTGCATTGAATCATCCTTCATGCAAATACACAAGTGTGTCCCTTGTTAGGAATTATTATTTTTTTGAAATTGTACATCTCTTGTGAATAATATCTCTTAAAGAAATGTGTGATTCTTCCCCCTAATTTATCTGTGTCCTCTTGCTTGGGGGGCAAGGATGACATTTTCCTTTCTCCTTTTCTATCTGAAGTCTCACTATTCACTTTAGGGGTTGCATTTTTCATGTGTTGATATCCTTTCTTGCACCAAATGGTATGTCTCTCTTATGCCTAATCCCTCCTTAGGGAAATTTGTGATCCTTCTCTCCTTTCTCTCTCATTGAAGATTACCACTTCTTTAGAGTTGCATTTTACATATACAAGTGTTTGTGTATTTTAATATACTTTATCTCTCCTTGGATGTTGTTTAATTGTTCTCATTGTCCTTACACTTGGGGGCAATGATCTCTCTCTCTCCAAGGATCCACTTTTCCTTTGTTGAGCAGTGTTTGCTTATGATTTGATGTCATTCCATGTGTGAAGTTGTTGTTTGCTCAGGGATTCTCTCTTATGCAAGAGGTGTAAGTCCTTGGCTACAACCTCTTCTTCACTTGGAAATGTACATCTATTATAAACTTATCCATTCTCATTGGGTCAAAAGTGTGTCATCATTCATCAAGAATCTCTTTCGCTTGGCAATAGGAGGAAGATATGAATTCTTGTTCCCCTTCCTTTCTTTTGGTAGAAGATGTTATATTTGTTTAAGAAGATCTTTTTAGAGGTAGATGTCTTTTAATAAAATATCTCTTCTCCTCTAAAGATCACCTTTACACTAGTTGCAAGATATCTCTTTTTCAACTATCTTATCCTTGCTTATAAGAGTATTCCCTCTTTAGCTTTGATTTATGACATTGTTGCCTAAAGGATATCTCCTTGGTGTTGAAGGTTGGTATCATTGTTTCTAAGCTTCCTTAAGACATCAACATAGGGTTATGTTGACTTCTTAAGGGAGGGCACCCATATCACTCCCTTTGTACCATATTGTAATATTTTTTTGCATATCATTCTTGCATGTCTTAAATAGGGTGTTCATTCTCGAAACCAGAGGAAAAAAACTCTCACACGAGATGCTTCACGCTCAAAACCTGACACAACATTTGATATATGTCTTAGAGAGGGTTACACATCACTAAAACCAAAGCAAAAATCCTACACCGGATGTCCTTGAAACCAGGAATGTATCTATTATTCGCCTCTTGGCATTCACACATTCGCCTCTTGGAATTCACACACACACTCACCTCTTGGTATTTACACATTCACCCCTTGGCATTTGCACACACATTTACCTCTTGGTATTTTCATTTACATCACATGTCTTAAATAGGTTGATGCACACTCAAAAATGGGGCGTTTCATACTTGAAATCGGACATCACTTGCACACATACATGAGGATGAGTGGAACTAGCAGAATAAGGCTAGACTATTCCTACTCTCCCCCCCAACATAGATCACCTAGATGAAAACATCTAGGGGTGAGGTATCCATGTTCTATCTCTCATCATTCTTCTCATGGATCACCTAGGAAAAGCACATCCAGTGTGTATTCATGCTCTCAGTTCTTCTTCTCATGAACTCATAGCTTTACTATTGATATTTCATGGATGATTCTTGCTTTGCTCTTTTATGTGATCACTTATGTTTGTGAGATGACATTTTTTAAGAATGATATTAGTTGTTGAGACATTTTGATATCAAGGTCTCTTTGGATAGTTGACTTGAGGTCTTGTTTTTGGTCTTTAGCTTTTGTTGTGTGTCTTTTTGGTGTCTTTTGCCTTTTTTCATCTTTTTATTTTTGTCTTTTTTTGTGTGCTCTTGAATATGATTGAGTGAGTTAAGATCTTAATATTGGGGGTTTGGTTCCTCGAAATTAGTGATGTCTTATACTCCTTGTGATCTTTCTCTACATTTTTCCTCTTCTTCATCTCTCCTTCATCTACTTTACCGTGTATTTTCATAAGCTTGTACTCCCGCTAAAGTGGGGGCTAAATGTAGCATCCTAAAATTGCATCCCTTTTCAATTTTGATTGCATTTTAGGCTCTCACCTTAATGTTCACATCCCTATCCTAGTTAAGGCCTGATTATGCTTATACCATGCAAATTGGACCTTGTTTTCACTTCATACATTGCATAACCCCTTATTTTGGCCCTAAAAAAGGGATAGTACCAAGGCGTGGCACTTTGGTCCTCATTGGGACCTATGCACCATGATTTGGTCCCCCTTAAATGGCCCCTTTCTTGGTCCCCTATTGCCTCTTCAAAAATGAGCAGGAAATTTCTCCCCGTGTCAGCCTATGTCAGAAAATTAATGCATTTCTTCATTCATCAATTATGGAGCATCATTCATTGCAAGTATGTGTGTGTGATTAGGGTTTTGTCATGTTCATACCATTTCGTACAACATAATTGATTACATTCAAGAAGAAAAGCATCATTATCAGTCATTGCAGATCTCACCTGTATATCCTTCCATCATTTATTTTGGTATTTGCAATATTTCAATAAAGGTTAATTCCTAAAACAGGGTTTGAATTAAGTAAATCCCTATTCCCAACCTATTTCTCTTCCTTTTGTGTGTGTAGGTAACAGGTAGAGAGATGTAATCTTTAGAATAGGCATTATTTGTAGAGATGAATCAACCCTCTTTAGCATGCCAAAAGTAGGATGACCAAGGCGAAGAGCACACCAATCTTGACATTTTTGGAGATTTTTTAGGGATTAGATCTGAACTTGCATATGCTACTCATATCTAGGTGCGTGTAAAAATTTGATGACTGTAGCTCATTGTTTCCACATTTTTACCTTCATTTCCAACACTTTTCCCTAATTTTAGCATTTCAACTCGCAAAAGAGGGCAATTAATTCACAACCCCTTTAATCCAATCAAAATTTTAGTCCTCATCATTACTGATTTGTGACTAAATCTATTGGATTCACCCCTCTTTTGAATGTCAAGGTAAATTAGTGGTTTTCATTCCTCTCATGGTGGAAACCCCAATTTTTCACCTTTTACAAAAAGGTAAACCTAACATTGGGAAAAGGGTTATATGATGGTGAAAAAAGTAAAATATGAGTTTGTTCTCTCAAATTAACATTTACACTTACTATAATAATTGCTCAAATTAAGATAGAAGAATATGATTGTGAAAGACTAATTGAATAATACTATTGGTTGAAAATTCAATTAGGACATATTGATGAAGGAGAAACAAAAGCGATGATATACATAAATTGTTTGAGAGGATAAATTAAGTAAGAGTTAAGTATGTTGAATATAGAAAAAAAGAGAAATCATATAATTTGACCCTAACCATAGAAAAAAATTGAATAAAATACTTGAAGATTGATAGAGTTGAGATTTAGAGACAGAGAATATTTTAGAGAAAAATATAAATTTGGTGATACGAAACCATATGTAGAAAGTTTTAGGAGTGGTAGTTCATACCATAACTAATGATGAAGTATTAATTCCTACCACAACAATAGAGGAGGTTTTAATTCTTACCACATAGGAAGCAATGACAAAGATGTATGTTGTAATGATATGACTAATGGGTATCAGAAAGACAAAGAAAGATATGGTGGAGGAGATGGAAGACCTTTCAAAGAAACCTATTTAAGATTTAGAGAGGAAGGACATAGATCATTTTAATATCACCAAGATCAAGGAAGCTTTGACAAATAGCTAAAAGTAAAAGTGATAGTTATACACCAATGAAGAGACAAAAAAAAACATAGTTTCGAGGGTGAACCAAACCATGGTGAATAACTTATAATGACAATAACATTGATAAATATTCAAGATGAAGAAGACTCGTTACATAGAAAGAATTTATTCAAAACAATTATAAGTCTGGAGGAAAATGTCATAAGGTTGTCATTGAAATCAACAATATTGATAATCTAGTTTCTAAATAAATCATTAATGAACTTAAGGATATTAAAACATCGTTAAACTATATAGGATTACTTGGTTACCCCCCCCCCCCCCCCCCCCTCCCCCCACTCTCTTTCTATCTCTCCCTCCAAGTCTCTCTTTCTCTCTTGATCTCCCTCTCCCTCCCTCTCTCATAATATTCTTATGTCGATATTTTATATTTCAATTTTGTCCTTTAACAAGTGAACTAGTTTACATCAATTAAATAAAAAATATTACTCTTACAAATCCAAGGACTAACCTTACCTATCTCTCTCTCTACTCCTACCCTTTCTATCTCTTGACCTACCTCTTCCCCCCATCTCTCTACATATCCCTCCCTCCCTCCTTCTTTCTCTACCCTTGGAGTTTTATTTTAGAGGGTAACCTTAATTCATTCTTAAACACCTCTAAATTTATATATTTATAATTTATAAGGGATATCATATCTAAATCATCCAATCATTAAACTAGAGCATTTATATCAAAATACATTGTTTATATTCTAGCATCATCTAGGGCATCCCCCACATGTTTACTTATTTATTTGATCATAGTTTATAAAATTTTATAAAATTGGTATCCTTACCAGTTTGAACAAAGGTCAATATTTTATTGGCCACTGGAAAACTCACAATTGAATAGCCAAGTCTTTATACAATAATAGGTTCAAACATCCACTTGAAAGGTTAAATACATGGACACTTTTGAATATTCATAAACCTTAGATCCACATGTATAGATATCAACTTTGTGCACTCATGTAGGTGATATATATGGGTACATAATTGATCTCACAATTATAAAACTAATTTGTGCATGAAAAACACCATGACTATAAGTGCTAGCTTAGGCAATGTCAACAACCAGCCTATGGTGGAGAAGGATGATAAGGTTAATGAGGAAAAAGAAACGGATTCTGAGAGGGAGAAGAATAAGGAACCCGGGAAGGAAATGGCTAAGGATAGTCTGAGTAAGGATAAGGAGGGTGCTGGAGAAGGGTTAATCCTGAATAACCTCAAAAACCTTACCGAGGCTAGATTGGGTTTTGACAGGTAGACATATGAATTTTTGAAGAATATGGAAAAAAATGGTAAGCAAATGGATGAGAAAAGGAAGGAAGACGATAGGAACTAGAAGCAATGGAAGAAGGACATGGAGGAAAAAGCTAAGAAGATGGAAGCTCAGATTGACTATCTGGAAGAAGGTAAAGCGGTAATGAAAAACCTATTGGGAATGATTCCGAACATCTTGACTGCTGTTACAAAGAACCTAGAGGAAATCTATAAGGTCCTTGAAAGCCCCAGCTCTCCCAAACCGGTGGTGGACCTCCACAGTGATGAAAATGCTATCGAGACTGGGATCAGGGAATCTACTCCTGGTGGAGCGGCAAAGAGAACTAGGGCGAGCTTGAAGAAAGTTGTTGTGGCATCTACTAAGGAAATCCCTAATCTTAGGGATAATATCAAAGAACTATATGGGATTAGCAGTAACTTGGCTAATGCCCTGAAAAACATAAAATAGTTCCTTTTCTATGCTTTGTCTGGTTTGGTCGGTTGTCACTAGTTTTTTGGGGCTTTTTTGCTGGTTTTTTCTAGTTGCTATGCTGGTTTTGCTTATGTATGTTCATTTTGGTTTCTTAATGCTATTCTCTTGTAAGGGTCTTTTGTAAAAGGGTTTCGGGGCCCCTTCAAAACCTATTTTTACCTTAATTAAAAAAAAATGACTACAAATTTTGAAGCATTAATCTTGTTGATATGTGGCAACTGATCATGCAAAGTACTTGTTGGAATCAAGGAACACTGAGAGGGGGGGGGGGTGAATCAGTGTTCTATTGGTTTTCAAATTTTCTGACTTAATACTTTAAACCACCAGAAGCATAAGAATGAAACTAAAATGTAGAAACACAAAATAATCAACCACAAAATCATAACACCAAGATTTTTACGCGGAAACCCAAATGGGAAAAATCACGGTGGGATTTGAGCCCACAATATTACTCCACTATGGCTAGTAGCAAAACAATATTACAAAATGGGGAATGCACATGCATTCAGGAAAGGTGCTTGGAGCTTACAACTTAATTACAATAAGGGCTACAACCAAGGAACACTGAGAGGGGGGAGGGGGGGTGAATTAGTGTTTTACCAGTTTTCAAATTTCCTGACTTAAGTTTAAACCATCGGAAGCGTACACATGAAATTGAAATGCAAAAACACAAAACAATCAACCACAAAATCATAACATCAGGATTTTAAAGTGGAAACCCAAATGGGAAAAACCACAGCAAGATTTGAGCCCACAATATTATTCCACTATGGCCAGTAGCAAAACAATATTACAAAATAGGGAATGCACATGCATTTAGGCACACTGCCTAGAGCTTACAACTCAATTACAATAAGGGCTACAACCCCAGAAGCCTCATTGCCTTACATATCACCTATAGTGATGAATTATAATGAAAGAACTCCAAAATAACATCTGACAATGCATGGATGAGTTCCAATTAAGTGCAAAACTTTGACTGTATCACCTCTGCTACTGTGTTTTTTTTTTGTCTCAATCAGCTACCGGATCAAGAATGTGCACGTGTAACTATGCCAAAAGGGATTCTCGATAAGTACTCACTCATACTACTTCATACCATACCTCAAAATGATCTTTTGCACCAGTCTTATATATCCACAATCACAAAAATAGACAATTATCAAGTCGACCTGAAGTGTAATGTGTAATCATGAGTCAACTTGATCAGATTACCAAAAGAAAATGTGAATCACCAAAAAGATGATAAGAAGATGTCTCTATGTCAGCCCTATCATCCCATGCACGATTCATAACACCATAATCACCAAAAAGCTTTCGGACCAAAACTGCTCTGCTCAACCTGAAATATCGGTTCACATCCACTTCTAGTTATTAAGATCTATAACTACCAGATAGAATTCCATGATGAGTTGCCATCAATGACAACCCTTAACCAATAATCAAGCATCAATATCCACCGGATGAGTGTTAATTTGAAATAGTACTGTACACTTGTAATGTATCCTCACCAGGGTTTAGGATTGGGTTGGGCCCCAAGCGGGGGTTCGGAGGCGCAGCCCCTGAGGAATTTTTTTTTTTGTTTTTTGTTGAAAAAAATTGACATTGAAAAAAAAAACCCCAAAAATAGCCGACTTTGTATGTTGGCTAAAAATTGCATTTTATAAGCGGTTGGAATGAAAAAGGCATTGTAATGGCGTTGTACTGATTTACTGGATAATAAGAAAAGATTGGATGGCTATGTTTTGTGGATGTAGCTCATCTTGGGTGAATCACGTTAAATCTTTGTGTTATCTGTGTTATGTGTTTTTCTTCATCTTTTGTGTTTGTATTTGCATATAATTGTTAATTCGTATTTGCTCTAGATCTTCCTAAACCCTAACAATTGGTATTAGAGCCGCGTATTTTTGTAAATTGGCAGGGACTTTCAAATTTGAGTGGGAGCAATGGAAGAAACCAAATTCAAGGTCAAAAAGTTCAACAGCTAGAATTATCGGTTATGGAAAATGCATATGGAGGAATACCTGTATTAAAAGGATCCATGGCGGCCATTGGAAGGAAAGGAAAATAAAATGACCACGATGTGAGATGAAGATTGAGATATTTTAGACAGAAAGGCACTGGGAACCATTTAGTTGTGCCTTGCACCGTTTGTAGCATTCAATATATCAAAAGCAACAATGATTGTAGAACTGATGTCGATATTGGCTAAATTGTATGAGAAACCCTCAACTTCGAATAAGGTATTTCTTATGAATCATTTGTTTAATATGAAAATGAGTGAAGGAGGATCTGTAGTAGATCATTTAGATGAATTTAATACAATTACTAGCTAATTGACTTCTGTAAAATTTAACTTTGATGAAGAGGTTAGGGCTCGCTTAATTTTATGTTCTTTGCTAGAAAGTTGGAATAGCTTGGTTATGGTTGTAAGTAACTATGTATTTGGTACAAACACTTTGAAAGTTGATGATGTTGTTGGTGTTATCCTAAGTGAGGAAATATGATGGAAAAGCGCGGGTGAGACTTCAACATCATCGGGTGCCATTTTGAATGTAGAGAATAGGGGAAGATAAAAGGAAAGAGGAAAAGGCCCTAGGTGTGAGAATTCACAAGGGAAGTCAAAGAAAGGATGCTCTCAATCTAGAGGAAAAAATGATTGTTGGTACTATGGAAAGCCAGGACATTTAAAGAAAGAGTGTTGGTCTCGGAGAAATAAATAAGAAGACAAAAATGAAGATGATTGTAAGGAAGCTAATGTTGCAAGTGATACTTTACAAGATGCCTTGATTCTGTGTTTAGATAATGTTAATGATTATTGAGAACTTCTTGGGTAATAGATTCAGGGGCTTCATTTCATGCCACACCCCATATAAAATATTTTCTAGATTATGTTCAAGGTGATTTTGTATAGGTATACTTGGGTGATGATGAGCCTTGTTAGATTGTTGGAAAAGGCAAGATAAAAATAAAGTTACTGAATGGAAATGTTTGGTTGCTAAAGGAGGTAAGGCATGTCCCTAATTTGAGAAGAAATTTAATTTTTGCAGGACAACTGGGCAGTGAAGGATACATAGTTACCTTTACAGACAAAGTATGGAAAAGTCACTAAAGGTGCATTAATTGTAGCTAAAGGTGCAAAGGTAGGCATGTTGTATTTGTGTATTGGTAATACTTATTCTACATTAGTTGCTACATAAAAAGTTGTTGTAGGAATAACTACTTTAGATGTTGCAAGGACAAATTCAAAATTGTGGCACCATAGACTTGGGCACATGAGTGAGAAAGGGATGAAAATCCTTCATTTTAAAAATTTGTTGCCAAAATTGAAGTATATTGATCTAGAGTTTTGTGAAAACTATGTTTATGGGAAATAGAAAAGAGTCAGAATTCTCAAGGTTGGGAAAGAGAAGAAGAGTGAGAAGTTAGAGCTTATGCATTTAGATGTATGGGGACTGGCTCAGGTATCATCTCTTGGTGGCTCTTGTTATTATGTTATTTTTATAGATGGTGCATCCAGAAAAACATGGGTATATTTCCTAAAATAGAAATAAAATGTTTTTGAAACTTTTAAGAAATGGAAAGCTTTGGTTGAGAACGAGATAGGAAAAAAGTCGAAGTGTCTCAAATCTGATAATGGAGGTGAGTACTACAACAAAGCATTTGAAGATTACTGTTCTTTCAATGGAATCCGAAGGCAAAAGATGGTTCCAGGAACCCCACAAGAAAATGGTGCATCTGAAAGAATGAATAGGACCATCATGGAGCTTGCAAGGAGCATGAAATTGCATGTTGGACTACCCCTACATTTCTAGGCAGATGTTGTACATACTGTTGTTTATTTGATAAACATAGGACCTTCAAATCCTTTGGATGGTGGAATTCTAGAGGAGGCATGAATGGTTAAAAGGTAAATTATTCTTTTCTAAAAACCTTTGGTTGTGAAGTTTTTATCCATGTTGATAAAGAAAACATCAAACTTGATGCTAAATCTAAAAAATGTACCTTCATTGGATATGGAATGGATGACTTTGGTTATCGATTATGGGATTTTGAAAATCATAAAATAAATAGAATTAGAGATGTTATATTCAATGGGATGGTCATGTATAAAGACCAGATGTAGGAAAAGAAGCATGAATAGGTCAAAAAAGGAATATGTGGTGTTGGATGAGATTCCTGAAAATAAAATGCCATTGGTACCTGATGCTCAACAATAACAAAATATCCCACAAACTTCTACAAGTGTTAGATGTTCTACGAGGTTAATTAGACCTCCTGAAAGATTTTATCCTTCTTTGTATTCTATTTTATTAATTGATACTGGTGAACCAAAAGGATATGAAGAAGCAATGCAGGTGGATGCCAAACAACAGTGGGAGCTAGGCATGAAAGAGGAAATTGATTCCTTGATGAAGAATTAGACTTGGGACTTAGTCCCATTACCTTCAAGAAAAAGAGCCTTGCCAAATAAATGGGTTTATAAGCTAAAGGGGGAGGATGGAGGACATAAAAGATATAAGGCCAAACTCGTGGTAAAAGGTTTTGCACAAAAAAGGGTATAGATTTTGATGAAATATTTTCTCCAGTTGTAAAAATGACTTCAATTAGAACTTTTCTAAGTTTTGTGGCTGCAAAAGGCTTGCATCTTGAATACCTAGATATTAAAACAACTTTTCTCCATGGGGATATGGAGGAGGAAATCTACATGCAACAACCACAAGAGTACGAGGTCAAAGGTAAGGAGGAGTTAGTGTGCAAGTTGAAGAAGAGTCTGTATGGCCTAAAGCAAGCACCTCGACAATGGTATTTGAAATTTGATAGTTTCATGGTTGAAAAAGGTTACCAAATATGTCATTCTGATCATTGTGTTTATTTTAAGAGATTAGATAATGGTAGTTATATTATCTTGTTACTTTATGTTGTTGACATGCTTGTTGTTGGGTCTATCATGCAACATATAAATGAACTTAAATAGAAATTAGCAAAGTCATTTGCTTTGAAGGATTTGGATACAACTAAGAAAATCATTGGTATGAGGATTTCATGGGACAGGAAAAATAGAACATTAACTTTGTCCTAAAGTGAGTATATATAGAAGGTGTTGAAAAGATTTAACATGCAGGATGCAAAATCAGTTTGTACACCTTTGGCTAGTCATTTCAAGTTGACTAAGGAGATGTGTCCAAAGACACAGGAAGAGGTAAATAAAATGTCTAACATCCCATATTCATTAGTTGTTGGTAGTCTGATGCATGCGATGGTATGCATAGGGCCAGATATTGCACATTCAGTGGGAGTTGTGAGTAGGTATATGAGCAATCCAAGAATGAAACGTTGGAATGTTGTCAAATTGATTCTCAAGTACTTGAGAGGTACTACTACCAGGGCATTATGTTTCAAAGGATCAAATGTTTCTCTATGAGGATATGTTGACTCTAATTTGGCGGGTGATATTGATACAAAGAGGAGTACTGCAAGGTATGTTTTTGCACTTTCAACCATTGAAGTTGTGTATGTGGCTGCTATTGAAGCTAGCAAGGAGATGATTTGGTTACAACATTTTCTTGAGGAATTGGGTCAGATGCAGGAGGATAACTCATTATATACTGATAGCTAGAGTGTCATTCATCTTGCAAAGAATTCAACTCTTCATTCGAGGATCAAACACATTTAGCTCAGAAACCACTTCATACATCTATTTTAGAGGATGGCCAGTTACAGCTTGAGAAGATTCACACAAGTGGCAATCCTGCAGATATATGTTCACAATGGTAGCTTCACAGAGAAGTTAATTTCATCATCAGTTTCTATTGGCCTTCTTAATTGATAATAATGGAATTAAGGAACGACCAAGTCCAGGTGTCTTATCCAGTGGGAGTTGTAATTGCAACAGTGTCGTCTAAGATCAGTCTCCAAGTGGAAGATTGTTTGGTGTGGAGCCTAATCTGTCTCCAAGTTGGAGATTGTTGATATATGGCGATTGACCATGCAAAGTACTGTATACTTGTAATATATCCTCGTTGGGGTTTGGGGTTGGGTCAGGCCCTGAGTGGGGGTTTGGGGGCACAACCCCCAAGGAATTTATTTTTTGTCATTTTTTGTTGAAAAAAACCCCCTAAAAATAGCTGACTTTATATGTTTCCCTAAAAATTGCATGTTATAAGCGGCTAGAATGAAAAGGGCATTGTAATGGTGTTGTACTGATTTACTAGATAATAAGAAAAGATTGGATTGCCATGTTCTGTGGATGTAGCCCATCTTGGGTGAACCATGTTAAATCTTTGTGTTATCTGTGTTATGTGTTTTTCTTCATATTTTGTGTTTGTATTTGCATATAATTGTTAATTCGTATTTGCTCTAGATCTGCCTAAACCTTAACACATCCAAGAGTTGAAATTCTCTTTGATATATTGACAAATCATTTTTAAAAATCCAATATGTTTGCATTGAGTTTCAAACTAAGTAGGTCCTTCAAATATTTATTTCATTTTTTAATTTCATCTATTTCATTAATTTATTTTAAATAGGTCACATTCAAGTTTATTGTTGCTTAATTATATCATAGTATATTAAAATGTATATGTATACACATACATGAATAATGTATGCATGCATGCGTACACACATGGATATATGCAAATTTTAAATGTAAACATTGTTAGAGCATATTTAGCTATTAGTTGCTTTTTTACAGCTAGTTATGTTTTTTTGCTCTTTTCCTTATGTTCACTTAGGAGTACTTATTTTAGTTGTGCACCTAGTTAGCTAGAGTTGAGCTTTATTTGGCTCCTCATACTTTCACTTTAGTTCTCCTAAAGTTATCTTAATGCTTTCTTTATAAGAACCTCATTGTACAATTATAACTCATTATGTATTCTTTGCTTTTGAGTAATACAACATTCATTTGTGTAGCTGTCTTTTGTGGAAGGTGTTCTTGTTTGTCATTTAATCTTATAGGTGCTTGTGTTGCAAAATTCAACATGGTATCAGAGCTTTGAAACTTCAACATAGTATCATAGCACGAATTCAACAAGCCCCTTCTCAATTTTTGAGGGTTTGTTTACTCAAGCATTGTAGGGTCTCAGATTTGCTTCTTTGTGGATCTATTAGTGGGTGAATTTTTTATTGGTTTTGAGGTGTAATGGGCATCACCATCACATTTGTAGTTTCAAAAAACCCTAAGCTCAATTGTTGTTTCATCAAAATTGGGGCAATTGAAATTTGGGGTCAAATTGGCTAAGTCCACATTTTTCAATGCAATATCTAGATTTTACTGAAAAATCTAGTTAGTTTGGGGCAAAACAGATATCACCATCATGCTCAGGAGGCTTGAGAACCCTAAAATTGCCTATTAATTTATTGAAATTAGAGATCAAAGAATTCTTTGCAAAAAAATTCAGAAAGTTTCCATTTTCGAAAAGTGTTCATTTTCGACTAGTTTCCATTTTCAAAAAGTTTCTATTTTCATTAAATTTCTATTTCTAACAAGTTTCTATTTTTGGAAACTTACTATTTTTAGAAATTTACCATCTTTCAAAAACTTTCTATTTTTGAAAAGTTGCTATTTTGCAAAAAAAAATCATTTTTTGGATCCCTTCAAGCCTTCCAAGTTCTAAAAAAGAAGTCTTTCGTATTTTGCTCATAACTTAGTCATACAAGCTCCATTTTTTAATTTTTGCATATCATTGGAAATTTCGTTCCGATACTAATCTGTACATGGTGGTAGTTTTGTCAGATTTTGCTCTAGGTGTTTGCTATAGGCCTCCAAATTCAAACTTGTTTTCACACTTTTGAGGCTATAACTTGGGAAAACTCTGTTTTTTGACTTCCACACATCATCAGAAAGCTCTTGAAGTCACTTATTTAGATTAGCTATTAGATTTTGTAATTTTCTCTTGAGGTGACTTTTCGTGTTTTCACTTCATGGCTGATTACTTGGTCATTTTGGCTCTTGGAATCTTTATGTTTGCATTGGAAGTCTTCTCTTGGGTTGTCCTACATGTATTTGTAACACTTTTCCCTATGTGGGATTTTGCATCATTTTCATGCACTTCTTTGGTTGAAGACACAATGAGATAAAGTGTCACACTTGTGTATGGTTTTTGGGGATTTTGTACATGCATTGTATTGTAAAGTGTCATAGGGCTTTGTGCAATGCCTTTTGTTTTGGGGTAAAAGCACAAACTTGTTTCACACTTTTATAAAGGAACCAACCAACACAAGTAAAACTGTTTAACTTTGACCGCATAAAAGTGACATTTCTAAATTTAATTTTAAAATAATGTAAACTGATCAAATGTAGAAATATTCATGAAATTTAGGTCTGTTATTTTTTTTTAAAATGAAAAAAAATTTATATTATTTTTATAAATTCAAAGAGAGATTTTTCATTGCTGAAAAACGCTAAAAATCAGGGGTTGTAGTCGGCGTCACAAAAAAAAATGAAAACGGACTTTATTTTTTCTATTTTTTTTTTCCAAGTAGAGAACATATATATGCAATGTTAAAAAAAAAAATAATAATTTTGATGTATATTTTTCTCGTTATAATATTTTGAAGTCCAACATAGCTAAATTTGACAGTTTTCATTCGACGTCACCATTTGACTACTAAATTTATCATTAACAAAAAAAAAAAAACCTTTTAGAGAAGATTCTCTCATCTAGTGAAGAATATTTTTAAATTTTTTTTCTAATATCATTTAATATTTTTTTTTAAATTTCTAATCAACCTCTTTTTTAACTTTAAAAAGCTACTTACAGTGTTTAATTAATAAAAACTATTAAAATTAATCAAAATACTAAAAAAAATATATGTCTAGATTCGTGACTTCGAGCTCTACAAAAGGGTATTTTTGGATTTTTGTAAAAATATATTTTGCTTGAAGAAAAATTGAGCAGAAGTGAAAAGTTAAAAAAATACAGAGTATTTCACCTTTTTTGTGCCACATCACATGACACATAGGCTAGTTCGGCTAGACTAACCTTAGTTTTAATAATAATTATTATTATTATTTTTTTAATGGAGTCATTTGAACTAAGGAAGTCCGACCGAACTCAGTCCGGTCGGACTTTCGGCGCCATTTCGGGGTCACATGGTGCCACACGACCTGGGGATAGTCCAACCGAACTCAGTTCGGCCAGACAACCCTTAGTTGGCCCAAAGTGTGACACAACTCCATGCTTTTTCCCTTTGCCATCACACCTTTTTTCAGTGAGTGTCCCTCCATGAAAATATCAAATCCCAAAGATTCTTGTCCCATGCGTGTGTGCATTAGTTGTATGCCCTTTTTTAGTTACAAATAATTTATTGAGCACATTGAAATTCTTCTTGATTTACTTCATGGTGACACGGTTTCAATGGACCTATCATGCCTCTCCCTTTATAGTATTATGGGGGGGTTCTACTATTGGTTCTAATGCTTCCTTGGCTTCTCTTTAGAGTTAGACACCCTTGCATTCTAGTTTTGTGGAGGCAACCTTCTATATTTTGTTGATTAGAGTTCTTCAAACTATTAGCACCTGTATTTTCAACTAGTAGTTTACTCTTGCATGGTTGAGTAGTGTTGTTGGGGTCACTCATGTAGATTCATGTGCCATATGTATCTTCAACTAATAGATGTTTTTCCTTTGTTTTTCATCTAATTATTCATGTAGTGTCATTGGGGGAACTCATGCAAATTGTTGTCTTCTTGATCATGATCATCATCTTTGTTTTAGAGGAGGTTCTTCATTCAAGAATACAATAGTTATCATTGACAGTTATGTACAAATTCTTTTGCTTCAAGGATGTTCTTCATGTTCCTATTCTTTTGGGGCATTTTCTTGGAGGCTTCTTAGTCCTTCGCTCCTTTTAGCAATCATCATTCAATAGTTGTCTACAACTTCTTTGTGCTTCAAGGATGGTCTTCATGTTCCTATTCTTCTGAGACTAGGCTTCTTATTCCTTCCTTTTTAACAATTCCTATTTCTTTTCGTGTATTGTATCTTTCTCTTTTGGAGAGGGGTTTTTTACCATGTGGTTTTTCTCCTTTTATCCATTTAGAGAGACCTCATTGTTGTGATTGCATTACTTCATTGGTTTGTACATGGGTACCTAATCAAGCCTTTTGTTCTTGGGACCCATTTCTACATTCATGCATTTAGATTTTTTCTACTCACCCTAAATTTCACTTAAGGGAGGTTGTTAGAGCATATTTAGCTATTAGTTGCTCTTTTACAACTAGTTATGCTTTTTTGCATTTTTGTTCAAGTTCACCTAGGAGTGCTTATTTTAGTTGTGCACCTAGTTAGCTAGAGTTGAGCTTTATTTAGCTCCTCATGCTTGCAATTTAGTTCTCCTAAATTTAGTTTCATGCTTTCTTTATAAGCACCTCATTGTACAATTGTAACTCATTTTATATTCTTTGCTTTTAAGTAATATAGCATTCATTTCTATAGCTCTCTTTTGTGGAAGGTGTTCTTGTTTGTTGTTTGATTTTATAGGTTCTTATGTTGCAATATTCAACAACACATGACTTAAATTTGATGAGAAACAAAGTGAAGAGAGCTTGCAATATTAACCTTCTTATGTGATTACTATGAATGCTAAATTTTGAACCTATTTGTAAACCCTAAATGATCCAACCACTAACTCTATTTCTACAAACTAATTCAACAAACAATCAATAGAGAACTACCATGCATGTAACTAAAACATAAAACACAAATGTACCTTCATATTCATGGTTTGATTTTCTCCATTATTCTACTATACTCCATGATCTTGTGTTGATGACGTTTCCTCTCAGATTTGTATGCACTTGCACAAGAGCTTAAAAGAAGAATGTATTGTGGTTGCATTGATGTAAGCTTGATTGTGATGATGTATGCCTTTAGGATAATTTTGGCAGAGTATAGGTATGCTCAAGCTATGTATTGTAGAATGAGAGGAAGAAGCCTTTTTTCTGAAGATCACCATGAGAATGGAGGGTTTAGATTAAGAGATTAAATTATAGATGGCAAAAATCACATGGATAGATGAGAATGCACAAGATTAGAGGGTATGTAAAGGATGAAGGGAGGATATTAATAGGTGGAAAGGTAAAAGATAAAGAGTGAATAGGATTGAGGTTGATTTGAAATGGAGAGATGTGATTAAGTGATGGGTTGACTTTTAGATTCAATGAATTTAGACATTCGAGAATTGACAAAGTGAATGAAGAGGAATATTGCAATTGTCACATGGCTATGAACTTAGGTTGTGATCCATGTGAACAAGTTGGAGGGCTAGGATTAAAGAGGAAATATATAATGAATTAATTAAATAAAATAAATATTTAAATATTTAATTTAATTAGCAATGAAAAAATGGTTAGATTAATTAATTAAATAAAAATATTTATTCAACTTGGGAAGGAGCTGGGATTAAATAAATAATAAATATTTACTTGATTTAGAAAGAAAAGGTTAATGAATTAATTTTAAAAAATAGAATTATTTATTTAATTAAGGGTAGAAAGGTCAATGAATAAATTAATTAAATAAAATATTTATAATTTAATTAATAGAGGAATAATGATAAAATAACTAAATAAATAATAAATATTATTTAATTAAATAAGGTCATTTTTAGGTGTCTATATTTTGCCCTTCTTTAGGACAATGCCTCTTATCGCATTGTTTCAAAGCACAACATTTTACTGAGACATGCCCCAATAGGGAAGGTGGTATGGCCCCTTGAGAGATTGGGTGAAAATTCCAAAAAAAGTTCAAACAATCTCTCAATAGGAAGAGAAGGATAGACTAGGCGAGAAAAGGTAGAAAACAAGGTTATTTCAACAAAAAAAATAAGACCAAAAGAGGGTTACAAGGGTTATGGGGGACAATGATGAGTTTACACGATCAATTAGGGTTAAAACACCTATATATAGGAGCTTGGGGGGTTCATTCTCCTCATTTGCATCAAATACCTTTAGATATTTATCCTAGAGCAGAGCAAAGAGAAGGAGAGTAGAGAAGCAACATAAATGTCAGGAATTCCAATACAAGATCATTGATTCGAGTATGTGTGGCGAGACAATTGGCTAGAGGACTACGGTGAGCCAATATGTACATAACCTTGTTGTCATCACTATGCATTTAATGTGTTATTAATAGGGATAAAATTTAGGCTAGACAAAAATGTAAGAAGAATGCTTATGTATTTTTGGTACGTGAGTGTGTTTTTGTAAGGTCTTGATGTGTTTTTTATCATCTTATAATTTTAGCAAGATAAAAGTATGTATTTGTGATGTTGTTGTGTATTTGATGATAAAATACGTATATATAGTTTGAAGCTCTATTTTTCTAATGTTGTGCATATGCAAGCTGAAAATGTGTTTCTACGAAGAAGTACATTTTTTAAAGCTAAAGTTGTGTATTTGATGAAAATGCATAGTTGATAAGAATGACTGCTTGATTGATGAAATCGGGCAACTGACCAAGGTTGACTAGTTGATTAGGGTTGAGCTAACATAGTGATTGATGTGATAGCAAGCTAATTTAGTATCGATGGTGTCACAAGAGAGATTTCTTCCCACATAGTAGATGCAATCGAACTTTATAGAGGGAGATCATAAGGTGTTCAACACCATAGGATTATGACATGCTACATTCATGTCCGAGATTAGGGCTAACCTTAACATGCTATCAACACTAGCAGAGAGATGACATAGCAAACACAACTCATTTCACTTGTCCATGGATAAATATCGATAACTTAAGAGGATATATGGAAGATCTTACAAGTTTTGATTGTTCGAGAGCTAGTGGTATATGCTTGAGATGGAGATCAGTATGCTCCACATTAGGCTTTCGAGGATTAGGATCTATATATGCAAGGAGAGATAATTAGCTAGAGAGAGATGGTGACATCATGCAATCCACAACCTATTGTCTACTTTTCCACTTTAAAAAAAACCCTAAATCATTATCCTAAGTCCCATTCCATTTTTTTGGAAGGTTTTAAGATGTTAAGGGAGTGCTTTTTTAATGCCTTTGTTTAAATTGTCAAAGTGAGAAAAAAAAAGATGATTTATTGTCTTTTATTTTCTTGTTTCTAAAGAAGGTTCTAAAAGCTTTCCAAGGTCTATTATTGGGCACAAAATTATGTGGTATTGAGGAAAATTTTCAATTGAGTAAAGTAGTTTTGTGTTTTGGAGGGAATTTCTTTGAGTCATATATAAGAAAAACTTAGGGTTCAAACTCATGGTCAAGGAAAAACTAGGGTTCAATGAAAAAGAAGACTGCACTTACAAGGGAAAACACTAGTTAAATCTACTAATGGATCTCATGTTGTTGATTCTCATCATTTGAAAGGCAAATTTTTAGTTTTGGAAAGGAGACAAGGCCACGTTACAAAGAATCCATTGCACATTTCAAACTTAAAGAAATGAAATATGGTGTATTACACACAAATGAGGGATTTTAGGAACTTGTTGCAAGCCATACCCATGTGTTAAAAAGATAAAAAAGAGGCACTTTCGACATGGATTTCATCATGTACAAGTCAATTTGCCTTCTTTGGATGCATCAAAACCTTTGTTTGATTATAATCATCGCATTGCATGCATAGATCATTGTTTACTAAGGTTCTTGTGCATAGAGCCCTTTATAAAAGTTATGGCATGATAGAGATTTGTATTAGAACAATGCTTAAGAAAGAAAAGTTGGAAAATGATAGAGGTCTTAAATGTTATGAGATACCACCATTAAAACCAGGTTTTGCAACCATGAAGAAAATTGTGTAACCTATTTAAGAAAGGTAAGGAGAAAACCACAACCAAAACACAATGAAGAATAGAGGATAGACAATACAGTCATGCCTTTGGTTGTAAAAGAAGTTGTTTATAAGAGGCTTTGCTAAAGCATAATGATAGAATTGTCCCTTGGACTGCACCATAAGCAGTCAATATAGCAAAAATATAGCTCTCTAACATAGTGTAGCAACAGGTCAAGAGGTTACCAGGACAATAACCATGAAAAAAGGGTTGCCTCTCTTTTCTAAATAGATAAGTAATAAAGTCCTTGTTGTCTAAAGAAGGATTTATAATATTTTTGAGTGAAATTACACACATGAGAAGAACAAAAGTAGAAAGATAGAGGTAAAATCAATCTTAGGGCAGATCTCAAGAGCCCCATAGTGAAAACCACTGCCATGAAAGATAAACACTCTATTGGTATAAATAATTATTCATCTTGGATATTATTACACTTTACTTAAGTTTACTTAGGTACATGCATTTCATAGTAGTTTGAGTATGAGACACTTGGGTGTTTGTGCCACATTGGGATAGTGTGTGTAGGAGAATTTCCACCTTTTATGGTGTTGATATTGTTACTACTTTATCGTATCCACTTATTGTGGAGTGATAATTCCACCTTCGGTGGGTGATCCACCTCATGTAGAATATTTTATTGTTTCTCATACCTACCCACACTTATTTCCTACCTACCCTTCTTTCTTATTGAGCCACATGTCATGTTTGTGTGCTCACATATTCATATAGCCTTGCCTATATAAGCAGGCTCATCTACATTGTTTGTAGGGGCAATCATTGAACATCTTGTAATGATCTAGTTGATCATATTTTGCATGTTGATAGAATACAGTTTTTCCTATCATCCATTTTGTTCTCTCTTGTTTGTGCTTTCCATTGCCTCTAGATCTTGCCAAAATCTCACATGGTATCAGAGCCATTAGAGTGTCATTGGTCTGCCAATTGAGAGAAATTTGGGGTTTTCCATTTTGGAGCTTTCTATTGCAAGTTATTATTGAAGCTTGATGGGTCAAATTTGAGGTCACCATTGGATTGAGGAGGTTTGAGAAATTAAAAATCGCCTTTTGATTCATCCAAATCCGACATCCAAGGCCAAATCTAGAGCTGTTTGAAGGTGGAGGCTGGTGACTTGTCCTGATAGCGATCTGCAATTTAGACCAAATCCGTCATCGCCATTGAGCTCAGAAGGCCCAAAAACCCCAAGATCGACTGTTAATTCATCGAAATTGACCACCGTTACCTCGAGTTGAAAAAATTTCCCCTCCTGGCCCATTGTATGAACTTGCAGGTACAAGTCTGAAAATTTTTATTTTATTTTTTTCGTTTTTTGTTATTTTCGGAAAAATTAAAAAAGAAAATAAAAATTTAATTTCTAATTGGGGGGCTGAATTTGTTTGTTTTTTATTAATTTTTTAAGCTATCAAAATTTTTTTGGGGGGGTCCTTTGGTCCACAGGCACTGCGGGTAACCGCAGAGTACCTACGGGTGTCCGCAGGCACTACAGCCCCGCAGTCCTCTGTGAGCCCCTCCCTGTGTGGGGGGGGGGGGGTTAACATTTTTTTTTAGTTTTTTTTTAAATAGAACTTTTTAAAATAAGTTTTAATAATTAAAAAATTTTTTTTTTTTTTTTTTTTTTTTAAACTTCTTTTTAATAACAAAAAAAATAAACTTTTTAACTTTTTCATATGAAAACTCTTCAAGGAAATAGACTGCACCGTGAAGCTTCTTCTTTTCCAGGATGCTAAATTCCGGTTTAATCTTCTTGTCCTTCCCGCAGAACAAACTCAACTGGGAATGGATTACAAGAGATCTCAAGTCTTCAATTTTACAGTCAATGTAATCGAAAATTCCTTCCTTCACTATAACACCAGCGGGTATCTGAGATAGGGCATTGTATTTTGCATTTCATTGAATGAAGTCTACTAGATCAATGGGTGCACTAGGGCTAGAGTGTGATGCAAAAGCCATGATAAACAGAGAGATTTTGAGAAATACCTTCGTAATTCAAAATTTAGGGCTTGCTAATTACACTTCATCACTCACTCCTTCGGTTGCTAAAATACCGCTTTGTGCTCTACACTTGATCGATTGATATTCACTTTACCGATTGATATTCACTTTTGATTCTTCTTCAAGATTTTGAGAATTCTTTGAATCGCAATCCAAATCACTTTTCGTCACTCAGTGCTGAAAAAAACATCTTTGCTCGAGAACTGATAAGTGAAAAATGACTTGAAAAATCCTTTTAAACAAGTTCTCCACCTACCATAATAAATGCTCCACTATTAGGGCGTAAACCCTAATTTGCCTTTTGCCATTTTTGGTCTTTTGCCAGTTGATAGGTATCACTTACTGGTTAAGGTCTTTAATCGGTTTAAACCGAGGGTTTGAAATATTTCACCGTTTGCTCCCCCTAAGCTTCTCTGATGCTTAGTTTTCCGGTTCGGTGACTTCCACACTAGGTCCAGAAATCGGTTATTCTTGAATCACTTCTTCTGGCTTCTTCTTCTAGGTTTTCTTCATATCTATTTGAATGGTTTCAAAATATATCTTCCTTCCAGAGTTACCAGTATATCATCTGATATATTCTTTCTCGTTCTGCAAAATCTTGCTGTATGACCCGGTTTGTTGCAATGATATCAAATCATTCCAGGTGCTCTCCAAGGTCCATTGCTCATGTTTCCATTCTTCCTTCTGCATGTTGCAACAGTGTGACCATTACCATGATAGATCAAACAAGTTGCTCTCCATCCAGTTGCCGCTTGATAGACACTATTTCCTGACTGATAATTATAGGTATTAAACCGGTATGGGCTTCTGTTCCTAGAGGGTTCAGAAAAAGCTCCTTTACTCCTTTGAGGATACCTTCCGGTGTTGTACATGATAGACCTGCATTCAAATGCTCTATGCCCAAACTTGTTGCATGCATAACAATTACCATTGAATCTACTGGGTCTAGGCTTATCGTTTAGAAAATAAGGAAAGTTATTGTAAGCCTTACTTCTACATACATTAGCAGTGTGTCCTTCCTTGAGACAATTAAAGCAAAAAGGTTTGAACTTTTTCTTGCCTTTATCCCTTGGTGCCGGTTGTTTCTTTGATGCTCCATCTTTTGTTCCAGAGGTCTCACCTTCCTCATATTCTGAGAAACCAAGTCCATTGGTATTCTTTACTGGTTTAGCTGACTCAAGCTTCTGCTCTAGCTTGAGGGTGCTCTTATTGAATTTGGCAAGTATTTCCTTTGACTCAGTAAGTTCTTTGGTGATAGCAGCATTGGATTCCTTCAAGGTTGCATTCTCAGAAATAGCCATGTGTAGTTCGCCTTGCATTTCTTCATTTTCCATTTTATTTTCATGAAGATGAGTGGTAAGTGCACTAATCTCTTACTTCAGCTTGGAGATCTCATGATCTTTGTCTTTTACCAGATCTTTAGTTTTCCTCCGGTTCTCAAGTTCTTGACATTAGTCCTTCAAGTTCCCTTCTTAGGTTGGCATTGGACTCATTCAGTTTTTCAACTTCTTGAACTAGGGCTTCCATGTCCACTTCATCAGAAGAACTGCTTTAAGTTAGCTCCATCAGTTTTTCAACATGCTCTTTTCTTTTTTCCCGAGAGGCCTTATATTTGACTTTAAGTTCATCATAGGCTTGCTCAATTTGAGTGAGCCGATGAGTAAGTTCCCTCACAGTGTATTCCCCCATATCTCTTTCCAAGTGGTTAGACTTATAGAAAGGTTGGCTCTGATACCAATTTATGAATACTAAGAGGAGGGCGGGGTGAATTAGTATACCAAAAATTACTGTACTCAAACACTTTATCAGTCTAGTGGTAAACCGGTATAATAGTTTAACTAACAAACTGGTTAACACAAATGCAAACCAAACAACAAGTAAGGCATTCACCCACAGAAGCACAATCACCATAACACAAGAGATTTGACGTGGAAACCCAAATGGGAAAAACCACAGTGAGATGAAACTCACAAGTAACTATCTGCAGAATAGTAACCGGACTGGTTAAGGTCATACAATGTTCTTTCCCAGAACAGATCTTGTTAGGAATCTCAATCTCTGTTAGGAGATAAGTCTGATTAAAGACTACCTTGTGAGAGGATTTTAGATCCACAGATGTGAATCACCTTGTTAGAGGATTTACAAAGGCTTTTCTGGGCCTACCCTGTTAAGGGTTTCTAACTTGTCAAAGATGTGAGTAATCAACAAGTGAATGATCTAGCAAATAGCATAGTCTGCTTGGTTAGATCCATGATAGCTTATTGCTAATGCATTTCAGCATTACTTCAGTCTTCAGTAAATCCACACTCTGTTATAGTACACAAACTTGATCTTTTCTGTTAAGATCACACATATAAGAACTCATCAACCACTTCAAACCCTAACAACTACACACATATTAAAACCCTAGACATGATGTCCTTAAAAGGAATCTGATTTCATGTCGGTCCACTAGGATTACATTGCAAGTTCCTAGGTTCATGGTATCTAGACACATTTGGTAACATGACACAAAATCACCTCAAAATGTTGGTGGATGGTAACTCATCACAAAGATATACTGGTTGATAACTCATCACAGAGTATTACTGGTTTATACGACTTTACCGATTACCGGTTGGTAACTCAGAGTAATACCGATTTGACTATTAAATAAATTACCGGTTGACAGAAATGAAGACTGGGAAAATGATAACTGTCGCTTCTAGTTCCTTTGCTCCATTCCACTTGAGATCCTCGAATCGCTTGAGGTCCTCATGCCGCTTGAGATCGGTAAACACTTTCTGCAAGACACTGATAGTCTAAAGACTATAACATAATACTAGTTTGAAACAAATACCGGTTGAGCATAACTCATACATACAAAAAGTGATCTCATAGCAAGTGTGTGTCCATTAATGACAATCACAACATAATCATAAAAAATGCCAACAGTCATGTTGTTGATTCTCATCATTCCAACGACAAAGTTTTAGTTTTGGAAAGGAGACAAGGCCACATTACAAAGAATCCATGGCACATTTCAAAATTAAAGAAATGAAATAGGGTGTATTACATATAAATGAGGGATTTTGGGAACTTGTTGCAAGCCATACCCACGTGTTAAAAAGATAAATAAGAGGCACTTTCAACATGGATTTCATCATGTACAAGTCAATTTGCCTTCTTTGGATGCATCAAAACCTTTGTTTGATTATAATCATCGCATTGCATGCATAGATCATTGTTTACTAAGGTTCTTGTGCATAGAGCCCTTTATAAAAGTTATGGCATGATAGAGATTTGTATTAGAACAATTCTTAAGAAAGAAAAGTTGGAAAATGATAGAGGTCTTAAATGTTATGAGATACCACCATTAAAACAAGGTTTTGCAACCATGAAGAAAATTGTGTAACCTATTTAAGAAAGGTAAGGAGAAAACCACAACCAAAACACAATGAAGAATAGAGGATAGACAATACAGTCATGCCTTTGGTTGTAAAAGAAGTTGTTTATAAGAGGCTTTGCTCAAGCATAATGATAGCATTATCCCTTGGACTGCACCATAAGTAGTCAAGATAGCACAAATATAGCTCTCTAACATAGTGTAGCAACAGGTCAAGAGGTTACCAGGAAAATAACCATGAAAAAAGGGTTGCCTCTCTTTTCTACATAGATAAGTAATAAAGTCCTTGTTGTCTAAAGAAGGCTTTATAATATTTTTGAGTGCAATTACACATATGAGAAGAGCAAAAGTAGAAAGATAGAGGTAAAATCAATCTTAGGCCAGATCTCAAGAGCCCCATAGTGAAAACCACTGCCATGAAAGATAAACATTCTGTTGGTGTAAATAATTATTCATCTTGGATATTATTACACTTTACTTAAGTTTACTTAGGTACATGCATTTCATAGTAGTTTGAGTATGAGACACTTGGGTGTTTGTGCCACATTGGGATAGTGTGTGTAGGAGAATTTCCACCTTTTAAGGTGTTGATATTGTTACTACTTTATCATATCCACTTATTGTGGAGTGATAATTCCACCTTCGGTGGGTGATCCACCTCATGTATAATATTTTAGTGTTTCTCATACCTACCCACACCTATTTCCTACCTACCCTTCTTTCTTATTGAGCCACATGTCATGTTTGTGTGCTCACATATCCATATAGCCTTACCTATATAAGCAGGCTCATCTACATTGTTTGTAGGGGCAATCATTGAACATCTTGTAGTGATCTAGTTGATCATATTTTGCATGTTGATAGAATACAGTTTTTCCTATCATCCATTTTTTACTCTCTTATTTGTGATTTCCATTGCCTCTAGATCTTGGCAAAATCTCACATGGTATAAGAGCCATTAGAGTGTCATTGGTTTGCCAATTGAGAGAAATTTGGGGTTTTCCATTTTGGAGCTTTCTATTGCAAGTTACTATTGAAACTTGATGGGTCAAATCTGAGGTCACCATTGGATTGAGGAGGTTTGAGAAATTAAAAATCACCTTTTTTTTCATCCAAATCCGACATCCAAGGCCAAATCTAGAGCCGTTTGAAGGTGGAGGGTGGTGACTTGTCCGATAGCTATCTCCAGTTTTGGCCAAATCCGTCATCGCCATTGCGCTCAGAAGGCCCATAAACCCCAAGATCGACTGTTAATTTGTCGAAATTGACCTCTGTTACCTCGAGTTGAAAAAATTTCCTCTCCTGGCCCGCCCTACGGACTTGCAGGTAGAAGTCTGAAATTTTTTATTTTATTTTTTTCATTTTTCATTATTTTCAGAAAAATTAAAAAAGAAAATAAAAATTTAATTTGTAATAGGGGGGACAAATTTGTTTGTTTTTTGTTAATTTTTTAAGCTATCAAATTTTTTTTCAAGGGATCCTTTGGCGAATAGGCACTGCGGGTAACCGTAGGGTACCTGGGGCCCTGCAATGTACCTGGGGGTGTCCACAGGCACTGCAGCCCTGCAGTCCTCTATGAGCCCCTCCCCGTGTGTGGGGGGGGGGTTAACATTTTTTTTTAGTTTTTTTTTAAATATAACTTTTTAAAGTAAGTTTTAATAATAAAAAAAAATATTTTTTCTTATTTTTTTAAAAATAACTTCTTTTTAATAACAAAAAAAAGAAACTTTTTAACTTTTTAACTTTTTCATCTGAAAACTCTTCAAGGAAATAAATTGCATTGTGAAGCTTCTTCTTTTCGAGAATGCTAAATTCTGGTTTAATCTTCTTGTCCTTCCCGCAAAACAAACTCAACTAGGAATGGATTACAAGAGATCTCAAGTATTCAATTTTATAGTCAATGTAATCGGAAATGCCTTCCTTCACTATAACACTAGCGGTTATCTGAGATAGGGCATTGTATTTTGTCTTCTGTTGAATGAAGTCTACTGGATCAACGGGTGCACTAGGGCTAGAGTGTGATGCGGAAGCCATGATAAACAGAGAGATTTTGAGAAATACCTTCGTAATTCAAAATTTAGGGCTTGCTAATTACACTTCGTCACTCACTCCTTCGGTTGCTGAAATACCACTTTGTGCTCTACACTTGACTGATTGATATTCACTTCTGATTCTTCTTCAGGATTTTGAGAATTCTTCAAATCGCAATCCAAATCGCTTTTCATCGCTCAGTGCTTAAAAAAACTTCTTCTCTCGAGAACTGATAAGTGATGGCTTGAAAAATCCTTTTAAACAAGTTCTCCACCTACCATAATAAATGCTTCACTATTAGGGCTTAAACCCTAATTTGTCTTTTACCGTTTCTGGTCTTCTTCCAGTTGACAAGTATCACTTACCAGTTAAGGTCTTTTACCGGTTTAAACCAGGGGTTTGAAATATTTCACCATTTGCTCCCCCTAAGCTTTTCTGATGCTTAGTTTGCCAGTTTAGTGACTTCCACACTAGGTGCAAAAACCGGTTATTCTTGAATCACTTCTTCTGGCTTCTTCTACCAGGTTTTTTTCATATCTGTTTGAATTGTTTCAACATCTATCTTTCCTTTCGGAGTTACCGGTATATCATCTGATATATTCTTTCTCGTTCTGCAGAATCTTGCTATATGACCCGGTTTGTTGCAATGAAAACAAATCATTCCAGGTGCTCTCCAAGGTCCATTGTTCATGTTTCCATTCTTCCTTCTGCATGTTGCAACAGTGTGACCATTACCATGATAGATCAAACATGTTGCTCTCCATCCAGTTGCCGCTTGATAGACACTACATCCTGACTGATAATTATAGGTATTAAACTGGTTTAAGTTCCGGTTCCTAGAGGGTTCAGAAAAAGCTCCTTTACTCCTTTGAGGATACCTTCTGGTGTTGTGCATGACAGACCTACATTAAAATGCTCTATGCCCAAACTTGTTGCATGCATAACAATTACCATTGAATCTATTAGGTCTAGGCTTATCGTTTAGAAAATAAGGAAAGTTATTGTAAGCCTTACTTCTACATACATTAGTAGTGTGTCCTTCCTTGAGACAATTAAAGCAAACAGGTTTGAAATTTTGCTTACCTTTATCCCTTGGTGTCGGTTGTTTTTTTGATGCTCCATCTTTTGTTCTAGAGGTCTCACCTTCCTCATTATCTGAGAAACTAAGTCCATTGGTATTCTTTACCGGTTTAGCTGACTCAAGCTTCTGCTCTAGCTTGACAGTGCTCTTATTGAATTTGGCAAGTATTTCCTTTGACTCAGTAAGTTCTTTGGTGATAGAAACATTGGATTCCTTCAAGGTTGCATTCTCAGAAATAGCCATGTGTAGTTCACCTTGCATTTCTTCCTTTTCCATTTTATTTTCATGAAGATGAGCGGTAAGTGCATTGATCTCTTGCTTTAGCTTGGAGATCTCATGATCTTTTTTTTTTTACCAGATCTTCAGCTTTCCTCCGGTTCTCAAGTTCTTGACACATTCTGATAGTTAGTCCTTCAAGTTCCCTTCTTAGGTTGGCATTGGACTCATTCAATTTTTCAACTTCTTGAACTAGGGCTTCCGTGTCCGCTTCATTAGAAGAACTGCTTTAAGTTAGCTCCATCAGTTTTTCAGCATACCCTCTTCTTTTTGCCTGAGAGGCCTTATACTTATATTTGACTTTAAGTTCATCATAGGCTTGCTCAGTATGAGTGAGCTAATGAGTAAGTTCCCTCACAGTGTATTCCCCCATATCTCTTTTCAAGTGGTTAAACTTATAGAAAGGTTGGCTCTGATACCAATTTATGAATACTAAGAGGGGGGGGGTGAAGTAGTATACCAAAAATTTCTATACAAAAATACTTTATCAGCCTAGTGGTAAACCGGTATAACAGTTTAACTAACAAATTGATTAACACAAATGCAAACCAAACAACAAGTAAGGCATTCACCCACAAAAGCACAATCACCATAACACAAGAGATTTTGACGTGGAAACCCAAATGGGAAAAACCACGGTGAGATGAAACTCAGAAGTAACTATCTGCAGATAGTAACCAGACCGGTTAAGGTCATACAATGTTCTTTACCAAAACAGATCTTGTTAGGAATCTCAATTTCCGTTAGGAGATAAGTCCGATTAAAGACTATCTTGTGAGAGGATTTTAGATCCACAGATGTGAATCACCTTGTTAGAGGATTTACAAAGGCTTTTCTGGGCCTACCCAGTTAAGGGTTTCTAACTTGTCAAAGATGTGAGTAATCAACAAGTGAATGATCTAGCAAATAGCACAGTCTGCTTGGTTAGATCCATGATAACTTATTTCTTATGCATTTCAGCATTACTTCAGTCTTTAGTAAATCCACACTCTATTACAGTACACAGACTTGATCTTTTCTGTTAAGATCGCACATATAAGAACTCATCAACCATTTCAAACCCTAACAACTACACACATATTAAAACCCTAGACATGATGTCCTTAAAAGGAATCTGATTTCATGTCGGTCCAATAGGATCACATTGCAAGTTCCTAGGTTCATTGTGTCTAGACACATTTGGTAACATGACACAAAATCACCGTCAAAGTGTCGGTGGATGGTAACTCATCACAAAGATATACTGGTTGGTAACTCATCACAGAGTATTACCAGTTTATACAACTTTATCGATTACTGGTTGGTAACTCAGAGTAATACTGGTTTGACTATTAAACAGATTACCGGTTGACAGAAATGAAGACTGAGAAAATGATAACTGCCGCTTCTAGTTCCTTTGCTCCATTCCACTTGAGATCCTCAAATTGCTTGAGGTCCTCATGCCGTTTCAGATCGGTAAACACTTTTTGCAAGACACCGATAGTCTAAAGACTATAACATAATACTGGTTTGAAACAAATACCAGTTGAGCATAACTCATACATACAAAAAGTGATCTCATAGCACGTGTGTGTCCATCAATGACAATCACAACATAATCATAAAAAATGCCAACAGTCATGTTGTTGATTCTCATCATTCCAAAGGCAAAGTTTTAGTTTTGGAAAGTAGACAAGGCCATGTTACAAAGAATCTATGGCACATTTCAAAATTAAAGAAATGAAATATGGTGTATTACATACAAATGAGGGATTTTGGGAACTTGTTGCAAGCCATACCCACATGTTAAAAAGATAAATAAGAGGCACTTTCGACATGGATTTCATCATGTACAAGTCAGTTTGCCTTCTTTGGATGCATCAAAACCTTTGTTTGATTATAATCATCGCATTGCATGCATAGATCATTGTTCACTAAGGTTCCAGTGCATAGAGCCCTTTATAAAAGTTATGGCATGATAGAGATTTGTATTAGAACAATGCTTAAGAAAGAAAAGATGGAAAATGATAGAGGTCTTAAATGTTATGAGATACCACCATTAAAACAAGGTTTTGCAACCATGAAGAAAATTTTGTAACCTATTTATGAAAGGTAAGGAGAAAACCACAACCAAAACACAATGAAGAATAGAGGATAGACAATACAGTCATGCCTTTGGTTGTAAAAGAAGTTGTTTATAAGAGGCTTTGCTAAAGCATAATGATAGCATTATCCCTTGGACTGCACCATAAGCAGTCAAGATAGCAAAAATATAGCTCTCTAACATAGTGTAGCAACAGGTTAAAAGGTTACCAGGACAGTAACCATGAAAAAAGGGTTGCCTCTCTTTTCTACATAGATAAGTAATAAAGTCCTTGTTGTCTAAAGAAGGCTTTATAATTTTTTTGAGTGCAATTACACATATGAGAAGAACCAAAGTAGAAAGATAGAGGTAAAATCAATCATAGGGAAGATCTCAAGAGCCCCATAGTGAAAACCATTGCCACGAAAGATAAACACTTTGTTGGTGTAAATAATTATTCATCTTGGATATTATTACTCTTTACTTAAGTTTACTTAGGTACATGCATTTCGTAGTAGTTTGAGTATGAGACACTTGGGTGTTTGTGCCACATTGTGATAGTGTGTGTAGGATAATTTCCACCTTTTATGGTGTTGATATTGTTACTACTTTATCGTATCCACTTATTGTGGAGTGATAATTCCACCTTCGGTGGGTGATCCACCTCATGTGGAATATTTTATTGTTTCTTATACCTACCTACACCTAGTTCCTACCTAACCTTCTTTCTTATTGAGCCAAATGTCACGTTTGTGTGCTCACATATCCATATAGCCTTAGCTATATAAGCATGCTCATCTACATTGTTTGTAGGGGCAATCATTGAACATCTTGTAATGATCCAGTTGATCATATTTTGCATCTTGATAGAATACAGTTTTTCCTATCATCCATTTTTTTCTCTCTTATTTGTGCTTTCCATTGCCTCTAGATCTTTCCAAAATATCACATGGTATCAGAGCCATTATAGTGTCATTGGTTTGCCAATTGAGAGAAATTTTAGGTTTTCCATTTTGGAGCTTTCTATTGCAAGTTATTATTGAAGCTTGATGGGTCAAATCTGAGGTCACCATTGGATTGAGGAGGTTTTAGAAATTAAAAATTCCCTTTTGTTTCATCCAAATCCGACATCCAAGGCCAAATCTAGAGCCATTTGAAGGTGGAGGGTGGTGACTTGTCCCGACAGCGATCTGCAATTTTGGCCAAATCCGTCATCGCCATTGCGCTCAAAAGGCCCGAAAACCCCAAGATCGACTGTTAATTCGTCAAAATTGACCTCTGTTACCTCGAGTTGAAAAAATTTCCCCTCCTAGACCGCCGTATGGACTTGTAGGTACAAGTCTGAAATTTTTTATTTTATTTTTTTCGTTTTTTGTTATTTTTGGAAAAATTAAAAAAGAAATAAAAATTTAATTTGTAATAGGGGGGGCAAATTTGTTTTTTTTTTTGTTAATTTTTTAAGCTATCAAAAAAATTTTCATGGGGTCCTTTGGGCAACAGGCATTGCGGGTAACCATAGGGTACCTGCGGCCCTGCAGTGTACCTGTGGGTGTCCACAGGCACTGGAGCCCCCGTAGTCCTCAGCAGGCCCCTCCCCGTGTGGGGAGGGGGTGGGTTAACATTTTTTTTTAGTTTTTTTTTAAATATAACTTTTTCAAATAAGTTTTAATAATTAAAAAATTTATTATTTCTTATTTTTTTTAAAGTAAGTATTTTTTAATAACAAAAAATAGAAACTTTTTAACTTTTTCATCTGAAAACTCTTCAAGGAAATAGACTGCATTGTGAAGCTTCTTCTTTTCCAGAATGCTAAATTCTAATTTAATCTTTTTGTCCTTCCCGCAGAACAAACTCAACTAGGAATGGATTACAAGCGATCCCAAGTCTTCAATTTTATAGTCAATGTAATCAGAAATGCTTTCCTTCACTATAACACCAGCGGGTATATGAGATAGGGCATTGTATTTTGCCTTCCATTGAATGAAGTCTACTAGATCAACGGGTGCACTAGGGGTAGAGTGTGATGCGGAAGCCATGATAAACAGAGAGATTTTGAGAAATACCTTCGTAATTCAAAATTTAGGGCTTGCTAATTACACTTCGTCACTCACTCCTTCGGTTACTGAAATACCGCTTTGTGCTCTATACTTGACCGATTGATATTCGCTTCTGATTCTTCTTCAAGATTTTGAGAATTCTTCGAATCGCAATCCAAATCGCTTTTCGTCACTCAGTGCTTAAAAAAACTTCTTCACTCGAGAACTGATAAGTGAAAAATGACTTGAAAAATCCTTTTAAACAAGTTCTCCACCTACCATAATAAATGCTCCACTATTAGGGCGTAAACCCTAATTTGCCTTTTACCATTTCCGATCATCTACCAGTTGACAGGTATCACTTACCGGTTAAGGTCTTTTACCAGTTTAAACAGGGGGTTCGAAATATTTCACCGTTTGCTCCCCCTAAGCTTTTTTGATGCTTAGTTTGCCGGTTCAGTGACTTCCACTCTAGGTGTAGAAACTGGTTATTCTTGAATCACTTCTTCTGGCTTCTTCTTCTAGGTTTTCTTCATATCCGTTTGAACGGTTTCAACATCTATCTTTCCTTCCGGAGTTACTGGTATATCATCTGATATATTCTTTCTCATTCTGCAGAATCTTGTTGTATGACCCAGTTTGTTACAATGATAGCAAATCATTCTAGGTGCTCTCCAAGGTCCATTGTTCATGTTTCCATTCTTCCTTCTGCATGTTGCAGCAGTGTGACCATTACCATGACAGATCAAACAGGTTTCTCTCCAGCCAATTGCCGCTTAATAGACACTATTTCCTGACTGATAATTATAGGTATTAAACCAGTTTGGGTTCCGGTTCCTAGAGGGTTTAGAAAAAACCCCTTTACTCCTTTGAGGATACCTTTTGGTGTTGTGCTTGACAGACATGCATTCAAATTCTCTATGGCCAAACTTGTTGCATGCATAACAATTACCATTTAATCTATTGGGTCTAGGCTTATCGTTTAGAAAATAAGGAAAGTTATTGTAAGCCTTACTTCTACATACATTAGTAGTGTGTCCTTCCTTGAGACAATTAAAGCAAACATGTTTGAACTTTTGCTTACCTTTATCCTTTGGTGCTAGTTATTTCTTTGATGCTCCATATTTTGTTCCAGAGGTCTCACCTTCTCATATTTTGAGAAACCAAGTCCATTGGTATTCTTTACCGGTTTAGCTAACTCAAGCTTCTGCTCTTGCTTGAGAGTGCTCTTATTGAATTTGGCAAGTATTTCCTTTGACTCAGTAAGTTCTTTAGTGATAGCAACATTGGATTCCTTCAAGGTTGCATTCTCTGAAACAACCATGTGTAGTTTGCCTTGCATTTCTTCCTTTTCCATTTTATTTTTATGAAGATGAGCGGTAAGTGCATTGATCTCTTGCTTCAACTTGGAGATCTCATGATCTTTGTCTTTTACCAGATCTTCAGCTTTCCTCCGGTTCTCAAGTTCTTGACACATTTTGATAGTTAGTCCTTCAAGTTCCCTTCTTAGGTTGGCATTGGACTCATTCAATTTTTCAACTTCTTGAACTAGGGCTTCCATGTCGACTCCATCAGAAGAACTGTTTTAAGTTAGCTTCATCAGTTTTTCATCATGCTCTCTTCTTTTTGCCTGAGAGGCCTTATATTTGACTTTAAGTTCATCATAGGCTTGCTCAATCTGAGTGAGCCGATGAGTAAGTTCCCTCACAGTATATTCCCCCATATCTCTTTCCAAGTGGTTAGACTTATAGAAAGGTTGGCTCTGATACCAATTTATGAATACTAAGAGAGGGGGGAGGGGGTGAATTAGTATACCAAAAATTACTATACTCAAACACTTTATCAGTCTAGCGGTAAACCGGTATAACAGTTTAACCAACAAACCGGTTAACACAAATGCAAACCAAACAACAAGTAAGGCATTCACCCATAGAAGCACAATCACCAGAACACAAGAGATTTTGACGTGGAAACCCAAATGGGAAAAACTACGGTGAGATGAAACTCACAAGTAACTATCTGCAGAATAGTAACCAGACCGGTTAAGGTCATACAATGTTCTTTACTATAACAGATCCTATTAGGAATCTCAATCTTTGTTAGGAGATAAGTCTGATTAAAGACTACCTTGTGAGAGGATTTTAGATCCACAGATGTGAATCACCTTGTTAGAGGATTTACAAAGGCTTTTCTGGGCCTACCCGGTTAAGGGTTTCTAACTTGTCAAAGATGTGAGTAATCAACAAGTGAATGATCTAGCAAATAGCACAGTCTGCTTGGTTAGATCCATGATAGCTTATTGCTAATGCATTTGAGCATTACTTCAGTCTTCAATAAATCCACACTCTATTATAGTACACAGACTTGATCTTTTCTATTAAGATCCCACATATAAGAACTCATCAACCACTTCAAACCCTAACAACTACACACATATTAAAACCCTAGACATGATGTCCTTAAAAGGAATCTGATTTCATGTCGGTCCAATAGGATTACATTGCAAGTTCCTATGTTCATTGTATCTAGACACATTTGGTAACATGACACAAAATCACCGTCAAAGTGTCGGTGGATGGTAACTCATCACAAAGATATACCGGTTGGTAACTCATCACAGAGTATTACCTGTTTATACAACTTTACCGATTACCGGTTGGTAACTCAGAGTAACACCTGTTTGACTATTAAACAGATTACTGGTTGACAAAAATGAAGACTGGGAAAATGATAACTGCCACTTCTAGTTCGTTTGCTTCGTTCCACTTGAGATCCTCGAACCGCTTGAGGTCCTCATGCCGCTTGAGGACGGTAAACACATTCTGCAAGACACCAATAGTCTAAAGACTATAACATAATACCAGTTTGAAACAAATATCGGTTCAGCATAACTCATACATACAAAAAGTGATCTCATAGCAAGTGTATGTCCATTAATGACAACCATGTCATAATCACAAAAAATGCCAACAGTCACGTTGTTGATTCTCATCATTCAAAAGGCAAAGTTTTAGTTTTGGAAAGGAGACAAGGCCACGTTACAAAGAATCCATGGCACATTTCAAAATTAAAGAAATGAAATATGGTGTATTACATACAAATGAGGGATTTTGGGAACTTGTTGCAAGCCATACCCACGTGTTAAAAAGATAAATAAGAGGCACTTTCAACATGGATTTCATCATGTACAAGTCAGTTTGCCTTCTTTGGATGCATCAAAACCTTTGTTTGATTATAATCATCGCATTGCATGCATAGATCATTGTTTACTAAGGTTCTTGTGCATAAAGCCCTTTATAAAAGTTATGGCATGATAGAGATTTGTATTAGAACAATGCTTAAGAAAGAAAAGTTGGAAAATGATTTAGGTCTTAAATGTTATGAGATACCACCATTAAAACAAGGTTTTGCAACCATGAAGAAAATTGTGTAACCTATTTAAGAAAGGTAAGGAGAAAACCAGAACCAAAATACAATGAAGGATAAAGGATAGACAATACAATCATGCCTTTGGTTGTAAAAGAAGTTGTTTATAAGAGGCCTTGCTAAAGCATAATGATAGCATTATCCCTTGGACTGCACCATAAGCAGTCAAGATAGCAAAAATATAGCTCTCTAACATAGTGTAGCAGTAGGTTAAGAGGTTACGAGGATAGTAACCATGAAAAAGGGTTGCCTCTCTTTTCTACGTAGATAAGTAATAAAGTCCTTGTTGTCTAAAGAAGGCTTTATAATCTTTTTGAGTGCAATTACACAGATGAGAAGAACAAAAGTAGAAAGATAGAGGTAAAATTAATCTTAGGGCAGATCTCAAGAGCCCCATAGTGAAAACCACTGCCACAAAAGATAAACACTCTGTTGGTGTAAATAATTATTCATCTTGGATATTATTACACTTTACTTAAGTTTAATTAGGTACATGCATTTCATAGTGGTTTGAGTATGAGACACTTGGGTGTTTATGCCACATTGGGATAGTGTGTGTCGGAGAATTTCCACCTTTTATTGTGTTGATTTTGTTACTACTTTATCGTATCCACTTATTGTGGAGTGATAATTCCTCCTTCAATGGGTGATCCACCTCATGTGGAATATTTTATTGTTTCTCATACCTACCCACACCTATTTCCTACCTACCCTTCTTTATTATTGAGCTACATGTC
The DNA here is from genome assembly GCF_030272615.1 of Cryptomeria japonica. NCBI lineage: Eukaryota > Viridiplantae > Streptophyta > Pinopsida > Cupressales > Cupressaceae > Cryptomeria > Cryptomeria japonica. The sequence continues at coordinate 367,750,346 of NC_081410.1, read as the reverse complement.
ATGTTTGTGTGCTCACATATCCATATAGCCTTTCCTATATAAGTAGGCTCATCCAGATTGTTTGTAGGGGCAATCATTGAATATCTTGTAATTATCCAGTTGATCATATTTTGCATGTTGATAGAATACAGTTTTTCCTATCATCCATTTTTTTCTCTCTTATTTGTTCTTTCCATTGGCTCTAGATCTTGGCAAAATCTCACATGGTATCAGAGCCATTAGAGTGTCATTGGTTTGCCAATTGAGAGAAATTTTAGGTTTTCCATTTTGGAGCTTTCTATTGCAAGTTATTATTGAAGCTTGATGGGTAAAATCTGAGGTCACCATTGGATTGAGGAGGTTTGAGAAATTAAAAATCGCCTTTTGTTTCATCCAAATCCGATATCCAAGGCCAAATCTAGAGCCGTTTGAAGGTGGAGGGTGGTGACTTGTCTTGACAGCGATTTGCAATTTTGGCCAAATCTGTCATCGCCATTGAGCTCAGAAGGCCTAAAAAGCCCAAGATCGACTGTTAATTCATTGAAATTGACCTCCGTTACCTCGAGTTGAAAAAATCTCCCTTCCTGGCCTACCATATGGACTCGCAGGTACAGGTCTGAAATTTTTTATTTTATTTTTTTTCGTTTTTTGTTATTTTCGAAAAAATTAAAAAAGAAAATAAAAATTTAATTTTTAATAAGGGGGGCGAATTTATTTGTTTTTTGTTAATTTTTTAAGCTATCAAAATTTTTTTTGGGGGGTCCTTTGGCCAACAGGCACTGCGGGTAACCACAGGGTACCTGCGGCCCTGCAGTGTACCTGCGGGTGTCCGCAGGCACTGCAACCCCGCAGTCCTCTGCGGGCCCTTCCCCGTGTGGGGGGGGGGTTAACATTTTTTTTTTGTTTTTTTTTTAATATAACTTTTTCAATTAAGTTTTAATAATAATAAAAATTATTTTTTCTTTTTTTTTTTTAAATGAGTTTTTTTTAATAACAAAAAAAAGAAACTTTTTAACTTTATTTAAATTATTATTAATGTTTTTTTCATTTCAATTTTTTTTAAAAAATTGACTCGCCTTTTTGAAAATTTTCTTTATATTTTAATTTTTCTTTTTTATGGGCATATGCATAATAAATTGTTTTTTTTTTAGATTTTTAAAATCTTTTAAAAACAAAAATATCATGGAATAAGTCAAATTGAGAACACAATTTTTTTCTTGTCACTTCATACCTATCTTGCAGTGCTTCCAACCGACAGTCAAAGGGGGGGGGGGTTGATTTGCTCCTTTATATCTCTTGGCCACATCCCAATCAGAGGCATATTTCTCTGCAATATTCTATAGGGCTTCTTGGTGGCATCATATTCATGTTTTCAAATTTGCACTATCATGATGTATGCTCTTGCATGAGCAATGTTGTACTCACACTATCATAAAGTGCCACACCTCTTTGTATCTTGTCATTGTTGACATATTTGATGTAATCCTCTTGTACACGTAGATTAGGAATATCTTGCGAGACTTGGTGCATGGCTCCAGTTGAGACTTAGATTGTACACATTTGTGCATGGCTCCTATAAGACTTGGATTGTACCAATATTTCTACTATTTATGAGTATCCAGATGATGCTCAAAGCAGGTTGTCTCCATGTCTGATCTTCATTTTGTTGCAGCGAGTGATTCATTGTCATCGACATTGGTACCTGGTTTTGTCACACTTCGACATTATTCGCGCAACATTGGCTCTCTTTCTTCCTTATGGGGAGGTATTTTGGTCAACATCATTGGACCATCCTTGCAAGAGATTCAACATTGAGGGGGGGCTTCATGGTCTCTTCTTCTCTCTTATGGGGGACTTTTTCCTCACATGAGGTTTTGTTCTTCTCATTCACCAGTGAGAGCATTGTGTGCTTTCATCATCTCTCTTTTGGGGGAGGGTTTTTTCCTATTGGGTTTTTCTCTCTTTCTCCATTTATGGGAGATTGCATTTGCATTTGTACATGGGTACCTAACATGGCCTAGTAGCCAGGACCCATCTTGCATTGCTTAGTTGCATTGTAGACTTAAGTGCATTCCCCTAAGTTGCACTTAAGGGGGGGTGTTGGTGTAAATAATTATTCATCTTGGATATTATTACACTTTACTTAAGTTTACTTAGGTACATGCATTTCATAGTAGTTTGGGTATGAGACACTTGGCTGTTTGTGCCACATTGGGATAGTGTGTGTAGGAGAATTTCCACCTTTTATGGTGTTGATCTTGTTACTACTTTATCATATCCACTTATTGTGGAGTGATAATTCCACTTTCGATGGGTGATCCACCTCATGTGGAATATTTAATTGTTTCTCCTACCTACCCACACCTATTTCCTACCCACCCTTGTTTCTTATTGAGCCACATGTCATGTTTGTGTGCTCACATATCCATATAGCCTTGCCTATATAAGTAGGTTCATCTACATTGTTTGTAGGGGGCAATCATTGAACATATTGTAATGATCTAGTTGATCATATTTTGCATCTTGATAGAATACAGTTTATTCCTATCATCCATTTTGTTCTCTCTTATTTGTGCTTTCCATTGCCTCCAGATCTTGGCAAAATCTCACACACTTAAAGGTAGTCACAAGATTTAGAGAATGATGATTCATGTGTTGATCAAGTAAGGTAATAGTCCTACCAAAGCACAATTATTGTCAAAAGATCAGTATAGAGGTGACAATCACAATGGCAAGAATCAATAGAATAGTATAACACTTTGAGACAGTGAGTGAGATTCATTAAGGAAATCAAATACATAGTAATGCAACCTTAATGCAGTCAAGACAACCTTCTTGCAAGAACATGATAACATGAGTTAAGATAATAGGTGACAAAGATGTCAAGGATCTTAACTAGGATATAAAAAATGAAGCATAAAATGACTCAATGATAATGCCTTATTGTCAAATAAGATTAGTAAATTGATGAAGCTTGATAGTGAGAAGGAGCACCATGAGTAAAAAAGGTAGAGATATTAGATCGGTAAATAAAGAATGGATGCATGACCCTAATAGTGAGAAGGTTATTGTAGCAATTATGACAAAGCACATCTCTATGACCCTATTTCAAAGTCTCATTTCTACATAGAAGATCAAATTCCAGAGCTAGCAGATCATGATAGTATATGAAAAAACAAAGGGAAGACTTTATCACAATGCATACACAATTACATCTTAGCCCATGTCATTGCAATAGGGGTTTTCAAAGAAGCAGAGATAGAAGATGAGACTATAACAATGATAAAAGGACAATCCTATCGTAGTGACAGTGAACTAGATTAGGATAGCGATAACCTACAATCGCTATTACAATAGTGACAATGAAAAGATAGTCTACATCACTTTATGAGAAAACACAAGGGATAGATGCAAAGTTGAAAAAAGAAAAGCAACATCTTTAGACCTCATAGATAATCCAAAAGAGCTTAATACAAACACAAACACATATTCACTATCTTGTAAACAGATTTAAGACAGTCATAGAAAACAGTAAAGAGAAATTTGTCAAAACTTGTGAGCAACACCTTAGAGCAGCATATAGATCCAAAAATGATAGTCACTTCACAAGGCAATAGCTATGTTTGCAGTCCAGCAACCATGAAAAGATTTGAAGATCACAAGACACCATACACCAATATACAGTGAAGAAAGGAAAAATGATCAAACAATCAAATGGAAGAACAAGAGATCACTGTTAAAGTGAAATGCAATCCAAATAATATAAAGCTATAAGCTACTCTATGATAGTCAAATACAATCTTAAAAGATTCCCTAAGCATAGAAGAGTAAACCTGAGACAAAGGACATGAAAAACATTGAAGACAAAATGGAGGTCTAAGATATAAATTGTAGCTGTAGACACCTAAAATTGTCATGTCTAATTAAACAAATATTTTATTTATTTAATTATCTAAGCTTAATTCTTCTATTAATTAAATAAATCTTTATTTATTTAATTAATTCATTTATCCTCTTCTAGCCTTATTTCTCATTTAAATAAATACATTTATTTATTTAAATTATCATTTTCCTAAATTAAATAAATATTTTATTTATTTAATTGATCCCACTTCTTCCATTAATTAAATAAATCTTTATTTATTTAATTAATTCATTAACCTTTTCTACCTATGACACATGTCATTCATCTCTTAATTCATACACTACCTACCCCTCTCATTATTTTATTATTTCTTTTACCTACCCTCTAATCCTAGCCGACCTCCTTTTACACCTCTCAATCTTATCCCTCCATTTCATATTGTGTCTTCTATATAAGGAGATGCTTCCCTCATTATCAAACCCTAATCAATCATTCTAATCAATCATTCTAATCAAGCATTCTAATGACCTAATGACCTAATCGACAATTTGGAGGACTTGACTATACTACGATCCTACTTGCAACCACATTCCATTCTTTGTTGAGCTCTTGTGCATATAAAATCTGAGAGCAAATATATCAAGCAAGATCAATGGAGATAGGAAGAATGAAGATCAAAACCCTATTGGGCATGTGATGGTATAATCTTTGTGATTTCATTTGATTTGCATTGTCTTAGGTAATCTTCATATGTTATGGTGGATCTTTGTTGATTGTTAGGCTAGGGTTTGGTGGTTGAATTCATTTAGCCTTTCAATATTGTTATTATTGTTATCCATTTTTACCATATACATTTTGGCACGCCCGGTGGGACACTTGTCCTTTTGCATTTAACCTCCTTCTTGCAGATCTTGTGTTTTTGAAGTTGCAGATCGGACATTTTCGACAGCATTTTCGATATTTTTGCATCTGCGCACTTTTGGATCGCGTTTTTTATTTTCAGGCGCGTCTGCGACAACTGGATCCGTGTCTGTGTTTTGTCAATATTTCATTTTCCAGGTTCCAGGGAGGCGCGTTTGTGTTACAGAAGTACGTCTGTGTCATTTTTACCCGCGTCTGTGTTGGGAAAGAGCGTCTATGATTTTTACTCGCGTCTGTGCCTCACAGAACCGTGTTTGTGTAGCAGAGTCACGTCTGTGATCATTTTAATCGCGTCTGTGCTTTGCAGGATTTTCTGTTTTACTTTTTTTTGTAGAAACGCGTCTGTGAGGTGTTAAATCACGTCTGTGTTGTGGAATCGCATCTGTGTAGGGCGGAATCGCGTCTGTGTAGGGCGGAATCATGTCTATGTAAGGTAAAATCGCGTCTATGTAAAAAAATAAAAATAAATAAATAAATAAATTTTTTTAGGTTTTCATTTTTCGCCATTTTGTCTTGCATTTAATGTTTCAGATCTGGTTTAATTTTGAGCTAACATTTTTAGATCTAGCTAACAAAATTGGTGCAGCTTGTCTTGGAAGCAAAATCGTTTGGTTGAAGGCCCCTATTTTCACAAAGTCTTTTGGGTTTTAAAAATTTACCTAACTTGTGTGCATGCAGGAAGGGGTGATTATTTCAAACAATCCAAACTACTAATAAATCTTTGTTGCAGGTCCTTGGCAAGGGTTTTTGGATTTTTATTGTGTGCCTTGTTTTCATAGAATAGCAAACACTTCCATTGGTGCACTAAAATTGAATCATTGTCTTTTGTGTCTTGAGCAATAGGCTCTTTTTGTTTAATCTTTAGAGGGCCTGTCTTCCTGTGTGGTCATTAGGACTACTAGTGAGAAGAGAATGACCCAAGTGGTAGCGAGGAAAACCCACCTCATCCGAACCACTATAATCAAATGTATTCATGGTGAAAACTATGAATAACGTGTGCTGATTAGTTCATACCGACACTATGTCTCCCCATAAACCCGTTTGATCAAATTTATTTGATCATTTGTAGGGCGTAACCCCTACCGGCTGGGAGCCTTCTGTAATTACAGAGCTGAAAGCGCCGCATGTATGGCCACACGAGCGGATTCCCTTACTAGCACCATTTTGTTTTAGAGGCCCAAATCCTTCTAGTTGTTGGGGCAGGAGGTCGGACCTCTGGTAGCTGCCCACACACATACGATTCTTAGTAGAGATACAAAGTTCGCCATGGGGAGTTTTCATGGGGACTGATGCTTGGCTGACCCGAGAAGTGAGTGCCGAGGGTGGAGCCAGTGAGGTCAAGCATCTAAGTATCCGCTCTGAATAGCGTAGCCTCGGGGGTAAAACCCCATGTGGGATCAACAACTATTGTCTTGGCCAGCCATAAGAATTGTGCTTGACTTATTTTAAACATTCAAAACATTCAAGACCAAACAACAAAACATTGTGTCTTTTGTGTCTTCAAGTGTATGCAAAACAATTTTACATCAAACAACACACTTTCTTAGAGTCATTTTGAGTCTAGACACTTGCAAACATTGAGTCCTCATCAACATTGTGTCCTCTTGTCACGAAAAACAGTCAAACAGTCAGATTTGGTCACAACAAAATGACTTCACATATTGGAAAAATTGCACAAATTTTACAGAAACGCGTCTGTGTCTGTTTTAACCACGTCTGGGTCATATAAATGCATCTGTGAAGGGCAGAATAGCGTCTGTGTTTATAACAGTGTCTGTGTTGAATAGAAACACGTCTAGGTCGGATAACTGCATTTGTGCAGTATACAGGCGCGTCTGTGTTCAAAAAAATTGCAAGAAAATTTCACAGTCCAGCAAACAAAAGAAATCAGTTTCGGAAATACTTGAGCTTCCTAGGTTGTTTCTCCAAGTTTCATCTAGCATTCAACCTGTCTTTGGGTCTCACATAGTCCATCATTGCTTCACATCTCATTACATTCATACTTGTCTAAACTTGAGTCAAAAGGTCACTTGCTTGTCCTCATCATACTTTGTCAACACACTACATACAACAACACTTTGCTAAGTGGTCCCTCATCAAGGTTTCTTACCTTTGGGTCTCATTTGGTCTTACTTAGAGTCAAGGTCAGCTTACCTCATTAAGAGAAACTATCCTCTCTTTGGAAGTAACACCTACTCTACTACATACATACTTGGTCTTACACTTTGGACATTGCAAGTACACTTCGGACTCATTTACATTCCATTCAACTCTTGGTCTTCCATACTCTTTCCATTTTTCATCTAGTCTCACACATTTTGGTCAATACCTAGTTCATGGTTGAAACCCGTCTTCAAAAATCTAGGAGAGAAACTAAAGAGGCTCAAGAGTCCGCAAACATGAGTTCTTATGAGTATGACAATGATTTATTTTTCAATACTGATCACACTACATTGCCGGACATGGATGTCTATAGAAACAATCCAAATGTTGAGAACATGGACACTATAAACAACAATGCTACACAAAATGACAATGTGGACAAATTTTTAGTACATTCAACAGATGTGGAAGAATCCATTATGAATCCCCATTTCAATCGATTGGTTGAGGAAATAATGAGGAGAGATAGACAATACTTCTTACACATGATGGCACAAAGTGGAGCCAAGATACCTCATGATTTTGACATGTCTCAAATAATGGAACATAGACCTTTGCAACAACCTCACTCCAATATGGATCAAAGGAGACCTAATAATGGAGGAAATAGAGGACCATACATGGTACCTGAATCACCATCAGCTTTGCTTCAAAAACCAGAGGTCCCACATACACATGGTCAAACATATGATACTCACCTTTGCAGACCATTATGGAAGTCTTATGGAGAAAAATATGCTCATCCACATATCAATGCTAAGGATCAACCACCAAAGCAATGGGATATTCCAAGGCATGCTCAAAATTTGGACACAAGGAAACCTCATGTCAAATTTGGGGGCAACACAATGGAACATGACATGCCTGTAGAATATGGTATACATGTGCAAAATAGATATGGCGTTCCTCAATATGAATCTATACCAAGTGGTCCATATACGCAACATCACTATAGACCTCCTCCATATGAACATGTGTATGATCAATATCATCCATATATGCAACATGCACCTCCTCCAATGGGTGCCTCAAACATAGGATATGGTCCAAGAAGTCGATCTCCACCTAAGAGCAGTTTGGAACAACAAATCAGGGACTTACAAAAGAAAATGGAGGACATAAATACACCAAAGCCAACATACACAATGAGAGACATATGTCCTTATCCATTTGACAAGAGCATTCCAATGCCTCCTTTTCCTACACACTTTGTGACGCCTAAATTTGATAAGTATAGAGGAAAAGGGGATCCTAAGGCGCACATAAGACAGTTTTTCACAGCTTGCATTGAGGTAGCAGCAGAAGAGACATATTTGATGAGATTATTCCCACAAAGCTTAGGTGATCAAGCTATGGAATGGTTCTCCCAACTTCCACCTGGTATTAAGTCATGGGGTGACCTAGCAGAAGCATTTATTCAACATTTCTCCTACAATATAGAGACAGACATATCAGTCACTACTTTGTGCAACACTAAGCAAAAAGAAGGAGAGTCCTTTGCATCATTTTTGCAAAGATGGAGAAATCTAGCTAGCAGATGCTCTTGTGAAATTCCACAAAAACAAATGGTAGAGATGTTCACACAAAATGTTAACAAAGACATTGGCTATGACTTAAGGAAAGCTTGTTTGTCCACCTTCAAGGACGTCATTGAAAAAGGCTTAGCAACAGAAAAGGTCCTAATTGAACAAGGAGTCATTAAGATATTCAAGGAAAACAAAGATGACTTTAAAGGAAAAGACAAGCCAAGATTTTGGAATAAAAACAAGAACACAGTCAATGATGGTGTTGTTGATGCCAACACAGTGCGACCCAAATTCATCTTTTCAGGATCAAGTTCTACAAACAATCAAGTGAATACTCAAACAACTTCCAGATCACGAAGGAAGTACATCCCATTGGGAGAACCACTTGAGTCAGTTTTCAAGAAGCTAGTGGCAAACAAGGTGATCACAGTTCCAGATTTTCCTCCATATGAACCAAAGGTTAAACCAAATTGGTGGAATGATGATGAGTATTGTGAATTTCATAAGAGCAAGGGTCATAAGACAGGAAATTGTCATCGACTGAAGAACATCGTACAAGATCTCATTGATAGAGGTGACATTGAGATTGAGGGACACTCATCCAATCAAGAACATGAGATGTTTAAGGAACCATTCCCAAAGCACGACAATGGAAAAGCTAAAGTCACAGATGATCAAGCCAACTATACTAGAGCACCTTACAACTATGATTCAACTATCAATCATATCTCGATGGACAATCATATCTCTACTATTACCATCAAGAACAAAAATCCTGAGAATCCTCCTCAGCGACCCAAGATTGTCCTAAGAGGTGTTGGATCTTCTTCCGAACCTACCTCTGAATGTCACGTTACAACCCGTCGAGGTAAAATTACTTTGCAAGGTGCTCCAGCTAAAAACACTGCCTCTTCATCAACCAAACCTGAGTATGACCTTGTAGAACAGTTAGGGAAGACACCCGCCCTCATTTCAATCCTTGAACTATTATGCATATCTCCCGCACATAAAGCCATTCTTGACAAAATCTTGAGAGATACTGCTGTTCCTACTAATCTGAACGTGGACCAGTTTCAAGCCATGGTGGGATACCTTTCCATTCCACACTCCCTTACATTCATAGAAGCCGATGACACCTCTGTAAGTCGGCCACATAATGCACCATTACACATTGAAGCCTTCATACACAAACATCGAATAAAATGATTCCTGATAGATGGAGGAGCTGGTCTAAACATTTGTACATTGAGCACTATTAAGCAATTGGGATATTCTGACAAAGCTGTGAATTCTACAAACAAAATTACTATCAAAGCATATGATGATGAAGAACGTTCATCCAAAGGCACAGTCACCTTGCCTCTCAAAGTTGGGCCAATTACAAAGGATGTGGTTTGTCAAGTCCTAGACATCGATCTCACATACAACATACTCTTGGGACGTCCATGGATTCATGAAATGAGCGCAGTCCCATCTACATATCATCAATGTATCAAGTTTCCACACAATGGAGTTGAAGTGACCATCAAAGCAGATCCAAATCCATTCATATATTGCAACAATCTACAACCTCAATCAGAAATAACAATCCCAGTCAATCGCGAAGCTGTTCCTTCATCAGCATATGTGGATCCTGAATCCTTAAAAGCTTCTACATCCAAACAAGCAGAGCTCAAAGACAAGTTCAAGATTAAAGACATGGGATGTGGTGAGTATATCTTTCATGTTGATCAACTCCCACTGTCTCCTCACACATTCAGTCAACATGAACAACCTACAAACAATTTGCAATGCCAAGGAATTGGGTGTGAACCACCTAGTGTTGTGGCTACTAAGTCTGAATGCAAATCTCCTCTAGTGTTGCAAGCAACTCTTGATATCAATAGTCCTAAGAGTGGTTCCAACAAAGAATCTATTGAGTGTATCGCCAACCCTTTTGATAACTCACATAGCCTTACCATATCATCCACTCATTCCATTTCCACTCCACTTCCAGACTTGGATCAACAAGAATTACAAAAGCCCTCATTTATTGGGGATCAAAAATCAAGATTTGAAAAGAAAAATCTAAAAGTCAATAATAAAGAAAAGTCTTTTAGTCCAAATCAAAATCAAAAGCTACTGGACTCCACAAAAATCAAAGTAAAGGATAAAAATCCTATGAAGCAAAAAGAGAAAGAGTTGATCTCCCCTAATATCAAAATAACTGGGGGCAAAAGTTCTACAATTTTAAGTCAAAAAACACACTTGTTGATCCTAAGTCTCCATCATGCCATCCTACTTTCACTTCTTTTCGCAATCATAAGCCTTCATCACTCATCCACTTGTTCCGCACATCCTTCCCCTTTTGGCGATACATCATGGACCTTTAATGGAGCTTCCTCGAAGGACTTTGCTATCAGTGATGCCCAAACTTCTTCAGGTGACATGCATATGGGCCTGTGTAGTCCACACACTAGTAATTCTATCTCAGTTCCTTCATCGAGGAAGACATTCAATCAAGCTACACATCATTCAGTCAAGGAACAATGCAACTACAATCACAAGGTAAAGCCTCACACATTTGAGGTAGGTGACTTGGTTCTTAGAGAAAATCCTAAAAATCAGCAAGACAGACAGAAGAAGGGCAAGTTTGAACCAAATTGGCTTGGTCCTTACATCATCACAACAGCATATGGATCTGGGGCATATCAGCTCTCAACTACAGAAGGTGAACCTTTGGAGGATCCTATTAACAACATGCACCTTCGCAGGTTCTACACATAGCTCTTCGGAATATCCTAATTCAAAAATACAAAAAAATCAAAAAAATTCAAAAAAAAAAATAAAAAATTATAAAACAAAAAAATCATTACTTGGTGAAAACCTGGCAAACAGGCGCCTTGTGACACAAAAAACATTGAAAAATTGAAAAAGGTAAAGAGAAATAATTTCGTCCAATGGTGAAAACCACTTCGGTGGCACCCTGAGCAAGTACCATGGTGAAAACTGGGTCACCAGTGCCATGTGTAGAGACATTGCTCCTCCCTCCTTCAGGATTCACTTTCATCCTTTCACTTTGCACACACTCACAACCTATTAATCCATAATAAACTTACCCAATCCCATCATGGCTTGTTATTGATCTACCCAAGATTGGTTAGCCATTCATAATAAACCTCCCTTTTCGCCTCCCTTTCCATCCATAATAAATCAGATCCTATCTGTGGCTAAGGCAAAATCCTACGTCTAGTGATGGGTGTGGAACTGAGAACATCACATGTTTCAAGGAGTAAAGTTTCTTCCAGCTTCCTTTAGTCTATCCGCACACAATCCGCAATAAAACAACATTTGCATCACAGATCCGCAATAAAGTTTCATCTTCTCCGCAATAAAGTATCAGTTTCATGGATTCAGTCAGTTTCAGATGAGACACAACAGCAACAATGGGCTTCAACAAATCAAATATTTCAACAGAGTCAGACAACATTATGGTTCAGTGCTATCTATCCTTTCTGTGAAAGTGAACATTGTGACCACAATCAAATAAGACTTATACAAGTGACAAGAGACACTAAACTTGAGGACTACAGTGGGTGTTGGTGTCGAGTCTTGGTTTTCTTTTGATTTCATCTTTTTTGGTGACATGTCTTTTAGCTTTTCCGGGATGTCTCTGACTAGAGATTCTATCTCCAGGATGTCTTTGACTAGAAAGGCGAGGATGGGGTATCGTCACCTATTTGTATTTTGCTGTCTGTGGATTGTCTCTTAGTAATGCTATGACTTGTCCAAGGATATGAGGACACTGTGCGTCTAGTGTGAACTGGGGCATTCCTTGTTTGTGACTGTCTTATCTCCATGCAAATAGGTACAATGACTTTCTGGGTCGAACATATGCCTCGATTGTCATAACCTATTTTTCCATAATAAAGCTCAATGATGATAACGCACAAGAAGCTCTTTCACTTTCATATCTTCTGTCTTCCATCCCCCTTTCTTGATTGACTTCCATCATCCTTCTCGAGTCCGCGTAGCCTGCTATCACATGACTGAGTATAATGACACACCAAAAATATTTGCATTTCATGTAGTTGCACCTACATTACCACATATAAGCATTTCATACATACATATAGATATCACAATTGCATCACATCCTGCACACAACACCTGTTAGCACAATTTACATTTGCATTATCATATTCATCTGCATTACTTACATTCACATTTGCATCATGCATACACATATAAAACATAAATGAACAAAAAAAAATTATTGCATTGCATCATATACATATTTGCATCCATATCATAAGCATCACATAAGAACATCTCATCACATAGGTACGCATGCATATAGCTGCCACAAACATGAATCATCTCATATATATATCAAAATCATAAGTGTCATGATACAATGATGTCAAAATACATATGGCTACAATCACCCGTAGGTGTCTACATCATTATACAAAATGGTACAAAACTGATACAGAGGAACTCACTGATCACTCCTGCCAACACTATTGGTAGTGCTAATCCTATCCATGTCATGGTATCCCATGCCATGTGTCCCACCCTCATCTCCAGTCTTGGATCCTAGAACACTCGTCTAGGGGCATCCCTGTCTCCGTCTCGATCGTACGGAATCAGCTCCCCATCAATCGATTTCCGCATAATCCTATATACATCCTCAAGGGTGACTGTCATCTCACCCATCGGCAGATGAAACATGCACGTCTCAGAGTGCCATCTCTCAGCAAGCGCAGTCAGCAAACCCATGTTTGCCTGAAACTCAGGCACATACAATATATGTCTCAAACCCATCTCCTCGATGGCAGCTCTATCCTGAAACGATAGCTCAGGTCGCAATCTCCGTGTCAACGGGAATCTCTCCCGTGACTCCAACATAGGCAAGTACTCCTGCAGTCAAGCAAATTAATCATGTCAGTCATGGTGGCATTCACTGTTTATCACAAAATGCTACTTCTTTATCTAAATGCATATGGTTATCTATCCTAGTGACACTCACTGTTCATCACAAAGTGTTGCTTCTATCCTAGTAGTGCTCCCTGTTCATCACAAAGTACTATGTGGGTGACACTCACTGTTCATCACAAAGTGTTACTCACATTTGCACTCCCTGTTCATCACAAAGTGCTGCTCATACTTTGGGTACTCACTGTTCATCACAAAGTACTCTATCTTGGTACTCACTGTTCATCACAAAGTGCCTTGATCTATCCTAGTCTTCCTAGAGGACCTGCTTGAGTGTATCCTCTCAGCAGCTTATCCAATCGACAACGTATGTTCATCACAGAACTGTCGATTTGACCTCGAAGACCAAAACTTGCATTTTTTTCAACGCAAACGCGCCTACAGACTGCACAAGCGCGCCTGAAAAACATAGACGTGCCTGTATGACATAGACGTGCCTAAGCTGTGCACAAATGTGACTTTACTACGCAGACGCCCCTGCGCATCACAGACGCGCCTGGCACCGACGCAGACGCGGTTGCATGTTTTCAAACTTTTTTGTACCCTATTCCTAAGTGCATTTATTGCTCTAACTAGCATGCATTAATGACAAAAATAAATGCATCAAAGTACGAGGAGGCTTGGTGGTACCTACCGGCTCTCCTGCCTCTGCTGGCCTCTGAAATCGTCGAACGCGGTCGAATCTGTGCACGGAAGCCATCGCTGCTGACTATTGCTGCTCTTTTCTTGCTCTACACTTTGATCTCGTGAAGGTGTAGATGACAATGAGGATGTCTTTTTCCCGTGGTCTATCTTATAGCCTACCCTAGCCTTAGCCTTCGTTTCCCGAGTCAGTTTTCCTCATCCCGTGACTTTGTCACTTTATCCAGTCAGTCCATTCTATCCCATCTTTCTTATCGAGAGATTGTCTGCAATCTTTCCAGACATTTTCATCCAATCTCTTGAGGGGGCATATCATTCCCATTCTGGGGCAACTCTGTATCAGTTCATCTTATCTTTTTTGAAACAACGCGACAAGCCGCATTGTCTCAAAGAGGGGCAAAATGTAGACACCTAAAATTGTCATGTCTAATTAAACAAATATTTTATTTATTTAATTATCTAAGCTTAATTCTTCTATTAATTAAATAAATCTTTATTTATTTAATTAATTCATTTATCCTCTTCTAGCCTTATTTCTCATTTAAATAAATACATTTATTTATTTAAATTATCATTTTCCTAAATTAAATAAATATTTTATTTATTTAATTGATCCCACTTCTTCCATTAATTAAATAAATCTTTATTTATTTAATTAATTCATTAACCTTTTCTACCTATGACACATGTCATTCATCTCTTAATTCATACACTACCTACCCCTCTCATTATTTTATTATTTCTTTTACCTACCCTCTAATCCTAGCCGACCTCCTTTTACACCTCTCAATCTTATCCCTCCATTTCATATTGTGTCTTCTATATAAGGAGATGCTTCCCTCATTATCAAACCCTAATCAATCATTCTAATCAAGCATTCTAATGACCTAATGACCTAATCGACAATTTGGAGGACTTGACTATACTACGATCCTACTTGCAACCACATTCCATTCTTTGTTGAGCTCTTGTGCATATAAAATCTGAGAGCAAATATATCAAGCAAGATCAATGGAGATAGGAAGAATGGAGATCAAAACCCTATTGGGCATGTGATGGTATAATCTTTGTGATTTCATTTGATTTGCATTGTCTTAGGTAATCTTCATATGTTATGGTGGATCTTTGTTGATTGTTAGGCTAGGGTTTGGTGGTTGAATTCATTTAGCCTTTCAATATTGTTATTATTGTTATCCATTTTCACCATAAACAGTAGCCATGAAGGAATCTGATAGTTTGAGTAGCATTTTGGTTTCCTTGATCAATTGAGTGCAGTAATAAGAAATAAGAGGAAGCCCTTGTCACAGTTTTAAGGTACAAAGTCTGTGAAGATAGTTAAGGAGCAATGAATTCTCACTGTTATAAGGCACACTGGTGAACAATTTGTGTATGGAAGGACAATAACAAAGACAATAGACCATCATTATACTTAAGGATATAAAGGCCAAAACACAATGAAAGGAACCTATAGGAGTCATGGAAGTTGAATTATTTAGAATAATGTAATGATAGAGTCAAGAACAGTAAGAACAAGATTTGCAAAACAAAGTAGTGCACTCAAAATACATCATGACAGTGAACCTTGACAGTCAACAAAACATAAGGTATGATAGTCTATCCTTCTTTGAGTAGTCCTTTGAAAAGTTTTGTTGAAGAGGTTGGCTAGCTTAAGGTACACATGCCAAGCATGGAATATAACAAAGTTAGCTAAGGCATAAGGTGGGGGTTTTGAATTTCAAATTTTGAAGAGCATCATGAATGAGACTGGGTTTTTAGAGGAAAGGTGACAGAGACAATTATTTTTATTTTAAGGATGTGATCAACAATGTGTTTTGAATTTCAAAAGAGAAGTGTTCTTTCAAGGCACTTGATTCCTATTTTTTAGGAGTAGAGTCCCACTTCCTTGCTTCAAGTAAATGATTATGAGTTGAGGGCATAAAATCGAGGGAAGTCATTGACCTAAAGGAACTAGTTTTGAGTTTCAGAGTGAGTGACACTAGTAAAGCCTTGCTTTCAAAGAGGAGACACTAGTCATTTCATAACTTGATGGAGAAGATTGCAGTTAACTAAGAGCCAACACACCTATACTTTTAGTTCACTCATCCAATCATCTCAGTCAAACTTCAAAGGGAGCCAAGTATTTTTTATTCAAAATTAGAAGTCTTCTCTTAATATAAGTGAAGTTTCTTCTTCTTTTCTCTAGTTTTGAGTTTTGTCTTTGTTGTAGCAGCAAGAGAAGCACTTTATAACTCATTTTTATAAGTGTTTTTAGTTATTTTGTAAGCAATCTCAATCCTGTAATGAAAGTGACTCCTGATATTCAGTAAAGAAGCAGTAATTCCTTTTTATTTTCTTCTATTCTATCCATTGTATGTGGATGTTTTGACAAGAATCTTTTGATTTTATCTGAAAGTCCTTCATTTTTGTCTCATTCTTTCAATGATAAGTTCAAGAGGAGTATACAGTTTGCAATTCTTTGAATGTGTAATCATTTTTTCATGAATGTAAGTTGTGAAAACTGTTATCAACAATCAAGAAGGAAGATTGATAGGGGGGGTGAATCAGTCTTCACTGGAAATCAGGTAATCAAACACCAAAGCATAAACTTGATAAACTGCATCAACTAAAAGATAAGCAAATGAACATCACAAAACACAACACCAAGATTTTTGATGTGGAAAACCCGGTCAAGAGAAAAACCACGGTGGGAACCTATCCACAATAAGATGATACTCTGTAGTAGTATGTGAAAATATTACAATGGGGAATGCACATGCATTCAGGGACACTGCCTAGGCTCACTGCCAAAAGGCTCCAACCCTTGGGAAGTCTCACTGAATTACAAAATGAATCAAACTACAATCCAGAAGAAGTAAACTACAATACTAGCACCTACATATACCTAATAACAGTTCCGGTTAAGCACAGTTGTTTTCTTTTTAACATCAATCTCACCAAAACACTTCACCGAATGATATATCTCTTTTTCACATATACAACTCTCTCTGATAATACAAACATCACATCAACTCCTAAATTACATAAGTATATCACCTATATATACAAATCATCAACCTTGATAGCAAGGTCAGCTAAACCCTCAACCCTTAACAAAAATTACATTACACGATACAAAGATCGACCATTGGACCAATATTATGATTTACATTACATAACATGGACCTAATTCAAATTCTCAAATGACCATATCCACTGGAAATCATGCCAAGATCAACCGCAACACGTTACACCACCAGAAATACTAAAATCATCACTGGTTGATAGAAATCACCAAAAATCGCACAACGATCAATGTGGATCGCCAAAAAAAATAGGAAATAATTAGGAGACACCAAAAAACACATTATAATAATCCAAAATAGTTGCACCAACACCTCAAATCAAATCTTCATTGGTCAACGCCTCAAAGCTCAAGAACACATCCAAACAACAATTGTCACAAAGAAAGATAACTTGCAGGTCACCAAATCATGATCCATTTGAAATGAAGATACACAAGATCATCCAAAGAAACATCCCAAAGTCTCAACACAAGATCTAATCATACTGGAATATACTAGAGGGAATACCGACAGAAACACGAGGAACCGATAACCAAAGAACAACAAATCGGATCTAAAAATCTTCACAAGCTCACTGGAAAAAATCACAGGAATATGTTGACATCAATAACAACAACATATTCAAGTCCAATAACCAAATCCAATAGACTACAACAATCTCCCCCTTTGGCAATGTGGCAACATATGAATGTGAAAAACAACCAATGCAAAGAAAGAGAATATCACCAACAAACTGCCCCTAAGAACAGGATAGATAATGCAATTTTTCATATGATCTCTCCCCATTTGACAACAATTCCAAAGCTCTCCAAAAATAGAAAACCAAAAACCTATCTCACTCCACCAAAACAAGAAACATGAACCTGTCACAACCAAATCAACAGACTACTGCAGTAGAGAAACAACAATAACACATCAATTCAGATAAGAAGAATAAGGCTCTGTAATCCACCGGATCGATGCAACTTAATGCATCTAGTTCTCATTATGAGGGGTGGTTACCCCTATCTTATCTCTCAAATAGGCAAATGTATCTGTAGGAAAAGGCTTAGTAAAAATATCAGCAATTTGTTCCTTTATAGATACATATTCCAACTTCACCTTCTATTTACTGACCTGCTCTTTCAAGTAATTGTATTTGATTGATATATGCTTAGTATTTGAATGTTGTACCGGATTCTTTGACATGTTTATAGCACTGAAATTATCATAGTTTATAATAGTAGGCTCATCATAAGTAATTCTAATATCTTTCAATATTTGCTTCATCCAAACTATCTGAGTGCAATTACTAGCAACAACAATACACTTAGCTTCAATAGTAGATAGAGATACTGATTCTTGTTTCTTGCTAGCCCATGAAACCAACTTCTTACCCAAAAATAATGCTCCACCGGTAGTACTCTTTCAGTCATCTACATCACCTGCCCAATCTGCATCAGTGTAGGCACATAACATGAAATCATCTTTCTTAGGATATCATAAACCATAATCCATAGTTCCCTTTAGATATCTGAATATTCTTTTAACAATAGTAACATGAATTTCCTTCAGATCAACTTGATATCTAGCAGCCATACATACATCATGCATAATTTTAGGCCTAGTCTGAGTAAGATATAATAGTCCACCAACCATATATCTGTACAAACTCTGATTAGCTTTAGGAGATTCGTCATTTTTAGACAGTTTACAACCAGTCACCATAGGAGTTCCAACCGATTTGGAATCATCTAGTCCAAGATTCTTCAACAATTCCTTCACATACTTAGTTTGAGATATAAAGATACATTTCTTTGTCCGTGCAATCTACAAACCTAAGAAAAATTTCATCTCACCAATAATAGACATCTCAAATTTCTTTTGCATACCACCAACAAGCTTCATACTCATATCATCATCACCACCAAAAGTAATGTCATCAACAAAGACTTTAACAATCATAATATTATCATTTTCAATTTTAAAGTATAGATTACTATCAACAACACCTTTAATGAATCCTAATTTCAACAAGTATCTATCCAATTTAGCATACCAGGCTCTAGGAGCTTATTTTAGTCCATAAAGTGCTTTCTTCAACTTGCATACCATATCACCATCATCTAATAGTGAAAATCCATCAGGCTATTGAATTTAGACTTCTTCTTCTTCTAGATCACCATTCAAAAATGCAAATTTGACATCCATCTGATATACCTTGAAATCTTTATAAGTAACATAGGCAAGTAATAACCTAATAGCTTCAATTCTAGCAAATAGAGCAAAAGTTTCTTCATAATCAATTCCTTCTTGCTATGAATACCCTTTGCAAACTAGTCTAGTTTTGTTTCTGACTACTTCACCGACTCCATTCAATTTGTTTCTAAAAACCCATTTAGTACCAATAACATTGTTATCCTTAGGCCTAGGCACAAGTTCCCAAGTATTATTCTTTTCAATCTGATCTAATTCTTCTTCCATGACCCTTATCCAATTCTTATCTTTACAAGATTTAGCAACATCTTTAGGTTCAACTTTGGATATCAAACATACCTCTTCTATAGCTATCCTTCTTCTAGTCATCACACCTTTATTCTTATCACCAATAATCTGATTCTCAGAGTGAATTAATCTAACATACCTTAGAGTCTTCTGATTCTCAGATTCATGCACATCATCACCAACAGCAACAACATCCAGATTAACAATCTCTATCTCTACCGAATCATTCTAATTAGGTCCTTCAAGATGAATAGGAGCTAAAATAACATGCTGACCTTCATCATAAGCTCTGATTTCCTTTCCAAGGTTCTCATCCTTCTCAGTCTTTTATTATAACACCAGTAGGCTTTACTCTTTGTGGAATGTCCCAAAAAGATACCTTCATCACTTCTAGCATCAAACTTTCCAATATCCTCTTCCCTCTTGATATAACATTTTTTACCAAAAAATTTGAAATATTTCACAGTAGGAACATGACCAAACCAAAGCTCATAAGGGGTCTTACTGGTATCACCTTTGATATGAACTCTGTTAAATGTGTAGATTGTAGTGCTAATGGATTCTCTCCAGTAGATCTTCAAAACATTTCCTTCAATCAACATAGTCCTTGCAACATCCAAAATAGTAGGGTTCTTCCTTTCAACAACTCCATTTTGTTGTGGGGTTCTAGGAGCAGAAAGTTGTCTTCTGATTCCATGTATCTCATAGAAAGAATTGAACTCACCAGAACAAAATTATCCACCTCTATTAGATCTCAGACACTTCAACTTCAATCCAGACTCTATTTCAACTTTAGCTTTGAATATCTTGAATTTCTCGAATGCTTTTGATTTCTCCTTCAAAAAGACAACCCACATGATCCTGGAATAATCATCAATTAGCAGCATAAAGTATCTATCTCCCTTCACACTTCTAACATTTGTAGGTCCACATAGCTCAATATGCACAAGATCCAATAATCCATCTAATGTATGATGTTTATTCTTGAAAGAAATTCTTGTTTGCTTACCCAACTGACACTCCTTACATACCAGATTAACAGGTTTGACAATATTAGGCAGATCTCTAACAACATGTGTAGAACTAAGCTTGATCAATGAATCAAAGTTTACATGACATGTCCTTCTATGCCATAACCAACTCTCATCTATCTTATCAATCAGACAAATTTTCTCACTTTCATGCAAATGAAAAATGTTACCTTCAGTCTTAGTTCCAAATGCAATCTCCATACCAGAGGCATTCAAGATTTTGCATTTACCATCCTTGAATTGCAGATCATAACCTTTCTTAACCATTTCTCCAACACTCAAAAGATTATGCTTCAAACTTCAGCATACAAGACATCATCAATGTTATGCTTACCATCAAAAGAAATAGAACCTCTCCCACGGATTACATTGGCTTTGTCATCTCCAAATCTGACTATTCCATCATCATACTTTTCCATACTTACAAGTTTTCTTTTATCACCGGTCATATGATGTGAACAACCACTGTCAATCACCCATACACTCTTTTCTTCAACTTTAGCAACCAAAGCTTTTTCTTCAATAGAATAGCTAGTGGAATCAATAGGCACATGCCCATCTTCCTTAATGGAAATAAACACTTTATCTCCTTCTGATTCTTCATCTGTATCACCTTCATCTGCAACATAATAACAGTTCTTTTGGTTCCTAAACTTCTGGTTAGACTTATAAGGCTTATCATACTTCTCATGCTTCTAATATCTATCATTCTTATCATACTTGTGCACCTCCAAGACATTTCAAGTGCACTTCCATCCGATTTTTCCACACAATATAGTTTCTTCCATCAAACCTTGGACTGTCCTTCTTGAAAATAACACCTTGAGATTCCATCCCAGATCTCCTCAAGCGATTAAGATTCTACTGGAGGATCTAGCTTTGATACCAATTGTTAGCAGCAATCAAGAAGGAAGACTGAGAGTGGGGGGGGGTGAATAAGTCTTCAGTGAAAATCAAATAATCAAACACCAAAGCATAAACTTGATAAACTGCATCAACTAAAAGATAAGAAAATGAACAACACAACACACAACACCAAGATGTTTGACGTGGAAAACCCGGTCAAGGGAAAAACCATGGTGGGAACCTACCCACAATAAGATGGTACTCTACAGTAGTATGTGAAAATATTACAATGGGGAATGCACATGCATTCAGGAACACTGCCTAGGCACACTACCAAAAGATATATGCCTAAAAGGCTCCAACCTTCAAGGAAGTCTCACTGACTTACAAAATGAATTAGACTACAATCTGAAAGAAGTGAACTGCAATAGTAGCATCTACATATGCCTGATAACAGTTTCAGTTAAGCATAGTTGTTTGCTTTGCAACACCGTTCTCACCACAACACTTCACCAAATGATATATCTCTTTTTCACATATAAAACTCTCTCTCATAATGCAAACATCACATCAACTCCTAAATTACATAAGTATATCACCTATATATACAAATCATCAACCTTGATAGCAAGATCAGCTAAACCCTCAACTCTCAACAAAAATTACATACACGATACAAAGATCGACCACCAGACCAGTATTATGATTTACATTACATAGCATGGACCTAATTCAATTCCCAAATGATCATATCCATTGGAAATCACGTCAAGATCAATCGCAACATGTTACACCACCATAAATACTCAAATCATCACCGATTAATAAAAATCACCAAAACTCTCACAATGATCAATGCAGATCGCCAAAAAAAATAGGACACAATTAGGAGACACCAGCAAACACATTAGAATCATCTAGAATAGTTGTACCAACACCTCAAATCAAATCTTCATCGGTCAACGTCTTAAAGCTCAAGAACACATCCAAACAACAACTGTCATGAAGAAAGATAACTTGTAGGTCATCAAATCATGATCCATCTGAAATGAAGATACACAAGATCATGCCAAGAAACATCCCAAAGTCTTAGCACAAGATTTGATCATACTGTAATATACCAAAAGGGAATACCGATAGAAACACCAACATGAACACTAGGAACCAGTAACTAAAGAACAACAAACCATATCAGAAAATCTTCAGAAGCTCACCGGATAAACTCACAAGAATATGTTGACATTAATGACAATAACATATTAAAGTCCAACAACCAAATCCAACAGACTACAACAAAAACAACACTGTGATCCTTCAAACAAACATCATAAATCTGAGACCTTTCATATGAAACATTTATGCAAAGCATGTTTAATTGAGTTGTGAGAAAACATAGCTTCATTTTATGAAGTGTTTTGTGAGTTCAATAGCAGGTCAAGTCTTTTTTTCAGTTGGTGTATCAACTCCTAGTTTATTTGTTTTAATTTATAAGCATCTTTATTTCCCCTTTCTAGTGAAAATCAGTAGTTTCTAGGAGGTCTTAAGGGAGCCAACCCACAATATGGAGGTTAATCTTCACTATGAGCAACCCATACACTCAAAGATATTCTCATGTTTCACAAGATTGTTGAGCATCACACTTAGAGTTAGGGTGAAAATATTCGTGACAACACTACCATAAGTTTTAGCAACAGTTGTTGGGATTACATTTATTTCAAGTGGCAATCCCATGTGTTCTCGATTGGGTGGGAACGAACACTAGAGAGGATGATTATGGATGGGACACAATTTTCCTATGGTACATGCATGTTGTCACATATATACCATGATATGCAATAGTTTGTGTATGTGGGAGGGGTTAGCTTATCACCTAGAGTGACTTTAATACATGTGTGGACATATGAGAACATTGTTATTTTGAGACTAGTATGTATGATGTTTCATGGAGTTAGGTGGCCTTATGTACACATGTACAACATGATCACCACCCAACAAAATTTAGGCAAGATTGAGTACAAGAGGCATGTGATTGATGACATAGACAATAATCTAGAGGCCATGCATGGACTGCAAGGATTAGGAGGATAATGATATTGAGTTGCCATTTTGTTATCAAATTTGGTTCCTTAGAGGTTGGATACAATATAACATTAAGAGACATCTGTTGGATAAGGTATCGAGGTAGTTTGGAATGATATAAGGACAACTAAAGGGATCAATGGAGTTTTCTCAGACAATTGGGGGGATGCATCAATGGAGGCTCACTCTATCATACAATGTTACAATGATCGATTTCTAGGCACTACATCTCATGAAGTGGGACATGAGGAGAGATATAGTTAATTTAGGTATAATAGCAAATTTTGACGCTTGGTTCATAGCACTTCCATTTCCATTTCTCACCAAACTAAGTGAGATTCATCCATATATAGGTGATGATGACGATGAGTCTGAACCAAGGAGGTGCCGTAGGAGGAGGAGCACATAGGTAGATGGAGCTAGAGGTGGAGACATGGGAGGTGGGGATGGAAAAGGTGGATAGGGAGGTGGGGTTACCATCGAGGCCACCCAAGGGGATGGTGGAGACATCCCTAGGTGAAGGTATAATTGGGAGTACAAATTTGGGATTAGCTCAACCCATAGGTACATGGACAGGGGAAGGTATTATATCAACCTATTCCAAAGGCACGTGGATGGGAGATGGATAGGTGGCAGTATTACAGGGGCAAATACACACCTGAGATGCACAAATTGGGTTGCAGGGAGTTATTTTTGTGAGGGATGTAGTGATAGCATCCCTATGGAGACAATACAAGATTTGATGGGAGAGTGAGATACTACAATCCAACAATAGGGGAGGGGAGGGCCATTATTTAGAAGGTCAAGGTAGCGGAGCAGGGTGATGCTAAGGGTACCATGAATTCTATTTGTTGAACTAGTCTGGAGACATTGTACTACAAGTAACTATATGAGTCAGTAGTACTGTCAAGTCAGAGAGTAGGGAGATTTTAGTAGAGCTCATATGATCAACTAAGGAGAGCCATGACAAAGAGTGGAGGGGTTATGTAACCCTTAGCAATAGTAGGGTCAGTAGGAGGGGTACCACCACCATTAGGGATAAGAGGGGTGAGATCATCCAGAGGTTAGCATTCACCAAGGCTGACCAATTATAAGGGTGGGAGCACATCATAGCTCATTCAGATCCCTATGTATCAATGTAATGTAGACACCTAGGACATGATGATTTTGGGGCTCCTAGTAGCCATTTGATGTTATGACATTGTTCTACTCTAACACGTTATTTTTTATTATATATGAGATACCATGGTTTTTGGCGATGACTATATGTATGTTTAATAATCCTATGTGATGCTTATGGGTGTATTTATTCTATGCTTCTAAGATGACTATGATGCAATTATGACATGATTTTTGTTCCTATGATGAGATTGATAATTGTATGTTATGATATATTATGCTTCTATATATCGTATATGATGTACAATCTTTAATTTATATATGTTTTATACTTAAGCTTATTGTAGGCACCTAAAAATGGTCAACGCTTGCGAGGTCATACTTTAACATTTGCGCATTGCCTCATTTTAAGTTTTTGCGTCGCATTAACATTTCTCCTATGTCACGCACTTGGTTTTTATCATTTGCAAGCATCAAGTCATTCTTCTACATTCTTCATTCTGTCTCGCTTTCAAATTTGGTCTTGTCGACAACACTATCCAATCATGATTTTGATCGATTTTATCCTATCGCATCAATGTGCGTGCTAATTTGTTATCATTTTGGACATCGTCAATCCTAATTAGGGTTTTGTCCTCTTATTAATCTTATCATCAATCGTATCATTTTGGACATCATCAATCCTATTTAGGGTTTTGTTCTCTTATCGATTTGTCATCAATCTTTATCATTTTCAATCTTGTCATTTTGCGATCGATTTGTCATCGGTCGTTGTCATGTTCGATCTTGTCATTTTGCGATCGATTTGTCATCGATCGTGGTCATTTTCAATCTTGTCATCTTGCAATCTATTTTGTCATCAATCCTTGTCCTCTTGTCAATTTTGTCATTTTGCGATCATTTCGCTATCGATCATTGTTTGTCTCAATTATGTCAATTTGGATCAATTTGTCATTGTTCCTCGTCAATTGGCGCATTTATCAATCAAATAATTTATCACATTGGTCCTTTGTTAAATCAAAATCATGATCGACATTAATTATCTTCAATCAAGACCTAATTGTCATCTTCGCATTGCTAATTCACCTTCTAGGGTTTCGTGATTTAGTCATTTAACCTTGCTTATCATTTTCTTCCTTTAGGATTAATAAATTATTTATTTATCCCAAGTCTTCTCATTGCAATTAAATGTTCATTTAATTGGCTAATTATTCCTCTTTGTGAATTAATTAATAAATGACAAATTATTAATTAATTTACCTAATTTCCTAATTCCTAATTTTCATCAATTTCAATTTTCTAATTTTCTTAATTCCTAATTTCAAATTCCTCCTATTTCTCTCCTAAATTCATGGAAATGACATGTCAATTTGTCATAATTGACAATCAATCAATTTTGACATAGAAGTTGTCATAAATTGTCATGAATTATCAATCAACAAATTGTGCATAGAAAGTGCATAATTTGTCATAATTTGTCATAATTGACATAATTGATTTGCAATTTCCATTTGAATTGAATCATGCTAATCTTGTCATCTCTCCAATTCTTCTATAAACTGGATGATCTTCATCAATCAAGGCTAATTAGTAATTGATAATCAGGCTATCGAATTTATGCTTCTAGTACTCTTGATCAATAAATCAATGTCAATCTTGCTTTCAATGATGTGTGTGCACTTGTAGGTGAGATCCACAATCTAACCATTTGAAGAGGAAAGAAGAACAATGGAGCCGCATGGAAGGAGCATTCAAATCGTCATCTAGTTTGCACAATCATTAGTTTTGTATGCTTTGTTTTTATGTCTCTATTAAATGTGTCTTAGGATAGATTCATTGCAATGAATGCATTTGTGATTGAGCTATTATGTTTATCTTGACTTGTGATGATTTCCTATTTCCTAATGTACACTTATTATAGCATCCAAAATTGTACTTCCTTTACAATTTACTCCACATTTTGGGCCCTCACCTTAGTGTTTGTCCCTCAATGCTTAATTTAGACCTGATTATGATTTCATCATGCAAATATGGTGTTATTTTCACTTCATACACCACATGTCCCCTTAGTCTGGCCCTAAAATAGGGTAGGACCAGGGCACCACACCTTGGTCCTCCTTATTTGGGCCCCATTTTGAACCCCTTTGGTATTATCAAATTTGAGTGGGAAACCCCTCTCTGTGTCGGCCAATGTCCAATTTTACTAGGTGGGTTTATTCCTACCTTGGAAGGTTTTTTGAAAGGGATATAAGGAGGCTTTCCCCTCTCATTTGGATATACAGATACAAGGATAGGAGGGTGAAAGTATAATCATCAAGCATTCAAGCATTGAAGTATTCATCACCAAACATCTCTAGAGGTCTTCGGGGCTACATTCTTCATTCATTAATTGTGGCACAATATTACATTATTCATATGCAAGCATGTGTGTGTGATTAGGGTTTTGTCATGTGCATGCCATTTCATACAACATATGTGATTACATTCAAGAAGTAAAACATCATTATTAGTCATTATAGATTTGAGGTATATCCTTTCATTATTTATTTCAGTATTTGCAATATTTCAATCAAGGTTAATTCATAAATCGAGGTTTAACTTAGGCAAGTCCCTATTCCCAAGCTATTTCCCTTTGTTTTTGTGTTTAGGAAACATGTACAAAGCTGCAATCTTCAGAATCAACATTATTTTTAGAGATGAATCACCCTCTTTTGGTGTGCGAAAAAGTTCAGAGGACCAGGGAGAATTTCGCTATGGTCTCAACATTTTTGGAGCTTTTTTTGGGATATGTCTGAATCTACATATATTTCCCAGATCTAGGTGCATGCCTCAATCTGATGACTGTAGCTTGTTGTTTTCATATTTTTACCTTCATTTTCAACATTTTACCCTAATTTTAGTAATTCAACTCACAAAAGAGGGTAAAGAAATCCACCCCTTGAATTTAATCAATATTTTTGGTCCTTATCATTGTTGGTTTGTGACTAAATCTATTGGATTCAACCCTCTTTTGAATGTAATAGGTCCCTAAGTAAAAATTAGTGTTTTCTTCCTTCTTATGGTGAAAACCCTAATTTTTCACCCATTACACTTAATAAGGTTACTGTAGTGTCATGAAATTGAGACCCTTGCAATTTTCGACCATATTAGGGTCCTCCAGCATGCGATTTGAATCCCTAAGCCTGATCAGAGACCAAAGACTTGCTCGACGCCTGAGAACCCCATCTTGCTTGCCCTTTGCACTGCCTGAACTACATCCTCTCCTGCAAAAAAAGGGCAAGACAAGGGCATGGTGCCCCTGTCCCCCCTAGGATAGGGCGTGGTACCCTTGTCCTCCTAGGATAGGGGAGTGGCACCCCTATCCCTTGCTTGATTTTGGGGTAGGACCCTTTTCAAATGTGCTTTGGAGGTTGCACATTGAGCGGGAAAAATCCCCCAGTGTCGACCTATGATGGAAAATCAATCAATTAAACCTAATTGACGAGTATATAAGTTGCATTTTTTCTCTCATTTGCATAAGTTGGATGGGTTGGAAGTTTACATGAGATCAAGAATTCAAGAGCATTCAAGCATTCAAGCATTCCTTTTCAGCATTGAGCATTCTCAAGTCTCTCTTCAAGGCTAGGTGTTGCATTCAAGTCAAGGATTCAACCATTGAAGAGGAGATTCATTCCAACATTCAATTCCACATAAACAAATCTACCTACATTATATCTACAACCTCCCTTGAGGTGATTTACATTATAGTCTTTCATTTACATTTACTTGCAAGTACTCTCTTTCGTCATTTGGTTAATTTCAAAAGTGGGGTTTGACCTGAAGGCAAACCTGCAGTCCCAACACCTTTCCCTCTCTTTTATGTGTGTAGGTTATAGGTGCGCAACTATACTTTCAGATTCGAGCTCCATTTGTAGAGGCAAAAAAACCCTTTTTGTTTCGCAGATTTTTCAGAGGACCGTATACATCCCCGCCATAGTCTGCACAACTTTTCCCCAAATTCA
This sequence comes from Cryptomeria japonica, assembly GCF_030272615.1. Lineage (NCBI taxonomy): Eukaryota > Viridiplantae > Streptophyta > Pinopsida > Cupressales > Cupressaceae > Cryptomeria > Cryptomeria japonica. Next base: position 367,721,630 of record NC_081410.1, on the reverse strand, counting down.
CAAGGCGACTTCATTTCGAAAAATTATTGCCAGATCCAGGTGCACAGTTTCACCCTATGCTTCCATCTTGAGTTATAATCAGATCTTTGTTGCTTTTACACTTGATCATTGTATGCGGGAAAAGTGGGTTGATAAAACTCAATATGTGAAAATATTGCTAAATACTAGTCCACACACACACACAAGACTTCTTGGTGCAAGCTATGAAGTAACGACATATTACTCAGCTTCCCAAGGTGGGTCCCATGGTTCTCTATCTCACAATGTCCCTCAAACCAATGTTTTTGCTCTCAGATCACTGAGCAAAATGGTTTAGGGATGGCAAATGCAAGAACGAGGGATGTTTTGATAGATTTTAGTATGAGCTGTATCCTAAGCTATGCATGATCTTAGAAATGTAATAAACTAGATGATAAGATGACAAGGTTAGTATGAGTACTATCCTAACATGATATATTAGTCTATGATTGAGCTAAAATGATAAAGAAAGTATTCTAAACATGCATATTTAGACTAATTTCTATTCTAAAGAGAGGCTAAATGATGAGCATAAAAATGATATGAAAGCTTGAATGTATTTGAGCATAGGTGTGATACTATAAATTTTAAGGATGATTGTTGAAAATGGAGGAATGAGAGCTCTATTTATAGCAAAAATAGGGCAATGGATGGTCAGGATTAAAAGATTTAATCAAAGGTTGAGTTTGAAAGTTGGGGATCCATGTTTGCAATTTGCACCAATGAAATGGTGACAAGTGTCAACATAGGGTTGGGTTGAGAGAAGGGGTTGGAGGCATTAAATGCCTAAGAAGACGTTATGGTTATCTAGAGGGTAAGGGTCAAGCTTAAGTTAGGTTTACCCACTGGATTAAGAGTTAATCCAAGGATAAACCTTTGTGCAAATGATTTAGAGATAATCATGGTCAAAGCATTAAAGGCCTGATGAGACCCTTGGGTTCGAAGAAGGTTGAGTTAAAAGAAATTCTTTAACCATGTAAGAGGGTTTGAGTTAACCATTAATGGTTATGAAGACTTTGGGGAATTAAGTGGTTGAAGACTTGAAGCCTTTAATGGTTATCAAAGACTTTGAGGATTTGAGAAGTGACTTCCCCTTGCTTAGGGATGTGACAAAGTTTAGAAGATGGGTTAGACTAATTAGAAGCGATTAGAAGAGTCTAGAAGGGATTAGAAATAGGTTTAGGAAGCAAGTGGGAAATGTAGGAGAATGCAAGTGGATGGTGGAATAATAGGATTTAATTGAAATAAAGTTAATTTAATTCAATTTGGTTGCAATTTGGGGAAATTAAATAAATTAGATTTATTCAATTTAGGATAACTATTTAATTAAATTTGAATTTAATTAAAAGTGGATAGGGGGGGATTTAATTGAATAAAATGATTTATTCATTAAATGGGTATAGTGAATTTAATTGAGTAATTTACCTAATTAAATAGAGGAATGTGGGTAATTTAATTAAATTGGATTTAATTAAATAGAGAAATGAACATAAAATATTCATTTAGGAATATGGTCATTTTTATACATCTACATTTTGCCCCTCTTTGAAGTGAGGTGTGTGCACATGTTATTTCAAAGAAAATGATGCTTTATCATGATTTATGATCAAATGCAATTTTTGTGTCGTTCTTATGATTTGTCCCGGATTTGATTTGATGTGTGATGCCCCAGATTCGATATTTTGATGGTGATGCCCCCTCAGGAGATGAATCAATTTTATTTTTTTTTGAAAAATTTTGATTTAATTTGATGAGTTGCGTATGATGTGTATGATTTCGTGCATGTGAAATGTGTGCAAATTCATTCATCTCCCGATAAGTTACAAATGTTATGGTATAGGGGAGACCGCGACCATATTACAGGTCCATTTGGCTAACCCTAATTTCATTTTCCTCCTATAAAAGGGGAAAAGGGCTTGAATTAGATTCATTTGTGCTTTATTGACTCTGGAGAAAGAGAATTTGGTCTGCAGAGAAAATGCCTATTCCATATCATAGACACCATTTCGAGCGCGTTCGGAGGTACCGGAGACCTGTAGCACATGGACCACCAGTAAGTCAACATTTTTGACCCTCTTTTGACTTTTTATTTTTTTTGTTTTTTTCGGTTTTTGATTTTCAAAGTTTGGGTTTAACGGTTTAGCGCGTCTAGGGCATAGATTAGCGCATACGAATTTTAAAGTAGCGCATCTAGTTGAATATTAGGGGTCGCGTCTGAAATAGATAGGATAGCGCATAAAACAAATAGGTTAGCGCATACATGTAGAATAGCGCATGGCAACCGTCGGGTAGCGCGTCCAGTCAACAGGTTAGCGCGTAGGGTAGACCTAGCGCATAGGGGTCGCAGGGGTTCGCATAGGTAAGGGGGTTTAGCGCGTAGGGTTAACCTAGCGCATAGGGTCAAATGGGTAGTGCCTGGGAGGTGTAGATTAGCGCGTAGAGTCAGTCTAGCGCATAGGGTAGGTTAGGTGGCGCATGGGGGGAAAGAGTTAGCACGTAGAGTCAGTCTAGCGCATAGGGTAAATAGATTAGCACGTAGGAAAAATAGCCTAGCACGTGGGGGAGTTTTAGCGCAGCGGGAGTTTGTTTTAGCACATCTAAATTTTTTTTGCGAGATGAGTTGATTTGTAAATTTGTTTGCTTTGTTTGTCAGGATTTTATGGATTTGTCCAATATGAATGTCGATATAACTCGTTTTGATTTGCGATTTTTCAAGTTATGTATAGATATCAATGTGGTATTTTGATCAAAATATGATTTGTTTGCATGTTTTGTTTCAAGTTCAATGTGTGAAGCCTGATTTGTGTTACAAGCCGATATGGGTTGGAAACTTGAGTTGTTTTACAAGCTGATATGGGTGGGAAACTTGAGTTGTTTTACAAGTTTATGTGATTGTGGAGACTTGAGTTGTGTTACAAGTTTTGATATGGTTTTTGAGAACTTGAGTTGTTTTACAAGTTGATATGAAATGATAGGATTTTGAACTTTGATGTAGATGAGCAAATTTGTTTCATGTTGTTGATGTAAGTTTGATTTTGATATCTTTGTTTTGATGTGGAAACTGATATTGGATTTGTTTTGTTTGTTGACAGGAGCGATTGGGCATGGTTCAGTCGCGGGAGAGATTTCCTAGACCGTGGACATTGATACCGTGGTTGTCACAGGCCGATCTCGATATCATTGAGAGATGTGGTTTGACTTCCCTGCTGGATATGCCTTGGTTCACTGTGAACCGAGGGTTACTGATAGCTTTGGTAGAGAGGTGGCATAGTGACACCAACACCTTCCATTTTTCCATTGGAGAGATGACAGTCACATCAGAGGACTGTTATAGGATCTTGCGCATTCCTGTAGTAGGTGCACTACTACCATATGAGCAGTCGGAGGAGGGTGGCACAGAGGCACTGCACCGCATTTTCCAGGATGATACAGTCTGTGGCTATGAGATCCCATGGCAGGAGTTTGTAGACCTGGACTACGCACCACTGCGATCCGTACTAGCAGGGTTCATTGGTGGATTCCTTTGTCCTAATCGCAGGTCAAAGGGATTTTCGATGGGATGGGGGTTGGTTTTGGAGGAGATGGTTACACAGGGGCAGAGGTTTGCATGGGGGTCAGCTATGCTGGCCCATTTATACAGGGGTCTGCATGAGGTAGTATACCTCGGTTATGACAGTTTGTCAGCTGGCGTGACATTAGTACAGGTATGGTGCTGGGAGCACATTCTAGCAGCGAGGCCACTAGCAGATAGGGACAGGCCTGTAGGATGTGCATATGCCTATGGATACAGGGGTCTAGTTGTCCAGCGTAAGCTGGGCAAACTAGAGCATTGGAGGAGGGTACTTGATGACATAGATACGGTGACCTGGCAACCGTATACAGGATGTGAGGTGTGGGCCGAGGATGGGCTGAAGATGCCCTTTGTATTTATGACTAGGTACCTGATTGGGAGGACCCCGTTCGTTATAGAGAGGTTTGTGGTTACCTGAGTTTTGAGGCAGTTTGGGCACCAGCAGGGTATTCCTCAGGGAGCATGCCTATATGCATGGCGGCAACAGGATGTAGCAGATTGGGGGCCGACCATTGATAGTGCAGTGGCGGTAGAGGAGTTTGTGGGGTTGGCTGGGAAGATATGGGATTATGCCCTTGAGATTCAGGATGCGGGCATGATGGATGAGTTTACCCGATTATTTGTGGCGTGGGCGGTGACCAAGATATCTGATCCTGAGGAGATGAGGCCAACCTTTGATTTAGATGAGGAGGAGGGAGACGGGGGAGACGACGGAGATGATGGGGAGGATGGAGGAGGAGGACGAGGGAGAGGAGCCAGAGGGAGGCAGGTAGATAGAGGTGGGAGAGGAGATAGAGGCTTGGATAGAGTTGTGAGACAGGCGAGGATAGATAGGGGGAGAGGTGGATTGGCTATCGGAGTCAGTGGAGAGGGGAGAGTGGGGGAGGTGCTAGCTGTGGTGGGGGGTGATGATGAGCCTAGGCGACCAGCCTAGAGGAGGAGGACAGATGTGCTTCCACCTCTAGCACCAAGGACAGGCCGAGTGGGAGGGGTTCCTCCAGCACAGGTACCGCTACTGGTTCGGGTCCCAGGTCATATGGAGGATGCTCAGATGCGGACCTTACAGATTACTATTCAGTAGCTGCAGGCACAGATTTTGACCTATCAGTGGCAGATTTCTTAGTTGACCACTGAGCGAGATACCGAGATAGAGCGGAGGGGACAAGCGGAGGAGGTGGTGTCGAGCATGCAGAGAGCAGCGGCGGGTGGTCCGATGAGAGACACCCTGAGAGAGCTGGCGCTGAGAGCCCAAGAGGCAGAGTATTATCGGCGGCACTATGAGGCTGCAGTACGCAAGGATTGGCGAGTACAGAGCTTTGCACCGTCAAGATCTAGTTGATCTCGAGCTACTGGGTCATGGTCTAAGAGCCGAGGTGTTACGGGGCCACCGAGACAGGACCCTCCTGGAGATCCAGGAGTAGGTGCATCTGGAGCAAGACCATCTCCGTCAGGGGATAGTCATACTTGAGAGACATGGTCTCTGTTGTAGTTTTGGATCATTGTTATTCTTTGTACTGGACACAGTGTTTTGACACATTTTGTACATTTGGATCATTTTGATATATATATATATATATATATATATATATATATATATTCGGCACCATTTGCTTGGATGATGTGATGTGTTTATATGGATGCATGTTATGTGGGCTATTTCATTACTTTATGATGATGCAATGTTTTAAATATATGATGTAATGTATGATGCAGGATGTATGCTTTTATATGCCGTGAGATGTATTGAGATGTAAAGAATGAGATGTATAATTTGATATGCTGCTAAATGTATCTTAATTACAAACATGTTAAATGATATGCAACTAGTTGTAAAATGATATGCAACTAATTGAAGAATGATATGCAACTAAGTGAAAAATGATATGCAGCTAATTGTTTTTGGAGCATCCTCATTTTGCATTTGCCATCTGATATAGCCATTTGTTTGCTTTCTTTGTAGATGTCATCATTGAGCATTGATTTGTTTAGGATATGTTGAAAATTTATACAAGCATAATGTAATAATTGAACCATGATGACCTAAGAAAAATTTACATGATATTTGATTTTGCAAGATAGCACAAGCGTCAAGGTATAATTGAACCAGGACGACCTGAGTGCGCATTGCGTAAATAGACAAGATTAGATCATTTGTATGCGTGAAGTGGAATCAAGCCTTCAGTGATATTCGATGTATCATGTCTCGAAGCATGTATTCACACAGTACAAGTGATCGCCTCCCAGATAGAAGACTAAGAAAATATTGGAAGTTCCCCTTGAACTCTAGCTGTGAAGCATTTAGTGAGACAAGGAAGAGAAGCCAATAATTCAAAAAGTTTCAAAATGCAAAACTAGTCAAGACTTTATGCTATAGTGCAACATCCAGTACTTCAGAAAATAATCCATCCTTGGTATTTTTGTGAATTGTTTTTGTTTGGTTTTGCGATGAAGCGTAGTTTTGGTTGTTGGATGTCATGTTTTTGAGTTTTGCAAATAGCCTTGATGATTTGAATGTTTGCAATATTGAGATGATTGGAATGCCCCTAGCTGAGTGTGTCTCTTGATGTGAATATGTACAGTGATTTCCAAGCCATGGTAGATTCATGGTAAGAGGATAGATATATATGGATAACCTAGGATAGTGACTATGCTAAGTATGTCCTGAATGGATATTTGCTAAGTGTCGGGCGATGGCTGATAGTGTTTGTATGGATAAAATGGTATTGATATAGATGGAGGAGCCATTCTTTCACAAGAGTGCTTGTTTACTAGGTTTTCACCATTTGTTTTTATTGTACTTTGTTTTTGCTTTTTCTGGTTTTTTTTTTTTGCCTATTTTGGCTTTTTCTGTGCACTAGGCCACTTAAGTGTAGTACCTTTTCAGATGAATGCTGTTTGTTGGTTCATCAAGCACATCGCCTTCTGAATTTGTTAGCTGATAGGTACTTGATCTATAGACTGATATGATAACATAGGGACCCAACCAGTTAGGTTCAAATTTCCCTTTCTTTTCTCGATCTTGCTGATTTCTTAGATTTTCTTTGAGGACTAGGTCACCAACCTTGAAGTTGTGGGGGATGACCTTGTGATTGTAGCTTCTGCACATGCGTTGCTGATATGCTTTGAGATGAGTGTAAGCATGCCGACGTCTTTCATCTAAGAGTTCAAGTTCTTGTAGTCGGTTAACTCGATATTCTTCATCTGGGATTAAACCTTTCAAAGAGACTCTGAGAGATGGGATTTCTACCTCTAGGGGTAAAATGGCTTCTGATCCATATACCAATGAGTATGGTGTTGCTCCTGTAGGTGTATGGATGCTGGTTCTGTATGCCCAAAGTGCTGGATTGAGTTGTACGTGCCAATCTTTGCCTGCATCATTTACTATTTTCTTTAGGATTTTCAAGATTGTCTTGTTAGATGCTTCTGCTTGACCATTGCCCTGTGGGTAGTATGGTGTAGAAAACCGATGTTAGATTTTGAACTTTTCACATAGTTCCTGTACATCATGGTTTTTGAAAGGTCGTCCATTATCTGTGACGATTGAACTTGGGATACCATATCTGCAGATTAGATAATTTAGGATAAAAGAGGCAATTTGTTTCCCAGTCACTGTGGTCATGGGAACTGCTTCTATCCATTTGGTAAAGTATTTTGTTGCAGTTATAATGAACTTGTGTCCATTTGAAGATGAAGGATGAATTTTGCCAACTAAATCTAGTCCCCACTGACAAAAGGGCCAGGATGTTGTAAATGGCTGCAGTTCTTGTGCTGGTGCATGTATCAGATTGCCATGGATCTGGCATTTAGGACATTTCTTAGCGAAGTGATATGAGTCTTTCTCCATTGTAGGCCAGTAGTATCCCATCCATAGAAGCTTTTTAGCAAGAGTAGTGCCACTTGAATGTGTGCCACAAATACCTTCGTGAAGCTCATGTAAAGCAGAATCAGAATCATTACGATCAAGGCAACGAAGAAGAGTACCATCTAGATCTCGACGATACAAAGTATTAGCGGTAAGGGTGTAACAGGCAGCTTGTCGGATAAAGTTACATTTTTGGTTATGGGATTGGTCAATTGGTAAGATATTGTGCTTGAGGTAGTCATATATTGGTCCATATAACGGAGAATCTGAACCAGTTAAGGCATAGATAACCTGGGATTCAGAGTGGTCATAGGCGGGGGAGAACAGTTGCTCTACTAGGAACTCGTAATGACTCTGTTGCTCTGGAATTTGTAGTAGTGAAGTGATAGTAGCCATTGCATTGGCTGCTTTGTTGTTTAATCTTGGTATTTGCTCGAAGGTGATGTGCACAAAATACTGTTTGAAGTCATCCACCATTCGTCTCTAGGGTAATAGCTTGTCATCCTTTGTCTGATAGTTGTTATTAATTTGATGGATGACCAGTTGCGAGTCTCCATAGACTTTTAACTCTGTGATTTTCCATTCTACGACCATTTTGATACCTATAACCAATGCCTCATATTCAGCCACATTATTTGTGCATGGAAACATAAGCCTATATGATCTTGGTATAGTGTGTCCTTCAGGAATGATGAACAGAATGTCAGCACCGGAACCATGTTGTGTATAGGATCGGTCAAAGTATAGGGTCCATTGTTTAGTAGAAAGAGCAAGAATGTCCTTGTTTGGAAATTCAATCTCCATGATGTGTTTGCCTGGTAGTGGTGCTTCAGCTAGCTGATCTGCGATTGCTTGTCCCTTGATGGCTCGTCTTTCTGTGTATTGGATGTCAAATTCACTGAGAATCATGACCCATTTAGCCAATCGGCCTGTAAGAGTTGCCTTACTGAGTAGATATTTGAGAGGATCAATTTTTACAACTAGCTTGATGGTGTGTGCTAGCATATAATGGCGAAACTTTTGAGATGTGAAGACCACTGTTAGGAAAGCTTTTTCAATGAATGTATAGTTGATTTCATAGCCATTCAATGTCCTACTGATGTAATATATGGCGTGTTCCTTTCCTAGTTGATCTTCTTGTGCTTATAGTGCCCCCAGCGATATATGTGTTGTTGAGATATATAAGATAAGAGGTTTTCCTGCGACTGGTGGTACCAGAACTGGTGGATTCATCAGGTACTGTTTGATTTGGTAAAAGGATTCTGCACACTTGGCCTCCCATTTGAATGGTACATTTTTGTGTAGTAAATGGTTAAATGGTAGACTTTTATCTGCTAGCTGAGCGATGAATCACCTGATTGATTGAAGTCATCCTTGTAGAGATCTGAGTTGACTGATATTCTTTGGTGGTGGCATGTCCATAATGGCTTGTACTTTTGCTGGATCCACTTCAATACCTTTAGCTGAGATAATGTAGCCTAGTAACTTGCCTGATGTAACCCCGAAGACACACTTCTTAGGGTTGAGTCTGACTTGGAATTTCTCCAATCGATCAAAGATCTTTGTTAGGATGCTGAGATGTTCGGCTCTGGTGAAGGATTTAGCTAGTAAATCATCCACATAATCTTCCATAAATGTGTGCATCATGTCATGGAAGATTGTGGTCATTGCTCTTTGATAGGTGGCCCCTGCATTCTTTAAGCCAAAAGGCATAACATTCCAACAGTACGTTCCCCAAGGACAGGTGAATGCGGTTTTATCTTGATCTTTAGGAGCCATTTTGATTTGATTATAGCTTGAGAAACCATCCATTAGTGAGAGCATTGCGTGGCCCGCTGTGAGATCTACAATGATGTCGATACTGGGTAGAGGAAAGTCGTCCTTTGGACAAGCTTTATTGACGTCTCTGAAGTCAGTGCATATTCTGATACTACCATCTGGTTTCGATACTGGAACGATGTTGGAAATCCATTTTGCATAGTCGATGGGTCGGATGAATCTGACGTCTAATAATTTCTTTAGTTTAGTTTTGACCATGAGTGCCACCTAGGGATTCATCTTTCGTAGCTTTTGCTTGACTGACTTAACTCCTATAGAGATGGACAAGTGATGCATGATTAAGTGTGGATCTACTCCAGGCATATCAACATATGACCAAGCAAAGTTAACTTGCTATTCTTTAAAGAAGATGATGAATGCTGATCTTTCTGCCTCTGTTAGAGATTCTGCAAGGTGTAGATTCCTAACTGCTCTTGTGGTGCCAATGTTGATTGATTGAGTGGGCTCAATCAATATGGGTGATTGCTCATGAAAGTGTTCAGGAAGAGTGTCAAGTCTATTAGGTGCCTTAAAAAATTTTTCACCCTCGGATGCATCCTTTATATTTACTTTTTTGTGAGCTAGAGCTGCCATTGACTGGTTTTCAGCATCAGATCCTTTATTTGGTTCATTTTTGCGACTGAGAGACTTGGCACTCCCTGATTGGCAGACATCATTATTTTGTTCACTGGTAGAGCCTATTTCTGGATATACGGTACATAGGTAATGGATAATAGATTCATCATTTGGGAAAATTGGTATATCATGGGTTTTTGGTTCATCCCAGTTGATGAGGTCAGGAAAGACAAGTAGTAAGGAATCATTAGGTGGATGAAGTTCGGCTACTGTGAGTGTTAGGATAGAGTTTTCATTGTGTTTGTTCTTGGTTTTAAAGAAGTCTCGGATTTCGTTGAGGTCTTCGATGGTATTATCTTCCACATAGACTTGTTCATAATGTTCTTGTTCGCTTTCCTCGGCGTCATAGATATTCTGCGGTCCAAATTCAAGAGGTCTATCTTTTGTGTTATGTTTTTCTTGAGAAAGAGATATAGAATCAGTACCACTAGGGATATCTGTAGTAGCATTGGAGCAGGTACCCCATTCATATTCATTGGAATCTGTCTCATAGGCATCATCCCAGATTCTATCTGTGCTATAAACAGGTATGTTATATGGTGAAAACAAATTTTTGACGATAGATACCATTTTGATAGTTTTTGTTGATTCTGTGTCAGATCTGTCCTCTACTTTTTGGATTTGTTCATAGACTGTGCTTCCTCAAGGAGGAATAACGGTATCTGGAGATGACATGATTTGTTCTTGAGATATTGGTGTCTGAATATGAACTACTGCTGCAGATATGGCCCTTTTGTGTTTTAGAAGCTTTTCCTGATGTAACTTCTGATCCTGACATTCTCGTGCCTTGTAGATTGTTTCGGCTGATTCAAAGAGTGCTTCCTGCTAGGATTCTTCTTTGTACTTCTTCTTTACCTTCCATTGAGGTTTTGTAGTTAGGTGTGGTGGCCGTTTCAATAGGAATGTGAGTTTAGAACCCAATCTTGCTTTATTTATACCAGGTTGTGAAGGAAGATCTATAGGTTCAGTGACTCCTTCTTTGCGTTTCCCAATAGGTCCTTTAGCACCATATCCCATTTGCTTCATGATTAAGTAGCCTTTTCCATATAGGTGTGTTGGTAGAACAATGTCTAGAGCAGCTGCTCTATGATCTTCTTCCTCATCTTTGTATAACCAGCTAAGAATGTCCTTGTCTTCTAATTCATGTGCCAGAGTGCCCAATTGGATGAAGGTACCATCAAATTTGGTGATGGGCTGAGTGACCAGATGTGTTGATGTAGTAGGTAAACCATGCGATCTAGGTGATGTTGGCAATTTGGCCAAACATAAAGGCTCCAAAGAGTATTCTCCCATACCTTGGTCTTTGATTTGCATTTTCTGTTTGAAGTCTCCCCATAAGGAGTTGGATTTTGCTATGTGCGGATCTGATGTTGAAGATCGCTACTTTTCTCTATTATGAGGAACCAAACTGTCTTGGGCTACCCCCATTGCGTTGCAATGTTGAAATGGATTGTGATCAGCAGATATGGATATTCCTTGTCCATCATAAGGAAATTTTACACACTGGTGATATGTGGAAGGTACTGCTTGCATTTCATGTATCCAGGGTCGCCCTAATAAAATATTGTAGGTAAGGTCTATGTCCAAGACTTGACATATAGTATCCTTTTGTATGGGTCCTACTTGAATAGGTAATATCACAGTTCCTTTAGAGGACCTTTCCTCATCATCATATTCTTTTATGGTGATCTTTTTGCAGGGATCAATAGATTCTTCTGAGAAGCCTAATGCACGGATAAGTTTTAAAGTACATATATTAAGTCTGGCTCCTCCATCTATTAGGACTCTTTTTATGCGGTGTTTGCAAACAATGACTTCGATATGGAGAGGAGTATTATGTGGATGGATTAATGAAACATAATCATGTTCTGAGAAGGTGAGGTTATGAGGTCCAGTCATATGGGTGACCATGGCTTTAAATCTGTTTGTATCTAGATTTTGAGGTACATTTGTTTCCAATAGCGCTTGCTCCAATATGTCTTTGTGCTTTGGTGTTAGTTTCAATAATTCCAAGATAGATATCTGTGTTGGAGTTTTACGTAGTTGGCTAACCAAGTCATATTGGATTTTTGGTGTGGTAGTTGTAGGTACAGTATGTCCTTTCAAGACATATTTCTGAGTGTGGGTTGTTACATTGACAGATTCATGATCATGCTTATTTCGGATGGTGATGACATTGACTTGATAATCTTCATCTGATATGTGGTTGATGGTGTTGTTGTAGATGTGATTAATACGAGCTCCGCGTGTATCATCCGAAGTTGATGCTCCATCTTTGTTGTAATTAGGGAGAGGATTTTTGAAGGCTCCGTGATCACCATTTGTTTTGAGACCATCCACCGTTAAGTCACCTCGATCAATCATGTCCTATACTATGTGTTTCAATCTCATGCACTCATTTGTTCTATGACCCTTGTTGCGATGGAAATCACAATAGTTTGAATCATTCCACCAAGGTGGTTTGATTGGGGGTTCATAGTTGCTGATTGGAGGCAAAGAAAGAATCTTGTTTGCCAAAAGTTCTCTGAATGCGGATTCTAATGATTGTCCCAGTGGTGTGAAGATACACTTTTGGAAATTGTTCGTGTTGTTGCGTGAATTGTTATTAGGTCTTGGATTCATGTTTTTGCTTTGAGTATCGTTGGTGTTGTTTGTGTTGAGTTGTCCTTGATCATTGTTTGGTGCATGTGTTAGCACTGGGAGTAGCATTTTTAGGATTTTTTGTGTTTTGAGGATTTCCAGATAATGCAAGCACTGGTTGTTTAGATTTGAGATCATGTGTTTCATTGTTGCCTTCGTTTTTGTTTCGAGTCCAAAATCGAGATTTATCAAAGTTGGTGTTGTTCTGGTTATTGTAGTTCGATGAGTTTGTTCCTTCCTTGTAGAATTTGAGTGTTCCCTTTTTGACACAGGCTTCCTCTACTTGAATGCCATTTTCAATCAATTTAGCAAAAGATGGTATGCATTGAAGTTTTAGTCTGTAACTCATTTCACTATTCAAGTTATCGATGAAGATCTCCATTTTCTCCTTTTCGGGAATATCTCGAGGATATCTGGAGACCATGCGTCACCAGCATTGAAGAAATACCATGAATGTTTCATTGTTCTTTTGTTTGGTGTTGCAAACATCTAGCATAGTTATGGCATGTTGGATGTTGTAGGAATAGTGAGTTATGAATTTGTTAACCAATTCATCAAATGATCTGACGGGTGGTGAAATTTTGGATAACCATTCCATGGTTTGCCCTCCCAAGCTTCTGGGGAATAACCTCATCAAATAGGTGTCATCATGAGCAAATTCAAGGCTCAGTGTGCAAAATTCCCGAACATGATCTCGGGGATCACTTTTGCCATCATATTTATCAAATTTGGGAATGTTTGAGTTTGGAGGAAAAGGCACCATGTTCAATCTTCTGTCAAATGGATAAGGACAGATTTCTTTTAAAGAGTACCGTATGGTTGTCCCTTGTTGCATATCCTGTATTTGCCTTTGCAACATTTGCATTTGTTGAGTAAGGGCAACCAAAGGTGCATTATCTTACCGAGGGAAGAGTTCATCCCTCGTATTTGTTCTCAGCTGAAAAGGTGTGGTAAATGGTATATTTTGCTCTGGTGTTTCTAGCTCAGGTATACACATTTCTGGTATGCGTTGTTCTGGAATGTGTTGTTTAGGTATATGTTGTTCAAAGTTATGGGTTTCTTCTTCTCTTTGTTGTTCTTGATATGCATATTGTCAAGATCCACTTTTAAAGATGTTTGGGTCTAAATCTTTGGGAAGTTTAACGCCTTTACTTGTAAGCATAAGCAGATATTTTTCTTTGTCATTTTCCATGAGCTTTTCTACAAGTTTTTGGAATGAAGGGTTTCCTTGACATTCCCGAAGAAGTGCTTCAGTAATTTCAGGTTCTTCTAAGGGTGGAACCTCAAAAAGATTTGATAATCTTCGGTTCATATTAGACTCAGCGTGTGCCTCACTTTGTTTGTCTCTTTGAGAGCGAGTAACAGACATTTTAGTAGAAACTCTCAGTGATGAAAGGGGTGAAAGCCTCGTTGATATGTTGTTTGGGGGTGGGTGGTTTTGGTCAAGATGCGTTATAAGTGATGCACTCGTCGGGCAAGAATGCTGGATTGATTCTTCCGCTGCGGTTTATGGTTTGATTAAAAGCAGACTTTTGACAATATGCTCTTGTTTTCAAGGGTTCTTTGTAAAATTCGCTAGATTTGTTTTGGATATAACATTTGACGTGATGAAGGAATACCCGATGAGATTTGAAGAGTTGACAATTGATGTAATAAAACTTATTTCTCTTGATGAATTTGGAAAAACTAGGTTGTTGTTTCTTCAACGTGATGTTACGATAAAGGTTCTTTCTTCTCAGAATAAGGGGATTAGTCATGCATGAGTGATCAATGGTTTCTTTTGATTGGTTTGGATTCAGTTGATTCTTGTTTTTGAAAAGTTCAAATCTTACTCTATCAAGGTGAAGGTTTAAATGCCCCATTCACGACAAAGCGTGTCAAATGATATGGATAAAAAGCCTCCCGATCTGGAAACTTGATTTGACAATTTGAAAGTTTTAAACAGGTGTTTTTGAGATAAAAATCCGTAAGATGGTAAAGGATTTTGTTGATATTGATGATGAAATTTCCGAATTATGATAGGAGAGACATCCTTTATGGCGCAATTCATTTCGGATTTGGACAACGTTTGTTTTGACACAAATTTAGCTTGAGAAATAGTTTTAATGGTATGTTTGTCACTCTATTTTGATGAAAGATGATGTTGATGGAAAAAGGCTTCTAAAAATGTTTTCTTGAAAATTTCAAATTTTTTTTCGATTTTGCTCTTTGTTTTTCTGTTTGGGATCACGTGCTAGAATAGAGTCTACATGCACTACTGAAATTTCTCTATGCGCTAAAATAATAACCACACGCGCTAGGCTGCCCCCAGACACGCGCTAAAGTTTTTGGACTGTTAAAATTGTTTTTCTAGCTGTTGAGAAAGCTATGTGCTATCCTGGGTCTGTGACACGCTAATTGTTGGACTTTATGTGCTAAGGTTTGGATGCCACGCGCTAAGCTGTTGCTTCCATGCGCTAAAGGATTTTACACTGTTTTGCCTTAAGATGAAATGCTACTGTTTTGAACCAACGCGCTAACTAGAGGTTTGGATGCGCTAACAAAAGTACTCCACGCGCTAAGAAGTTGCTCTTATGCGTTAAACTGCCTTGAATTTTTTTTTCTTTGGTTTGGTTTTTTTTTGTTTTTTGAATTTATGTTGCAAATTTTTCAAGTTTTATGGATGATTTTCTGAAGTAATAAATGCAAACACGACATAAAAAGTACAACCATTTTTGCCTAATCTAACAAAAAGTGTATGTTCTGCGAGGATGTGTTCAAATCCCCAATGTTTTAACAGGTTTTGATACAAGTAATACACTTCAGAAAGACTCTTTAGTCAAGGATCATAAATAACATCATAGCCCACTAGTCTCGATACTTTGTCAGCTGAAACAGCCGTGTCACCCCCTAGAGGGCGCCCGTTTTTTTGCCTTTTGCCAGAAATTAACTCAAAGTGAATCGCTTCACAGTTGAGTAGGTATCTTGGGAGATATATGGTGAGTAATCTTGGCGGCAGATTCTTCCCCACCCTTGCACTATGATGTTATAAATGTCTGGTTACTGACTCGGTTTAAAGTTTCTATTTCTATGGTTCGTAATCAGGCTTCCCGTTCGATTGTCAGTGACAAACTCCCTCAGGAGGCTTCCCAACCTTTAGAACAAAGGCTTTACGTATCTCAAGGATACTGGGGGAAGGCTAATGGCTGCGCGCAACCGTTGAAAAGGACTTTCGTCACTTTCCACATTTGATTATAGTGGGTTGGAATTCTTGGCGTCAAAGCCGTTCCCCACTTAGGTCGTTCCCTTCACACCGGCCATAAATGACTTTAAGAGTTGATTCCAACTCCTCGGGAAGGCAGGCCCGCTAAAGGTTGTAAATGCTTGAAGTACAGAAAGCTGTAAGAGTGGTCTGGATTTTTGATCACCCAATTAAGAGGAGAGCATATTCCTTCCACTTTCGAGACAAAGCAATCAAGTTGGTTCTTTTTAACCTTTCAATTCAGTGATTTGCTAAAATTTATATGGAGATGTTGCTCCATGAAAGCATGGTGTTTATTTTATCCTTTCAAGGCAATGATTTTCTGATCCATGAAAAGAAATTGGGTCAACAAAGTAAATTTGATGTTTTGGTCAACAAAATTAAAGTCGATAGGGGAAAACTTTCCCTCTTTGCCTTGCACAAAATGAAGATGAGGTTGTTTTACTTTGCCAAATGAAGTGAATCCTTTTAAACACCAAAGGATGGTGAGGTTCATTTTAAATCCCTTTGTTTGCAAAATTGAAAATTTCTACTTGTTCCTTTTAAAGCCCAAAATAAAAATTTTGCCCTCCTAGGAAAAGCATGAAAAGATTGTTTTTGTGGTTCGTTTTATAGCCCAAATAAGGTGAGTTCAATTTTACTTAACTAGAAGTAAAAAGACTTTAAATTTTAAATGACTTGAACAAGCTAGTAAAATTTAAACAATTTATAGTTCTAAAAAAATGTTAGAAATCCTGCAAAATACCACCACAGTAGTTAGAAAAACAGAGGATTTTGTGGACTTCAACAAGTCTAAAATTTAATTTTCGGTTACACTTTTTGTTTCTGTCTTCGATGCGCTACATAACAGACTTTATGCGCTACAATATACCCTCGATGCGCTAAAATTAAGTATCAACGCGCTACACTGTTTGCTGAATGCGCTACTCTGTACGCCGAAAGCGCTGCTCTGGTTTTCTTTTGCGTTGAGACCTACAGGAAAGCTGGTGATTTGATGCGCTAATGTATAAAATTCACGCACTGGATTATAGACTGTACACGCTGAACAGTGGATCGGATGCGCTATGCTGTTTGCTGGATGCGCTAAATAGTTAACTGAATGCACTAATTCAATTTTCTCGCGTGCCTGCAAAAGTAGTTAGTTTCAAAAATCGATTTGATATTTGGGGTCGGGCCCCACGGTGGGCGCCAGAAATGTATGCGAGAAAAGTGGGTTGATAAAACTCAATATGTGAAAATATTGCTAAATACTAGTCCACACACACACATAGGACTTCTTGGTGCAAGCTATGGAGTAACGACGTATTACTCAACTTCCCAAGGTGGGTCCCATGGTTTTCTATCTCACAATGTCCCTCAAACCAATGTTTTTGCTCTCAGATCACTGAGCAAAATGGTTTAGGGATGGCAAATGCAAGAACGAGGGATGTTTTGATAGATTTTAGTATGAGCTATATCCTAAGCTATGCATGATCTTAGAAATGTAATAAACTAGATGATAAGATGACAAGGTTAGTATGAGTACTATCCTAACATGATATATTAGTCTATGATTGAGCTAAAATGATAAAGAAAGTGTTCTAAACATGCATATTTAGACTAATTTCTATTCTAAAGAGAGGCTAAATGATGAGCATAAAAATGATATGAAAGCTTGAATGTATTTGAGCATAGGTGTGATACTATAAATTTTAAGGATGATTGTTGAAAATGGAGGAATGAGAGCTCTATTTATAGCAAAAATAGGGCAATGGATGGTCAGGATTAAAAGATTTAATCAAGGGTTGAGTTTGAAAGTTGGGGATCCATGTTTGCAATTTGCACCAATGAAATGGTGACAAGTGTCAACATAGGGTTGGGTTGAGAGAAGGGGTTGGAGGCATTAAATGCATGAGAAGACTTTATGGTTATCTAGAGGGTAAGGGTCAAGCTTAAGTTAGGTTTACCCACTGGATTAAGAGTTAATCCAAGGATAAACCTTTGTGCAAATGATTTAGAGATAATCATGGTCAAAGCATTAAAGGCCTGATGAGACCCTTGGGTTCGAAGAAGGTTGAGTTAAAAGAAATTCTTTAACCATGTAATAGGGTTTGAGTTAACCATTAATGGTTATGAAGACTTTGGGGAATTAAGTGGTTGAAAACTTGAAGCCTTTAATGGTTATCAAAGACTTTGAGGATTTGAGAAGTGACTTCCCCTTGCTTAGGGATGTGACAAAGTTTAGAAGATGGGTTAGGCTAATTAGAAGCGATTAGAAGAGTCTAGAAGGGATTAGAAATAGGTTTAGGAAGCAAGTGAGAAATGTAGGAGAATGCAAGTGGATGGAGGGATAATAGGATTTAATTGAAATAAAGTTAATTTAATTCAATTTGGTTGCAATTTGGGGAAATTAAATAAATTAGATTTATTCAATTTAGGATAACTATTTAATTAAATTTGAATTTAATTAAAAGTGGATAGGGGGGGATTTAATTGAATAAAATGATTTATTCATTAAATGGGTATAGTGAATTTAATTGAGTAATTTACCTAATTAAATAAAGGAATGCGGGTAATTTAATTAAATTGGATTTAATTAAATAGAGAAATGAACATAAAATATTCATTTAGGAATATGGTCATTTTTATACGTCTACAATCATAAGTACACAATTCAATCAACTCAAATCTCAATCTCAGAAGAGGGGATTCACTTACCATCTCTCAGAATCCAATCTCTTTCTCTAGAGGTTGAATCTAATTTATTTTTCTCCCTCTTCCAATGTAATGTGGAAAATGTGTTTGAAGAGAAATCCGAAGTGAAACTTTTATCTCTCCTCTGAGGGAAGAAAAGCTTTCCTCTCTAGATCTCATTCATTCACCTTTTTCCAACATCACAGTGACTTATATGATGTATTTATGTATGGATGGATGATATTTTATTATGATGTACTATGTTATATAATGGATATGACATATACAGTGGACTATTATGAGCTAAAATTTGTGGATGCATGATGTAATGTTATATGATATGCTTTTATCTACATGCCATGCAAAGCTAACATGTGATTTTGTAGGATGGATTCTAATGCAAGAGATGCCTCTAATATTTTTGCTATATCGGCATACTTACTCAATTTGTGTGAGACTACTAGTAAGAGGAAGGGGGATAAGATGATTGATGGACCATAGAATAAGCAATTGAAGATGGATATTTAGGAGATGCTAGGGTGATGAGCTCTTGTGTGTAAAATAGTTATACCATCATTGAGCTTATTATGGCAAGTGGATGGAACTATCTAGATATGAGTTATACCTAGAAAAAGCACATACCATTTGCAAGGAAAGAAGGTGCTTATAGAAAAGGAATGCCTATATTTACACTAGACTCATAGGTCCTCGATGATCATAGACAATCATGTCCTATGACAATCCATAGTTTTACTAAAGTACAATCCACAAACAACAACCAAGTGATCACGCCCTATCCCAACCACTCTAGTTAGTAAACACCCTCGAGTAGCATAGGAAGCATGTCACAAAAGATAAAATAAAAAAAAAGAAAACCAAAGACCTAAACAAATTAGCTAATTATATTTTCTTACTATGGTTTGATCTAGCTTTAATAAATGATAGATGTTGTCATAAGTTTTTTTAGGTAATAGGATTGTCATGCGAGTTAAGTCCCATGCTTGATTCAAAAGATTGATTTGGTTTAATCAAAGATGATATGAAGGTTTATTTGAAATGTCTCAATCCAAAAAAAAGGATTTTTTTATTTTGAATAAAGGTGAGAATTTTTATTATGAATGGGTGGCACAAGGGAGATTTTATTGCTGATTGTGAGCAGATGAGAAGGTAGAAAGTGGGGTTCCTCTTATAATGTGGTGTTCTACATCCAATTCTAACACTACGTCGAGGAGATGCCCCAAGTTAGGGATTTGACCCATTTATTATGAATGAAGCAAAGGTGACATAGGTTTTATTATAGATGAATGGAAAAAGTATAAAAAGGGAAGGTAGTATTAGGGTTTTGGCAGAACAAAAGTAAATGCAATTTAACAATTATATGCAGATTCAAATACACAAAGATGAAGAAAAATACACAACACAAATAACACAGATATTTAAGGTGGTTCACCCAAGATGGGATACATCCATAAAACACGACTATCAAATCTTTTCTTATTATCTATTAAAACAATGCAATACCATTACAATGCCCTTTTCATTCTAGCCACTTATAACATGCAATTTTTAGGGCAACATATAGAGTCTTCCTTTTTCAGGGTTTTTTTTTCAATGTTGGTTTTTCAACAAAAATAGCGAAACACATTTCCTTGGGGTTTGTGCCCCCGAACCCTTGCTTTCTCGGGGGTTGCGCCCTCAAACCCCCGCTGAGGCCTTGACCTAGCCCTGAACCCCGACAAGGATACATTACAAGTGTACAATACTTGCATGATCAATTTCCACATACCAACAGGTAGAACAATAACAAGCCATGATGGGGATGGGAGACTTGTTATATGGTGAAGGATAATAGATACATAATGGAACGATTAGATGGAATCCTGAAGAAGGAAGGATCAAAGTCACTACACATGGTGACAATTGCCTAGTTTTCACCATGGTACTTTCCCAAGGCACCATTTAAGTGGTTTTCACCATACAATGAATTTATTTCTCTTTACTTTTTTTTTTTTCAAATTTTTCAAATTTTTATATTAAAGGGATTCCTTGAATAGCTATGCATAAAACTTGTGAAGGTGCAAGTTGTTGATAAGATCTTAAATTATTTCACCTTTGGGAGTAGCCAACTGATAAGCTCCAAAGCCATAAATTGTAGTGATAACATAAGGGTCTAGCCAATTTGGTTTGAATTTTCCCTTCTTTTCTTTGTCTTATTGATTTCTCAGATTTTCTTTAAGGATCAAGTCAATTATCTCAAATCTGTGAGATTTGACTTTGTGATTGCAACTGTGACACATGTATTGTTGATATGCTCTAAGATGATTTAAATCATTTTGTTGACTCTCATCCAATAGCTCTAGATCTTTAAGTCTAGAGATTTGATATTCCTTATTATCATTAAGATTGTGCAAGGAAACCCATAGGGGTGGTAAATCAACCTCAATTGGTAGGATGGATTTAGAGTCATAAATGAGGGAATATTGTGTGGCACCTATATGACTGCAAACACTTGTGTGATATGCCCCATAAAGTGAGGTTGAGTCATATATGCCAATTATGACCAACCTCATTAACCATATTTTTAAGGATTTTGATAATAGTTTTATTAGAGGCCTTTGCTTGACCATTACCTTGGGGGTAGTATGGGGTGGAAAAGTGATGATGAATATGGAACTTATCATAAATCTCAAAAAAAAAAGATTTTTGAAGGTGTAGGTATCTAAAAATGGTCAACACTTGCGGTGTCATACTTTAACATGTTTGTGTGACCTTATTTTAGGGTTTTCACATCTTATTAATATTTCTTTTATGTCACACACTTGATCTTTATTATTTGTTGACATCTTGAAGTTTTCACATTTGCAATTAGGTCTTGTCAATATCATTTTCAAATTATAATCTTCGAATGTGATCATCTTATCATGTCAATTGGACATCGTCAATCCTAATTGATGTTGAATTAGGGTTTTTTCCTCGACCTTTATCATATTCAATCATCTTTGATCAATTATCATAATTTTCCATCCTTTTGGATCCCTTTTCAATTGTCAATTGTTGATCCCTTATCAATTTGCAACCGGTTTGCCATTGGTCTTTTGTCATTCGACCTTCATCAAGTCAAACTTTGATCAATCTTTGATTGATTTGTCATCGGTCTCAATCAATCATCATTTCTTGTAAATTTTGGATTGATTAGTCATTGATCCTTATCAATTTTCCTCTATCAATTTAATTCCCTTTGTTAATTATTGATTGACTCTTTACAATCATCAAGTCTTCATCATTTAATCATGATCGACCCTATATCAATTGCTTTAGTCTTGTCATGACCTAATTGATATCCTTTCATTTCTAATCTATCTCCTAGGGTTTTGTGATTTAATAATTTAATCCTAATTAACATTCCCCTCTAGGTTAAATAAATCAATTTATTTATCCTAGGTCTCTCTTTCAAAAATTAAATATTTCATTTAGTTGGATAATTATGTCCCCTTTGTGAATTAATTAAAAAATGTGACTTTATTAATTAATGTCACCTAATTTTCTAATTTCCCAATTCACTAATTTCTCTTTTCCACCTATTTACTGATTAGATTCAAATCTAATTTCCACCTAATTATCCCTCTCTAGTTTTCCCTATTTTTGTGCTTCATCTGTCATAAGATGGCAGCATGATTCTCTCATTCATCATAAGTGTTGACATAGCAACATGTCATAGCTCTTGACATAGCAACCTGTCCTCACACCTTGCATGGGAAATTTGTCATAGTCATTACATAGAAGGTTTCAGAACCCTTCCCTTTTCGAATCATTTTTCCAATTTTGAATGAAAGTGCTTTTCTCATCCTCTTTCATGCTAATTCCATCCTCTTATCAATTTTTCTATAAATTGGTCTCTCTCATCATTGATTTTCAACCATTTTTTTCGAGTATCCTTACGTTGTTGTTTTCACTTTGCAATCTTGCTTCCATCACACTTGCAAACTTGTAGGTGTTATCCACAAAAGACCCATTTGAAGGAGAAAGAAAGCCAATGGAGAATTATGGAGGAGATATCCGTGTTTGTAATGGTTTGCATTTGGTTTGATTATCTTGTCTTCATAGCTCTATTGAGTGTATTATGACATTTTTCATTGTAATTTAGCTTTGTGGTTAGCTAATTTTTATTAATTTGATGTTTTCCCAAATTCTTAGTTACAGAAGGGACACCCATTATCTGTGATGATGGGCATGGGAACACCGTACTGACATATGATGTAATTAAGGTTAAATGTAGCAATCTTCTTTCTATTGACTTGTGTAAGGGGAACGACTTCCACTTTGTGAAATAATCAGTGGCGATGATGATGAATTTGTGGCTATTAGGAGATGGAGGGAGAATCTTACCCTTGAGATTTTATCCCCACTCACAAAAGGTCCAAGATTTTGTGATTAGTTGTAGCTATTGCATAGGTGCATCCATGATTCTGACAGTACTTGCATTTCTTGACAAAGTGATAGGCATATTTCTCCACAGTGAGCTAGTAGTATCTAGTTCTCATAAGTTTCTTAGCCAAGGTTGGGCCACTCGAGTGAGCTCCACATATACCCTCATGTACTTCTTGAAATGCAGTTTGAACTTCCTCATTCTCTAGACATATTAGAAGAGTATAATCTAGACCTCTTGAATAAATGGCGTTGGTAATGATTATATAGTGGGTGGTTTGGTAGATGAAGGTGTAGGATTTGTTGTTGGAGATGTTAGGGGGAAGTATGTTATTGCGAAGGTAGTTATAAATGTTGTCATACCAAGGGGAATTGGGACCAAAAATTTGATAGATGAGTTCAAACAGAAGGACCTCATAGGTAAGAACCAAGAGTTTCTCTACCAAGAACTCACAATGTGTATCATTTTATGGCATATCAATGAGTGAAGCAATGGTTTCCATAACATCTTCAGCACTATTGTTGCATTTAAGTATCTATTCAAATGTTATTTATGTGAAGTAATTCTTAAAATCATAAACGATGTGCTTATAAGGTATCAATTTTTTTTCCCTTTGTTTTATAACCATCATTCACTTGTCCAATGACCAATTGGGAATCACCATAGATATGTATCTCTTGTATTTTACACTTAACAACCAATCTAAGTCTTATAATAAGTGCCTCATATTTCATGACATTGTTTGAGTAGGGGAACAATAACCAATATGATCTATAAATGCAACCCCCTTTACGCATGACAAATAAAATACCAACACTTACTCCATGTTGTGTGAATGACCCATCAAACTATAACTACCACAATGGTGTAGGAGTAACCAAAAAGATATACTCATCTATAAAATCTAAAACCAATGGGAATTTATTGACAATAGGTGCATCAACTAGTTGATATGCTATGACTTGTTCTTTGATGGATTTTCAGTTGAAATTCTCAAAACCAAACTTGCTAAGAATCATGACCCATTTCACTAAGCATCTTGTAAGAGTTGCTTTTTTTAGTAGGTACTTTAAAGGATCATTTTTTTCTATGAGTTTTTTTTGATGGATGAGCATATAATGTTGCAATTTTTGTGAGACAAAGACTATAACAAGACATGCACACTTAATAAGAGTGTAATTAAGCTCATATCACACTAGATTATGACTGATATAATAGATAAGCATCTCATTTCCATCATAGTCATTTTGTGTTAAAAGTGCCCCAATGCTATGGTTGTTATTGAATATATAAGAGTAGTTTTTTTCCACCAATAAACAATATGAGGACAAGAGGGGACATAATAATCATTGAGAATTTGAAAATCTTGTTGAAATTTAACATCCCACATGAAAGAGGTTATTTTATGCAATAAGTGTTGAAAAGGGTGACACTTGTCAGTGAACTATTCTATGAATCCATCGATGGAATTTAATTTTCCTTGCAATGATCACATTTGACTAATATTCCTAGGTTGAGGCTATAAAGGGGAAAAAGTGAACCACTCTAACAGGTGGTTGACCCCCTATCAGGGACTCACTAATCAAACTCTCCACTTAGGATGTGGTCCATAGACTAGGACTCTTAGGTACCCCTTAGATGACACTAAATGTGTCACAAAGGGTCTCTGACATAACCTAGTGACACTCTATTTGAGGATATATGTGTTGGTGTAAGAAGATAGTGTGATGCACTGACATCCTGTACATATATAGTCACAAAGTTTGTAGAGAGAATGAATTGTGATGGAAATGTGCCCAGTTAATAAAACTGAATGAAATAACAATACAAAGAAAATACAACTAACTATCAAATAAAAAATGGAAAAGGGAAGAGGTATGATGTCATAGCCGGTCCACACTTAAAGTCTCTAGCTAGCTCCCCAAATCTGCTCGAAAACCTACACACAAGATGAACGAAGACAAAAATGTTCTTGCTATGTTTTAGAGGCTGGCCATAGTTAGACCCCCATTTTGGTGTTTCCACCTCCACAAACAACCAAGATAGATAGATAAAATGACAGATAAAAGATACAATAAAAATATCTCAACAAATATGTTATGGAGATAATGAGAGATTGAGTAAGAAAAAAACTCACCTTCCACACCCAAAGCGAGAAGCATGTTGCATGAAAAAGAAGAATAAGTCGGTCTTTTCTCAAAGCATAATTACAATGCTAGAAGTATGTGAGAGCTAAGAGAACTTCAAAGTGAGTAAATGAACAATTGTGTGAGTGAGTAGAAGCAATAAATATCAAATAGAATTCTTGGGAGAGAGATAGAGAGGCAAAAATGAGGCCAAAATAAGAAGAAAAAATTATTGGGATGAAAAAAATCACCATTGGTCATGGAGAGGTGTTATAGGGATCTTCTAGGCGTAGGTGCAATGCTCAAATGACCACCTTCAAACTATCAGATTCACAGGACGCTAGTGTGACGTGCAGATGTCTCCATGATGTGTTAGTGTCTATGGGTCAAACAATCAGTAGGGTCAAGAAAATGACAAGGAATAGGTTGACAAGGAAAGTGAGATGGACAAAAGGAAAAAGTGGTCAAGAAGGTCTCCAATCAACGTAAAGTGGAGGCACTTATGTAGCTATTGTCATGAAGGATTTCACCATGTTGCTAAGCTGAGAGCTTAGCAATCACGTGAAATATGGAATGATCCTCAGACCTGTGGGTTGCCTATCTTCAGGATAAATCTCTAGAGTGAGCTGGTTCTCCTGATGGATACCTCCTAAAAACCAAATTTTGATGGGAAAAAGGATAGAAAGATAACTAGAATTTAAAGCTATCCTAGGAGGTGATGCATCAAATATCTAACTAAGATTGTAACCTGATTAACTCACAATACACTCCAACAAATAGACCTTTCTTATCACAACTTAACGAAGCAATTATTACATTACTATTTCATTAGAAATGACTAAATTCAGAGCTTGCTTGAAGTAGAACAATCTATTTTTCACAATTACAAACTACTAAAATCAACTAGCGCAATCTATGACTTGCATTAATCATTCATCTTCTTACACCAATTGTATTTAAATGAGACATATTTAAAGGATTAAACATAAATCACAATAATAACATCAAATCATCCATCCATGATATAGTACAAGAAGTGCTAAGAAGGAAAATGCTGCCATTTTATTGAAAATAAAGGTGCTTCTGCTGCTACAAAACTCAAAAATGAGTTACAAGTTTGCCATTAGGCATGAAAGAAACCAAATTAGTCTATAATACATGTTGAAAAGAAGAAAGAACTCCTCTGAAAGATAGAAGAATGCAACTTTGTAAAAAAGGAAGCTTCTCTTCAATTAGAAGAATGAACCAAAGAGTACTAGCCTTGAATTGAATGAAGAACTGATTGCTTTTACCTTCACAAATATCTCCATCTTTCATGTAATAAGCCTTTGGGGTCGAAGTTGATAAAAAAGGATGCAAAGTAGAAGTCCAAACTACTTCAAACTAAAGTTGAAGTGCTCAAAAATTTATCTTGGGAGGTAACTAACCCATACAAAGTCATTAAATGAAGTCTATATGCTGGAAACACCTTGAAAGCTCCTCATTTTTAGGGCTTAAATGGAATATGATTTGTTTGATGCATCCAAAGTTGACGAGGTTGGATCTAGGCTTTGTTATGCTATAAAAACCTCTAAAAAACCTTAAAATTGAGATATTTTAGCCTTAAACTACCATTTGATGTTGTTCCAACCCCCAAAGAAACCTTAACTCTTGATGAGAAGGCATTCTAGAGTCACAAAACACCTCATCCTATCTCAGAGATTGCAATCTTAATTTGTAACTCTCATATACTATTTTTATAGAACTAACCATGCCTTGTCATGGCTCTTAAACCTCTTCCTTTCTCTATGCTATCATTGTGAAAATAAGGTCAACGACAGTCTGTAGGTGATTGACTATCATAATCTCTCATGACTACTTTTATCTTGACTATCACAATGTGGTTGTCTTCATATAATGGCTACATTGTGCTTCTTTATGTATTGTAACAGTGACTACTCTAGACATGTAGCGGGCTTCTAAAGAAGCAATGCTTTCTCTTTATTGACAATGAATTCATCACTGTGTTCCTTGTCTATTTCACCATACTGTGCATGGATACTTGATCTTTGGGTTGTAACTCTCAATGCCTTATTGCTGCATTTTGTCTTTGTATGACTGTAACTTTCCTTGCTGCACTGAACTTGTATTCTCCTTATATAAGGTGTCATTGTCTTTGAGTTTATGGCTCTAAGCATACATTATATTCATCTTGCAAGATGAAGCTCACTATATTTTGAACTCTTCAAATCCTTATGATTGACCTTTTCATTCATATTGCATCTTGTGAGGTCACATTTATGTTTTTTGAATTTGGTTATCTCTTGCCTTAAAACAATCTTTGACATAATTATTTTATGATTGAGGTTTGAGACCCTCTTTTTTGGAAAACAAATCATTCAAAAAACTATCAAAAGGATAACTCTCGATATAATTGTTTTTCTCTTGAAAGCTCATATTGTCTTTGATTTATTGATATCACTATTTTGCATCTTGGTCTGCTATATGGAACTATCATTGAGAATATTACAGTGATTTATGAGCCTTATATATTTCACATGTATTTGTCTTACTTTGCATTGTCAAGGTTGTTACCTCTAATTTCTTAGGATTTTGTTTTGGAGCCTTTTTATGATTTGATTCCTTTGGAAAATGTTAATAGCCAAACTTCTATCACCCCTGTCATATCTCTATGTATCAGCTCCAAAACTGTAATTTGAGCTTTATAAAATTTTAACAAAGATATCCTTACTGTTACTTTTTGGATGATATTTGACTAATCAAAAACCCTTATCAAGTTTTGGGTACATTTCTCTGTGCCACTAGTGAAGGGCTGTCAATATTGCTCTAAGATTTTGTGCTCTGATTTGATATCATTTCTTTGTTTTCTAGGACATTCTCATTCTCTAGAATTTCAAAACTATTCACCTTTGCTATTACAAGCTCATTGATGATCTTGAGAATTAAACATTGTGATTACAAATTCACTATCTTTTGTATCTTGAAGCTCTTCTTGGTACTACTCTTCATTGTTTTCAAGGTTTGCAAATAAATTTTCACTGTGATTGATATTTTGGACTGTCTACATTATTTGACAAAGGGGATGTCATAAATGCTCTTGATTATCATAGGACTACTCTTTGTCCTTGGATTGTATCTTGATAGATTTTATTGCTTTCTTACTGTCCTGCATCTCTTTTCTTGGATAGTGGACAAAACAATTATGAAGGGTGTTGTGTACTCAGGCCGCTATCTTTCCATTGTTGATTATTCTTGCTTTTTCACTATGATCTTTGGTTCTATGTCTGCAAACTATCTCTCATCTTGAAGCTATAGCAAAACATTGAGACTTGAATCTCCATCCCTGTTCTTATTTTGTCATTCTTTTCATTCAATGTCATTACTTAGCTCTTACAAGATTGACAATTTGGCATGTATGAACTAAAACATTGCTTGGGCTATTTATCCTTCATAAAGGACTATTTCTCTATGAACATTTCTCTATAATACCATCACCTTGTTTTGATGCTGAGACCACTCCTCGAGCTTTGAGGACACTACCATGCTCTTCAATTTGTTGCTCATGGATTACTTTTGACTTTATTTTTCTCTTCACCAATCATTGTGGCTTTTTTTATCCTCATGAGCTTTCAAAGAATCATGAAGCTCTCTAAAACCTTATTGGATTATTATGATAATTTCTCACTGTCAATGAATATGTTCTTCTTTAGAGTGCTTGTTGTCTTAATAGTATTTGTGCTACAAGGACTATTTTGACCATTGCATTATGATACATCTCATGGACTACAAATATAATATCCTTGGACTATTTGGATAACCATGCATACCACAAAGTTGATCCTCTTAACCTTTGAATTGCACTATTTTATTTTTGAGGCTTTGATCTTGGTGGTTAGGTCGTGGCCTGATCTTGACTATGAACCCCTCATATCTTTACAAAACCTTATTTAGTGCTTATAAGATTTGTTTGGAACAAATCCCTATTTCTCTATTGGCTACACTATTATGGTGACCTTGACTTCTAGACTAGCACTTGTTTGTTGTCCACAACTTTGATATTATTGCCCTTAATATCAATGTTCAAAGTTATCCTTGAAACTGATCTATGGATTTGTTATATATTCTAAAGGACTATATTCAAAGCAACCAATATAACTGTCTTTAGATTTGTCTTTCTATGTTATTATGCTATCTTCAAAAAACTTCTTATGCTTATGCAATACTTTAATAGAGGATTTCTATTTAAGAAGCATAATAAGACAAAAATCTATTTATCATGACTGTATTGTTACCATCCCTTAGAGGAACTTGCCTTATATATTGACTTATGGTTTAGAAGTTTTGTTATATTTTGTTGCAGAAAACAAGAATATAAAACCTTTTCTCATATATGTAATATGTAATCATCCTTGATTATTATGATGGAAGAGTTTAAGCAGGTGAAACATGCATAAATATATATGAGGGACATCATGCATGGACTTTGCATGGCTCAAAAGAGATCTTTCCCAAGTATTTTCCTCTATCATGATTCTCTTTTCATGTAAAATCTCTAAGAAGAAAAATATCTAGACCTTTGAATGTTGAAGAAACCCTTCATAACTAAAGATATGAATTTGCTTGATATTGATATCTTCCCTTTGAACTACTGTTGAAGCACATTTAACGCTAAGATCTCGAAAACAACATGTTGATGAATCATTAACACTTTGTAGACCGCTCTTGCCTCTTGGAATTGTTCATCAATGCTTAGGGATCTATGCACGATCATCTTCTTATTCTTTGGTGCATCCTTAGTAATGCAAAACATGAGTTCAATGATCTACATGCTATTTGGTTTAAATGACTATCTATTTTTATGTTAGAAATGCCAAACTATGAGAAGACTTCGTGTGAGCAGACAAAAAACCTAAAAGCCATGAAATGTTCTTCTTGAGTTTCAAAGACTCACTTCCCTCCAAACATTAAATATTGACTTTCTTTGATTCTATTCAATGTGAATGTGCTTTTTGAGGGCTTTT
This sequence comes from Cryptomeria japonica, assembly GCF_030272615.1. Taxonomy (NCBI): domain Eukaryota; kingdom Viridiplantae; phylum Streptophyta; class Pinopsida; order Cupressales; family Cupressaceae; genus Cryptomeria; species Cryptomeria japonica. The sequence continues at coordinate 367,691,598 of NC_081410.1, read as the reverse complement.
TACTATCAAAAGAAGAAAAAACATTTACTAATTTTATTAAATCAAAGACACTTGATTTAATCTTTTGCCTTTTTTGGAATATTTGAAACTCCTCTAAAGTTTACCAGTAAGATTCAAAAAGTCGTGTAAGGCCATTTTTTGCTTGGAAGTAAAAAATAGGCAACAATAACATAGAATTACACAAAGTGCAATTTATGACACTACATTTTTCTCCCACTTTAGTGAACATATTACTATCAAGATGTTAGCTAAAGTAGATATATTACCAAAACATGAGAGGGAGAGTAGAGTCTAACCCTATAGAGATGACCCTAGGAAAGAGTGCTAAACCTTCAAGTGATGGTGCTAGGTTGTTTTATTAAAACATGTTAGCTACAAACAAACATGTTAGATGAAAAGACAAAAAATACAATATGAAAGACACTGAGATAACAAATAATGATTAAAAAGATAAACAGATAAATGGATTTTGTTGATATGGGCAGCAAGATATGCTAGATAGCCATACGATAGGGCGATCTTAGATCATAAGATAAAAAATATTTTTCCAGTATGGGTAGCAAGTTGTGTTATGTTAGATACCCATATGATAAGGTAGCTGTCGATAATAAAATGAAAAATATTTCACTGATATGGGTGACATGTTGTGTCATGTTAGATAACCATACGATAGTATGACAACAACTAGAGTGGATTGGCCTCTACAAAATTTGATAAGATAAATAAATATATAGTGGTTTGGCCCCCACTAAGGCGATAAGATAAAAAGATCTAGTGGCTTGGCCCCCACCAAGGCAACAAGATAATAAGTGTAATGGATGGAAAATTAGGGTTTCACAAGTTATGCTTTGTAAACTAGTTAATGACCTAACTTACACATACATTTCATTAGAAAGAGGATGAAATCAATATATCCAACCTCAATTCTTTTAGGAAGAGGTTTGAATGTAAATTGGAGTCCAATTTCCCTTTTGTTTGAGTTAAAAATGGATTTAAATTGTATAGTTGACTCTATGGCTAATAATGAGAAATTGAAGTGAAATGATGAAAACAAAATGTTGCAAAAATAAAATAGAGTTGTAAACTGGGATTTGGAAAGTAGAAGATGATCATAACCTACACCTAAAAATTCGGGCTGATTTTTTGGGACCCTGTAATAGAGTTTTGCCCTAGTCCTTTAATTGCAAATATAGGCAAGTTGGTTCTTTTTGAGAATGGCAAGACCCATTGAGTCCACTGGTGAAATATCTATAAATATTCTTGGGACCTGGGAAAAAATTTCTCTGGTCCTCCAAATTCGCCCTGATCTTCCTGTAGCACCCTGTTCCTGAGAGGTCTTTAGAATTTCTACAAAAGCTAGTTGTGTTTGTTTTTGTCTTTTCTATCCTTTTTCGCTTTCATAGCTCCCAAATTTGTCACCTACATACAAAAAGAAGGGAAATTGTGTTATGGATAGTAGTTTGCCTTAGTTTAAACCCTAAGTTTGGAATTAACCCTAATTAAAATAGAAATAAAATTGGAAGCATGCCTTTCGAGGGTAGAGGCAAGATATGTAATTGAAATGATTGTACCTTCAATAGATGATGCAATGTTCTTAGGATAAGTACTCCATGTGTTGATGCAATGACATGATAAAGCACATAAAATCCATAATGAAATCATAGATAAAATATAAGTGGAAGATGCATCGATGTAGTTGGTTGCTCCTTAAATCAAATATGCTCTCAACAAAGAAGAATTGCTCTTGAATTGATGATTTTGTTAGCATAAGATGTAATGTTAAAAATTAATTGAGAGGGATGCCTTATATAAGGCTTTCATAATTAATTTTCCATTAGGAAAACTTATAGTTGATATATTTTTGGATGAAGTGGGATTTGGATAGGGTGGGACCGCCTTATTATCCTCCCAAAATTTAGGGAAAAAAGTACGAGACCAGGTAGTATAAGGGATGTAATAAAAATAAAATATGTTGGTTTTAGGTATGACACATATTGTATAAGACTTGTTACTCTAGTTTTGAGAATGAATACTTTGTATAAGACATGCAAAATAAATATACTACAAAGAGGGCGTTATGTATACCTCCCTTAAGATGTCAGCATAAAGCTATGTTGATGTCTTAAAGAAACAAGGAACAAGGATACACAACTTCAACACCAAGGAGATATCCTTTCAGGTAATAATGTTCATGAATCCAAGCTAAAGAGGCATCACTCTTATAAGAAAAGAAAATATATTTGTAAAAGGGATATATTGCAACAAGTGTAAAGGGAATCCTTTGGAGGAGAAAGACAAAGAGATCCTTGCTCAAAGACATCTACCTCCAAGAGGAGACTTTAAACAAAAATAACTATTGACCTAATTTCCTGTCAACCCTAGCCACGGTGAAATCCAACTTCTGATCCTTTTCATGGCTTAGCCCTATAGTTTCCTCTATTTTGAAAGCCCCTAAGGACCTCTTAAAACCCTAAACCCTAAGTCCTAGGTTTTTTTTCCTACTCGGGCTCCTAGGTCTATTTTTGATTTGACCAGTCAGGGTGGTCTTTTTCACTTAAGTTTACCATTTCAAGGCCGGTGGGGTCATTGGTAGGCAAATTCCTCTTTTTTTCCACCGTCTAATAGCTCCCCACTACCTCGCATGACTTTTTCAGTAATGCAGTTCTATGCTGTGGGTTAGTGAGCAATGTACTAGATGCAAGTTTTTTCTTTCTCCCCACTACCCGGCATGTTTTTTCAAGAAACACAGTTCTATGCTGACATGGGTTAGCGAGCGACGAGGATGTGGTGGGTACCGGGTGACATGGAGGCCTTAGGCCTTTTACTTAGGCCTCGGTGGAGTGATTTCTTATGTCTGAGTGAGCATCCAGTTCTGCCAGGTGGACGAACAGTTCGATGTGGCGTCCTTCATGGAAACTTGCGATAGGGTTACTTGGGGCTCAATCAATCATGTTTTCCTATCTACTTGAGTGTCGAGTTCTTTTATTGCTTTCCCTTTGTGTGTGGTGGGGCTACCTTCATGATCAATGAATATCATGGCTCCGTAGCCTCCTTTACTTTGATAGTCGATCACCCCACAGAGGCATGCTAGCCATTTGATCATCTTGAGTTAGTGATGGAGAGGGTGGGCTTGGTCCTCTGTGTGGCTTCTTTGCAATCCTTGTATTTTCATAAGGAGGCCGATCAATGACCATGTTTTAAAATTTTCTTGGGCTAATGGGCACGCATATGGGGTGATCTTGTGCATCCATCTGCATGTAAGATCTCCCAATCAATGGTGGATTTTCAATCTTACAGTGGCTATTAGAATTTATTTCTCCTACAAGGTGGTGGTTGTCGACCAAAAGGTCGAGGTCCTTCTTTTATCTAAGTCGACACTCGAAGTCAAGGCTTCTTGGCATCCAACCATTAGATTCTTTCAACATTACTCCAGAAGTGACTGTTGGAGGTGATTTTGGATGCATCCACGCCTTCTCAGTGCAATTTCGAAGACTTTTTCGCCCAGGAGTGTACTTGGCCATGCTTTATATGTAGGGGTTGCTTCATCAGCAGTATAGTTTTGTTTCCTCCCAGATGTTAGACACTTACAAAGGAGATTATGCATGCCATCAAATCCTTTTTGTCAATATGATCTTTCCTCTTGCAGATACTTTGTAACCTAACCCTAGAAGGGTTAGGGTTTTTTAGTTGTAGTTTATTTTGAGTTATGCCTTAGCTATAAAGGCAATTTTGGTATCTTTCAAAAGGATATTATTTCTTTTCATTTCAATTGAATACTTGTTTTCATGATTTGTAAAAGTTTCCTTACCTTCACATGAATATTATTTGCTTATCTTGCCTTATTTAGTTTTCACAATTTGTGTAATTCTTACCTTCTTGTGTGAATGCATCCTTTTTGGGTGGTCTTAGGTTATATGTGACTATGTTATTTCCTCCTTGAATGTCATCTGTGAACTAAGTGTAGTTCCTCTTGTCATTCATAAGAATCCCAACCTTCAAATTTCCTTAGGTGACAGACTTGGATATAATTTGTTCATACTCAGGGCAATTCTATTGATGTTTTTGTGCAGATATAGGTAGGAAGATTAAACTTTTAGTCTAGGTGTGAACTTTTTTTCCTTTAAAGTATTCCTCCTCCTTTTCCCCCTCTTAGAATCATTAGATTAGGTCCTATTGCACTCAGATTGAAGAGGAAGTTGGCCTTCTTCAAAGACTCAACCTCGCTTTTGCAAGTCCCACACTTGGGAGGTTGTTTCCATGTTTCATAAGGTTGATGATCAAGGTTGATCATCATAAGGTGTAACTTTTGTGACAACAATTTTTGGCATGCCCAATGGGACATAGTTTCAAGACATTCTTGCTAAAGATTCAGTGTTGTTCTTGGCATCCCTGCCTTTGGAGGCAATTACATTCAACACTTGGTGACTCTAAGGAACAAATTCAAACTCTTTATGATGACCTATTTCCATTTTAATGCCAATAATTCAAACTAGAGCATCTTCTAGAGGTAACTTTAAGTATTCTGAGCTTTTAAATTCTAATTCTAAAAGTAGGGGTAGGCATTCTTTGTCACCTACAAGGGAAACCCAAGTGAAAGTATCTACACCCCTAAGGTCTCATTCTACCATTCCTATTATCAAACCTTCTTAGTATAGAGGTCCTTCTATTCACATAAATAGACCATTATTTCACATGGCAGTCCCTAGAGCACACACATTTATCACCTTTAATGGTGGCAACCCTTTGGTCTTGGCCCTGAAAAATGATATTCCAATGGAAGCCTTGAAAGCTATGCTATATTTACAAGATAAACATCTACATCCCCAAAGGACCATATTCAAGATGTGTCTAACATCTGTACTATTTTTGATGTTACAAAAGACAACAAGGCAGTGAGGCTTCTTGCTTCTTCTTTCAAAAGGAAAGCCCTTTAGTGGTATAGAGGGTTAACTCCTAACTCCATTCATAATTGGGATGAGTTAGGAGAAAAGTCATGCAAACATTTTGAAGATATAAGTGATCATATATCACTTATGGAGCAGTGAACTACAATCAAGAGAGCCCCTCACAAATTCATGGTTGATTTGAACTATAGGTTCCAAAAGGTTTGGGATAGAATCCCTGCCCTAGTCAAACTATCCTCAAACCATGCATTTTTGTACTTCTTGAGGGCCCTAAACAATGATATAGTTGCTATGATATAGTTAATGGGAGGAGATAATCTCTCGAGGACTTATGGTGTTGCCATAAGGGAATAAATTTATTTAATACAAGCTATAAAGTTGTCTCCTATTCCACCAATGCCTTTATTTCCAGAGGCCCCTACACAACAACCTGTTTTGGCTCCTATACCAATAGTATCTACGAGTAGTTTGCTTACACCTATACCATCTCCACCACGCATAGGGATTGAAGAGCTCAAGGCTTCTTTGGAAGTTTCTATGTAAAAATTTAACCAACAGATGCAAGGATTTGGGAATGATTTGGTTATAATGAAGAGATAATAGTTTCAAAGCTATAAGCCCTAACAATCATCAAACTAGAATTACCAGTAGTAGAGGTCCAATTATTGAGGGCATAATCAATGGAACAATACTAGGCCCTTAAATAGTTTGAATCCATCAGCTGCAAGCACTTCAAAAGCATTAGTGCCAACACAAAACAATCTTGCTCAAGAACAAGATTGGTGTAGTCATTGTTGTCAGCCACACGATCAGACCTCTTGTCAGAATGGAGAATTTTCACAAGCTCTAGTTGCATAAGAGGAGCCAACAACATCAAGGAAACAATAATTTGTTGATTGTTCAAGTCATCCACAAACAGATTCAACTCTTATGAATTGGCAGGAAGTTGATTTTTGTGGAATAAATCAAACAAGTAGGGATAATGTGGTCAACAATACAAGATCTAAGAAGAGAGCCATAGACCCTAGTGCTACTTCTGCCACAACAACTCATACTTCATGTGTGGCCATATAATCTCCAATGCCAAAGGTGTCTGATAGGGTGACTGCTCCAAACAAAGACCAATACTTGACACAAAGTATCAAGAAGGGAGAGCCAACCAAGGTTCTTACAACACCAAAGTTGGATATTGTTGCTACAATGACCTCTACTAAGGTAATCATTCCATTTAGCATAGTAGAACAAATGAAAAGGGCCAACCTTAATGTCTCTAGGTGGGACACACTCATTTCCATCTCAAAGAGATCTACTATAAGAGGCCTTAAAATATATGAGCATTGCGGAAGCTCTGAGCAAAGGTGACAATCCTTCCACTCCTACAAGCTTGGTGCAACCTTTAGAGGCAAAAAATCAGGAGAAAATCAGTAAGCCTCCACCTTTTTATCTATCATTAATCATAAGAAATAAGCTTTTCCGTAATTGCATGATAGATAGTGGGGCTAGTAGTTCAGTTATGCCTAAGGGAGTAGTCGACCGCCTAGGTATCAAATATCGACCTATTAAGAAGGGAGTTGCACAAATTGATGGCACCATAGTTCAGAGTGTGGGGGTCATTAAAAATTGAAATTTAGCCTTGCATGCCTGCCCAGGTTGTAGTGTGTTGCAAGACATCTCAGTGATTGAGCTCCCTGCCCATTTTGCCATTTGTCTATCTATGGAATGCATTGCTAAGATAGGTGGATACCTATCTTTTGATTGATCAAACATGTTGTTTAGGACAAGATATGGCACATAAGTAATGCCAATGATCACATTGAACCCTATACCCTAAGTCCTATCAACATGAACTAATCTCTCCATGAGGAGAAGAAGGAAACCTTAATCAAAGAGCCTACAACTTAGTTGAAAGAGGTGCTTGATTGCCTACTTGATGAGTGGGCAAGTGCATTTTAGTTTCATCCCTTTGATGAGATAAAAAAACAAGCCTAGGTACCTATTGCATCTATGAAGAGGATGCCCCTATACCTGATCTCTCAAAAGGAGACAATGGAATGAATAGACTATGTGATATGTTCTTTGATAGATCAAGGAACAAGAATGGTGTAGGTATTGGTGTGCTTCTTATTTCTCCAAGAGGGGAAAAATACTTTTCTTTAAGGCTTCATTTTGGTTTCACTAACAATGTGTTCGAGTATGGAGCTTTGATTTTGGGTCTTCGAATGACACAAAAGAGATGGATCAAATCCTTGAAGGAATATGGAGATAGTAAGTTGATCGTAAATCATATTAGATCCTAAAGAACCACAAAAAACAACCTTCTCAAGACCTACAAACATAGAGCATGGGATCTAATTGAAGGATTTGAGGCCTTCAATATTTCTAGCATCCCAAGAAACCAGAACAAACATGTTGACCGATTAGCAGCAGTTGGTGCTCAACACGATATTCCATCTCATGTTGTAGTAGAGAAGGCACATTAGATCAAACCTATAGTAAGACCATCAATGCTTGATAATCAAGTGAATTGGCAAGTGTTTGAGTTTGATCAATAGATTGTGAGCTTCCTACAAGATGAAGCAAATTTCTCACATAAAAAGCAAGGCGTGCTGTAGGACCAGTATGGAGATTAGATTATGCAACTAAGATCAAACAAGCTAACCAAGGGACTGATTACCTTAGAGGGGATGTTCAAAACTAATGATTAGATGAAGGGGAGAGCCATGAACTTAGCAGCAAACAAGGGTGACTACAAATCAGTCACCATGACATATGAGAATCTCTCAACCTTGGAAAGGTATGTGCAAAGGAAGATCAAGATGTGTTTGTAAACCTCTATAAGAATTATAGTGATGTTTTTGCTTTTACATATGAGGATTTAACAAGGTTTGACCCTAGCTTAGCTCAAAACACCATAGAGATAGATCCTAATTCTAAACCCATTAGACAAAAATAGAGACCCATTAATCCCAAGATTGAACCCCTAATGAAAAAGGAGCTATCCAAGCTCATAGAATCTAGGATATTTTTTCCTATCAAGCATTTTTCTTAGGTAGCCAACCTTGTTCCTGTTAGGAATTGGAGTGGGGATATTTGAGTTTGTGTATGGGGGCTTCACCAGCTAGGAAATATTATATCATGTGTATTCATATTGGGAGGTTTAAAATCCAAAAGATATGGGAGAATATATTGCCTATCTAATGAAAATAGAGGTTTTTAAAAATTTAGGCTATAAAAAATACAATATTTGGTGAAAATAGGGGGGATTTTAATTTGGGCTATATATTGGGAGGGGGTGATAAAAAAGGAGTTTGTGGAAATATTTTTTGAAAATAGGGGGATTCTTTAGAATAGCATGCACATGATACAACCCAGGTTCACTAAGTGAATCCCTCATGACTTTGTGTATATTTTAGGGACTTTAATAGGGCTTCCTTTAAAGACCATTACCTCCTCCCTTCTATGGAGCAGATCCTAGCCAAAGTCAGTGGCTTGGAAAGGTTTTCATTCTTGGATGGTTATTTAGGATATAACCAAATCCTTGTCCAAGATTTAGATTAGTATAAGACTGCATTTACTACAAAAAAGGGCACACATGATTATTGTATAATTCCTTTTGGACTAACATATGCAGGTTCCACTTTTCAAAGAGCCATGGATATGACCTTTAATGGAGTACCAACTGAGTTTGTACTAGTATATCTTGATGATATTACTGTGTACTCTAAGCATGCAACTGACCACTTTTCTCACCTTGAGCAAGTTTTCAAATAATGCAGAGTATGGTATATCTCTAAACCCTAGCAAATGTGTGTTTGCTACTAATCAAGACAGTCTTCTAGGACACATTGTGTCAAAAGATGGCTTGGCCATATATCCATAAAGAGTGGAGGCCATTGTGTCTATTCCACTCCCAAGGTATAAGAAAGGGCTTCAAATCTTTCTTGGGAGAACCAATTTTTCAATAAGGTTTATTCCAAACCTTGCAACCATGGTCAAGCCTCTCACTACTATACTTAAGAAGGATCTACCATTCAAATGGACCAAAGAGGGGAAGGAAGGCTTTGATCAGATCAAACAAGCCATCACTCAGACTCCTGCCTTAGTAAATCCAAACTATGAGAATGATTTCATCCTTAATATATTAGGGGGAGGTGCAAGTATTTCTAATGTCCCAACACAGTTAAATAAGGAGGGGTTAGAGCAGCCTATAGCTTTTTTTAGTGAAGGCCTAAAGGACTATGAGCTTAGGTATAACTATGTGGAGAAGCAGGTCAACATAGTTGTGAGAGCACTAAAAAAGTTTAGGCACATGCTCTCAAACAACCAGATTCAACTTCTAGTCCCTCATGCTAGTGTTTAGGACTTCCTTCTCAATAAGGATATTGGTGAAATGATAGTTGTATGGATCAATAAGGTCATAGAGTATGACCTTGACATCAAGATCACCAAGTTAGTGAGGGGAAGAGGACTCTGTGAGTATGCCAATTCATCTTTTGGAAAGAATTCAAAGGTCTCCCTCTTACTGCAAGATGAAGAACAAATGGAGAATCACAAAAATGTGCAACTTGACTAGTTATAGATCATGACTGCTTTCCTAAGAGATGGTAGCTATCCTCCCCACTTTGATATAACTAAGAGGAGACATCTTAGAATACAATCCATCCCCTATGCTTTAGTGGATGGGGTTTTATTCAAAAGGGACCTAAATGGTGTCCTACTAAGGTGTATCCAAGGAGATAGTACCAATAGGCTGCTAGAAGAGTTTCACAATGGACCCTCAGGTGGTCACTTCTTAGCAAGGACCACACCCTTGAAAATAATAAGGGCAGGCTATTATTGGCCCTATCTATTTGGTGACACTCACAAGTGGGTCAAGAAGTGCAAGGAGTGTGAACTCTTTGCAGGAAAATAGAGGTTGGCAACTCTTCCCCTTCATCCTATCTCTACTGATCAACCCTTTTCACAGTGGGGGTTTGATTTTATTAGGCCTATCAATCCAGTGTCAAGTGAAAGATACAAGTGGATTTTGGCTACCATTGATTATTTTACAAGGTGGACTAAGGTGATTGCATTAAAGGATGCAATTGAAATTTAGTGGTTCAACTCCTTGAAGGGATTGCAACCCGATTTGGATTCCCTTCCACAATTATATTAGGCAATGCTAGGGCCTTTGTGGGATCTCAGATTAGTCTATAGCTAGTCAAACATGATGTGTTTTTGAAAATATCATCAAATGACTATCCCCAAGGCAATGGCTTAGCTGAGTCCTCCAACAAAAATCTCATTAGAATCATCAAGAGGACTCTTGAAGACAATCAGATGACATAGCATCTCAAGTTGGGAACAACCCTATGGGCTGATAAAATCACTCCTAAAAGAGCTATAGGCAACTCACCTTTCATGCTAGTATATGGAAGGGAAGAAAGGCTTCCCTTATTCCTTATGTTGCCATCTCTAGGCCGAGCACATCAGTTGAAGCTCTTGGAAAATGAAGCCCTATCAGTAAGATATGCTGAACTTACAGAGTTGGAAGAGGTCAAAGATAAAGCCAAAAAGATTCTAGATGTCCATCAAGGATAGGTGACAAGATACTTTTACAAGAAAGCCATTTTGAGGACCTTCCAAGTTGGATATTTTGTCCTAAAATGGGATGCTGACAGAGAAAAACTAGCAAGGCGTTTAAAATTCGATGCCATATGAAGTGGTCCCTATGTGATCACAAGTTGTAAGGAGGCTAATTCTTTCAATCTAGCCAGGATAAAAAAATGAAGACCTCCCTATTATTGTCAACAATATACATCTCAAAGCATGTGCTTAGGGTAGCTTTCCGCGAAGTGATTGAGAACAGGTCATTCCTCTAGAATGGTGAGTTTGGTATTTTTTGTAGGTTGCAAAGATGTTTTTCATCTTTCTTTTCCTCTTTTCTCATGCCTAATGGATATGGACAAGGACATTTGGTTTTTCCCTAAGAAGGCTTAGGGCCCCCTTTGTCACCAAAATGTTGACTTAATCTCTAGTCAACCCTAGCCACGATGAAATCCAACTTTTGATCCATTTCATGGCTAAGCATTGTAGTTTCCTTTATTTTGAAAACCCTTAAGGACCTCCTAAAACCCTAAAACCTAAGTCCTAGTATTTTTCTTCCTACGTGGGCTCCTAGTTTTATTTTTGAGTTGACCGGTCTGGGCAATCAACTCACTTAAGTTTACTGGCTCAAGGCCGGCATGGTCATTAGCAGGTGATTTCCTCTATGTTTCCATCGGTTGAAAGCTCCTTGCTACCCCACATGACTTTTTCAATAATATAGTTCTATGTTGCGGGTTGGCAGGCGATGTACTAGATGCAAGTTTTTTCTTTCTTCCCGCTACCTCACATGGTTTTTCAAGTGACATAGTTCTATGCTATGGATTAGTAGGCGATGAGGATGTGGTGGGGGCAAACTCACATGGAGGCCTTTGACCTTTTAATCAGACCTCAGTGGAGTGATTTTTATGTTTGAGTTAGCACCAAGTTCTCCTAGGTGGATGAGAGGTCCGATGTGGCGTCCTTCATGGCAGCTCGCTGCAGTGTTACTTGGGGCTTGACCAATCACATTTTCCTATCTTCTCAAGGGTTGAGTTCCTTTTTTGCTTTCCCTTTGTGTGTAGTTGGGCCTGCCTTCATGATCAATAGCTGTCATGGCTTTGTGGCCTCCTTTCCTCTAATAGTTGATCACCCCATGGAGGCATGCTAGCTGTTCGATCATCTTGAATTAGTAATGGAGAGGATGGGTCTAGCCCACTGTATGGCTTCTTTGCAAACCTTGGAGTTTTATAAGAAAGCTGATCAATGGCCATGTTTTAGACTTTTGTTAGGCTAATGGGAACACATATGGGGATATATTGCACATCCATCTACACACGATATTTCTCGATCAATGGTTGACTTTCAATCTTATTGTGGTTGTTAGAAATTATTTCTCCTGCAAGGTGGTGGTTGTCAACTCGAGGGTTGAGGTCCTTCTTCTATCTAAGTCGATGCCTAAAGTCAAGGATTATTGACATCCAACAACTATATTCTTTCAAAATTACTCCAAAAGTGACTATTGGAGCCAATTTTGGACGTCTCCACGCCTTCTTAGTGCAGTTTTGAAGACTTTTTTGCCTAGGAGTGTACTCGACTATGCTTTATGTGCAGGGGTTGATTCATCAATAGTATATATTTATTTCCTCCTAGATGTTAGACACACTTAAAAAGAAGATTTTGTATGCCATCAGATCCTTTCTGTCGATCTGATCCTTCCTATTGTAGATATTTTGTAACCTAACCCTAGAAAAGTTAGGGTTTTTTTAGCTATAGTTCATTTTGAGTTATGCCTTAGCTATAAAGGAAATTTTGGTATCTTTCAAAAGGATCTTCTCTCTTTTCATTTCAACTGAATACTTGTTTTCATGATTTGTAAAAGTTTCCTTACCTTCACATGAATACAATTTTCTTATCTTGCCTTATTTAGTTTTCACAAATTGTGTAATTCTTACCTCTTGTGTGAATGCATCCCTTTTGGGTGGTCTTAGGTTATATGCGATTGTGTTATTCTCCTCTCTGAATGTCATCTGTGAACTAAGTGTAGTTCCTCTTGTCATTCATAAGAATCCTAACCTTCACATTTCCTTAGGTGAGAGACTTGGATAGAATTTGTGCATACTCAGAGAAATTATATTGATGTTTTTGTGTAGATATAGGCAAGAAGATCAAACTTTCAGTCTAGGTGTGAACCTCTTTCTCTATAAATAATTCCTCCTTATCCCTTTTCCCCTCTCAAAATTATTAGATTAGGTCCTATTGCACTCAGATTGAAGAGGAAGCCAACCTTCTCTGGAGACTCAACCTCACTTTTGCAAGTCACACACTTGGGAGGTTGTTTCCATGTTTCATAAGGTTGATCATCATAGGGTGTAATTTTTGTGACAACAATAACATGATTGACCAAAAGGAAGGAGAACAAGAGTTCATACCTTCCTCCTATTGCTAAGAAAAAAAAGATTCTTGATGAAGGATAACACACTTTTGATCCAAAGTGAGAGGTTTGTTTCTAATAGATATACATTACCAAGTGAAGAATATATTGTACAAAAGGATACACACCTCTTTCATAATAGAGAATCTTTGAGAAAACAAACTACTTCACACAAGGAATAACATCATATCATAAGAAAACACCACTTAATAAAGGAAAAGTGGATCCTTAGAAATGATGGGAAAGATCAATGCCCCCCAAGCATAAAGGCAAGGGGAAGTATTACACAACCTCCAAAGAGAGATCATAAAGAGAAACACTTCTTAAATAAAGAAAAGATCCTCATTAGGAATTCATTTTCTTACAATAGGGATTTGAACCCAGTAGAGATATGTACATCCATAATATAGAAGGGTTCATAGATACACCTCAATAAATGAAAAGTATTTGATGAATTATATATAGATTTTAAATACTAAGGAAGAGGTCCTAATTGAGGATATGTACTTATAAGGCAATGATAAGATCCTCATTAGGGATTCTTGTTTCAATAAGAGGGAGAGGGCCCTCTGCAAGGATATACACCTCCATAATCAATAAGAGATCCTTATAGAAGACCCTACTTCAAAAAGGAAAATTTTAATGTTGAGGAGGAGAGATGAAAAAAATCATTCTTGTCCCCTAACATTGAGACAAGATAAGATACAAAATAGGTTATTATGTTGCTACCAAAGTATGATTGCACATGAAATTTTACCACCATGAATGTCAATGAGCCCCCAATAGGTAAGCTAAAAATGCCACATAGGGAGGAGAAACATAATAGTCATTAATGTTATTTAATTAGATGATAGATTGGACTAAGAAGTTGAATACGACATATGAAATACTCTGAAATAAATGAAAGTAAAACCATACAAATGATGAAAATTATTGAAATGTCTTGTTCAACAAAATAGTCTCTAGAACAATAGACCTCTAATTAATGTTCCTCTTTAACACAAGCTTACTCATACATAAAAGAAACCTTAGGAGAGGGAAAATCATAATTCATTGGGGCCTCATTTCTATAAGTGAGGGTATTAAAATGAATAGAAGGTAAAGCCTCACAAATGGGATTGTCAGTTCTATTAATCTCTTGGAGAGCTTCATAAAGGGGTTTGTCAATCATCACAATTTCCTTATGAGTGTTGAGATATGCATAGGATGATTTAATTGATATAAAGTCATCAAGGGATTCATTTAACATACCACACTCATCTCTACTAAATATCGCATTCACATTGAGAGATGGTATTTTAGATGCTTTGGTGGGATTTTAAGAATTATATCCAATTCCAAATGAGGTTTTACATATGTTATTTTCTAAAGGAACTCTAATCCCTTCTTCACTTGCACCACAACCATTTCCATTATATCCACTTTTTTAGCTAAAATTTGAAAACCCAAACCATAAAGGGATTCCATATTAGAAACAGATGGCGAGGCCTCATAGGTCTCAATGTCACAATTAGATGAAGTAGAAGAAGATTTTGAAGAATTATTTAAATTAGAAGTGGCCACAAAATTGTTACTAAGTTGTTTAGGAAAAGTTGGTTTCTTCTTAGGCTCCACCATATCATCATCCTTTTTAGTCTTAGGTTTTATTGGGGGGATTTAATATTTTCATATAAAGGTAGGTGTAAAATCCAAGGACCCCTAATCATCTTCTAAGAGTACCTCTTTAGATAAGGAAGTATATACAAGATGAGATAGTGTTTCAACTTGAGTAGTAGAAGAATTTGAAGAAGATTTAGAATTGGATGAAGTTTTCAAACAAGCTTGTAAATTATTATCAATGTGCAAAGTATACATCTTATTGTTATAAATAAATTTGACTTGATGATGAAGAGTAGAAGGGACAACTTGCATATTATGAATCCATTCACCGTAGAAGGAGGTTGTAAGTAAATTTACTGGGCATGACTTGGATAGGTGTAGGTAAAATAATAGGTCCTACCTTAATAGGAAAGGCTATAGCACCTTAGGATTCTCTAGCAACATTGTTTAAACCAAAAATTGAAAGAGATTCAGGTTGAATAAGAGAAGTGCCCACATTAATCTTATGCAACAAATCAATGCTACAAAAATTAAGGCAAAATCCATTGTCCACTAAGGTTTGTATTATAGCATTACCATTAATAAGCACAACTATCATAAGAAGATCATATTTTTTTTGAATCTCCTCTAAAGGTAACTCATCTTGAGGGAATGCAATTTGAGATTTAGGTGTTTTCATAGAATTAATAAAAGAAGTCACATTATTAGGAGTCACTATAGGTGGGACATCCAAGCTCTTTAAAGAAACTTGTAACATTCCATGATGTGTAGATGAAGTTTGAATCAAATCCCAAAGAGATATCTTTTTAGGAGTAGCTTTAAGCTGTTCAGTAAGGTCATACTCTTTGCCAAGATGTTGTGACAAATGAGGTGTTGGTGGAATTATTGTTTGAGAAGTAGGAAGAGAAGAAGGTATGATCAAAGGAGGATTAGTTTCTTATTATTCCTCATATTATATATGTGGGCAACCAAATTGTAACTCTCTTGGGTGATTTGTTTATCATATTCATAAGGAGTCTTAGTGGTATAACCTCTTTGCACTGTAATGACTGGTTTGTTAGGAGTATAAAAAGTATCATTATTATAACCACGTTGAACCAAAAAAAAGGTTTATTGAGAGGTTTGAGGAGTACTACCACCCTAAACCACAATCATAGACTTGTTAGGTGATTCATAACCATTCACATATATCATATTGATCCAAGATGGTTTGAGAATATATGAGGAAGTTCTATTAGAGCTTAAATCTAGTGGTTCATAAAGAGGTTATCAAACTTAAATACTTCTTCTTGAATAGGATTGTCTTCATATTGAATGAAAGGAAAATCCTCATAGATGGGTTTATTAGTGATATTGAATCCTTGCAGCCTAAGAGCATCCTTACAAGGAGGGTAAAGTTTAGGAGAAATATCTGTTGGCATTATTGGATGAATTGATTATGTGTTGCATTGATGTTTTGTCATTGATGTCAACACTAGCTGTTATGGTTGGTTACTGACAGATAGGTTTTGGTTACCGGTAGAATATCTAGTGTTATTGGCAGAAGAGACTATCTATTGGACACTTCCGACATGTTTTGATCTATGGAATATGATTGGTTACATGTGGTATGTTCTTCTAGAGCATGTCTTGGTCAGATGGTATTGACTTGGTAATCGGATTCTATCATACACTCTGGTAAACCCTTATCGACACTAGTTTAAGGCTTTATCGACAAAGCTCTCACTGAGGAATCTTGACATGATGCATAATTGGGGTTGGTGCAAATTCTACATGGATTTCAAGATGCTGAAGATGTTCTTTGATCGTGCTTCAACTACTTGAAGACATTTCTTTGCCTTGGTGGACCCAGAATAGGTCCGGTACCTATCTAGGTTATGGACCAATATCATGTTAACGTGTACTCTACACGTTACTGGGATGTTTTGGGATGATTTATTATTGTTGTTTTGGTCTTAAGTTGACATTGCATATCATTGTAATATGGATTTATGTAATGAGCTTATTGTAATATCTTCTAGGTGGCCGACCTAATTAGTTTAGGCCTTAGGGTTTGTATAAAATGATGTAAGATCTCATTGTAGATTATGGCATGGGAATGAATAAGTGTTCATGGTCTTGAGATGCAATATCATATGTGAAGGAGACTTGGTTGATCATAGGTGATCGAATTGGAATTAAGGAAGAGGTCAAAGGCCTTCGATAGTGAGCTTAACCGAGACTGTAATCAGACATGGTAGATTCTATTTTTTGTAGTTCACTCTATTAGATTGTTGTCCATTTATCTTGAGATGGTTTTAGCCTCTTTGTAGTTAGTGAGACTCTTTTGTAATGAGCAGTATGCTCTACATAGTGTGCCTTCCTGCATGTGCAGGCCCCTCATTATATCATCTGACTGTGGGTAGGGTTCCCACCGTGGTTTTTCCCTTTTTGGGTTTTCCATGTACAAATCATGGTGTTATGTGGTATGGTTTCTTTACATTGATTTTTCAGTTTAATTGTTAAGTTATATTGTTTACCAGCATCTGTTCCTACTGGCATTATGTGCTTTATCGATACTTGATCTGTTTAAAGGTTATTAAGTGGATTAAATGTTATAATCTATCAACAACTGATTCACCTCCCCCTCTCAGTTGTTCACCGGTTATCCTAACAATATCAAAATCATTTCTAGTAGGGAGAATCTTAAAATAAATGTTGGCAGTCTTTTCTTGCACTAAAATGTCATCATGGATAGGACCAATTTGGGGAGAGAGACAAACACTAATTATCAAAGTGTAATCATACCCTAAGGTTTGCCTATGAGTAAGACAATATTTAGGAGAAGGATTAACACTATCCATTGATGCTTTATCTCTACGAAAAATACCATGTATGGAAGGTAAGTTGACATCTAAAAAGGTGTTTATGATATCATCCTCTTCCTCTAGGATATCCTTTTGGGAGAGGAGCATTTAGGAGAAAGATTAAAATCATTCATCAAAACTTCATCTTCAAAAGATAGTTTTAAAAGAAGTGTCAATAATCTCTTCTTGCACCAAATTTCCCTCATGGGTAAGAGGATATTTAAGAGAGGGTATGCCATAGCTATTAATGAAAGGAATAACTAAGTTATCATCATATGCATAAAAGGGAACATCGAGAACATCTTGAATAAAACTTGAAATTGAACTAGCAATAGAAGATAAAAACTCCATATGCAATTATGATCTAATGGAACAATGCATATAAATTGAAACATACACACAATGTATAAAACTAAATTATTTTAGTATTTTTCTTATTTTGAAACAAAATGAACATGAAAGTAAGAAAATGAAATCATGCATTATATTAAAATGGGGATGAACTCAATAACTCCAACCACAATACTTTTAGGAAGAGGGTTGAATACAAATTGGAGTCTAGTTTCTCTTTTGTTTGAGTTGAAAATGGATTTAAATTATATAGTTGACACTAGGGATAACAATGAGAAATTAAAGTGAAATGATGAAAAGAAAATGTTGTAGAAGTAAAAAAGAGCTATAAATTGAGATATAGAAAGCACAAGAGGATTAAAACTCGCACTTGAAAATTCAAGTTGATTTTCTAGGATCGAGTTATAGAGATTCACCCTAGTCCTTTAATTGCAAACATAGGCAAGTTGGCTCTTTCTGAGAATGGCAAGACCCACTAAGTACACTGGTGAAATATCTAAGAAAAATTCTTGGGACCACGGTGAAATTTTCCTTGGTCCTCAAAATTCGCATTGGTCCTCCTGTAACACCCTGGTCTTGAGAGGTCTTATGAATTTTTGCAAATTTAGTTGTGTCTATCTTTGCCTTCTCTATCCTTTTCTTCTTTCACAACTCTCAAATTGGTCACCTACACACCAAAATAAGGGAAATTGTGTTGTGGATAGGGGTTTTCGTTAGGTCAAACCCTAGGTTTGGAATTAACCTTAATTGATATAGAAATAAAATTGAAAGTGTGTCTTTTGAGGGCGGAGGCAAGACTTGGAATTAAAATGCTTGAATGTAAATGATTATACCTTCAATAAGTGATGCAATGTTCTTAGGATAAGTCCTCCATGTGTTGATGTAATAACATGATAAATCAAATAAAATCCTATAATGGTGAATATTGGGAATTAGGGTTTAAGATAATAAAACCACTAAATAGCCCAATTAACACCACAACATTGAAAGAGGATTCAACCCAATAGATATAGGATCAATCCTTGATGGAAAGGGCTCTAATATTTCTGATTGAATTCAATTGGGTGTGGGGTTGATTAATCCTCTTTCTAAGTTGATTTTGCTTGATTATTAAGTTAGGGTAAACTAAGGGATTATTGAAGTGATATGATGAAAACAATGAGTTATAAATTTTCCATGTAGCCACCAACTTGGATCTAAGAAAAATTATGTCTAAAACCTATCCTCAGAAGTTCAACCTAATTTTTTGGGTTCAGGTAGCATAGATTCACCTTGGTCCTTTGAATTTTCTATCTTCAAAATTTGACCTATTCGTCACTATTGGCTCTGCCGGATTTCCTAAGTACAACTCCACACATGTTTCCTGCACACATAAAGAAAGTAAAATGTGTTGGGAATAGGGGTTTTCCTTAGGTCAAACCTCACTTTTAGAATTAACCATGAATGAAATAATGCAAATGCTTGAAATAAGTGTTAGGGAGATGTACCTCAAATTTGTAATTGTTTTTTGGTGATGCAATACTCTTTGAATGTAATCATTAATGTTGAATGTAATGGTATGACAAACACATGAATATGAAAAATCTTAATCACATCCACATGCTTGCATGAACATTAATGTAAATTTGCTCCACAATGCTTGAAAATAAATATGCATCCTTGAATCTTTGAAGATGATTGATAATGAATGCTTCATAGATGCACAAATGCTAGGGATGGAGTCTTATATCTAAAATGAATTGATATGCTATCTTTATATAAGGTTCCCTCTAGGTATTTTAATGATTAGTTTGACTTCTAATGTTCATGTGTAGCCTTGAGGATCAAATGTTGTTAGGGAGATATATATCTTGCCCCATTTCAAATTGGGGCCCCTTTTAGAGGGACTAGGGTATTTTGGGGTGCCCTAGTCCTTTTACAAATAAGACCAAAAAAAGTATCCAAGGGGGCGGGCATCACTATGGGACCCACCAAAGGGTGTACACGACATCAAAGTTGGATAATCGGGACTTAACAGACCCAAAGAGGGGATGAGGATAGGACATGCTAAAGTGGGAGCACAAACATGAAGTGTAATTTGGATCGGTGATAATTTATGATGCTACAATTAGCCCCCACTTTAATGGGAGTACGAGCCTATGTAAATACTCACGATAAAGTATAACGATTTAGCCTCCACTTTAATGGGAGTATGAGCCTATGTAAATACTCACGATAAAGTATAACGATGAGAGAGAGAGAGAGAGAGAGAGAGAGAGAGAGAGAGAGAGAGAGAGAGAGAGAGAGAGAGAGAGAGAGAGAGAGAGAGAGAGAGAGAGAGAGAGAGAGAGAGAGAGAATTAAGGAGTAAGATCACAAGGAGATAAGACATCACTAATTCCAAGGAACCAATCCACTAATATTAGGATTTTAACTCACAAAATCTTATGCAAGGACACACAAAAAAGACAAACACATAAGGGAAAACAAAGACAAAAGACAAAGGACACACAAAACAAATGCTAAGGATCGAAACAAGATCTTGAGTTAACTACATAAAGGGACCTTAATAATAAAATGTATCAACCACTAATATCATTCTTGAAATGCCATCACAAGGATATAAGTGATCACATAAAAAGAGAAAAGCATGCATCAAACCATGAACCACAAATAACAAAACTATGATCTCATGGGGAGAAGAAAGGGAGAACATGGATGTCACGAGATAGTTGTGTTTTGCTAGGTGATCCATGAGAGGAAGAGAAAGAGAGGATATGTATACCATAGACTAGATATGTTTTGCTAGGCGATCCATGTTGGGGAAGAGAGTCAGAATAGTCTAGTTGTGTTTTGCTAGTTCCATTCATCTTACTGTATATGCAATTATCTGGTTTCACGAGTTTAGCATCTCGTATAAGACTTTGTTTTGTCTAGTTTCAAGCATGAAACCACCTATGTAAGACATGAAAAAAAATGCAAATGTGTGTCTAGTTTAGAGCATGAAATATCTCGTATATGACTTTGTTTTATATGGTTTTGAGAATGAACACCCAGTGTAAGACAAATATATGCTTGGTTTTAGGAACATCTCATGTAAGACTTTGTTTTGTCTGGTTTTGAGAATGTGAACCCCATTTAAGACATATATCAATGTTACGTATTATTTTAGGCATGAAGCATCGCATGTAAGACTTTTTTTTGTGTGGTTTCAAGAATGAACACCCCGTTTAATACATGCAAAAATATAGTACAATATAGTACAAAGAGGGCAATATGCAATGCACCCCCCTTAAGATACCAACATAGACCTATGTTGATTTCTTCAGGAAGATAAAAACAAGGATGCAAAAATTCAACACCAAGGATGTTTTTAGGAAACAATGTTCATTAATCCAAGCTAAATAGGCAATACTCTTATAAGCAAGGAAAAGATAGTTGAAAAAGAGATATCTTGCAACAAGTGTAAAAGGGAATCCTTGGTAGAGAAGAGATATTTTCTCAAAAGATGACATCTACCTCCAAGAGAAGTTATTGAACAAAAATAACATTATTGGCCAAAAGAGAGGAAGGATAACATGAATGCATACCTTCCCGTATTACTAAGTGGAAGGGATTCTTGATGAAGGATGACAAAACTTTTACCCTAAGTGAAGGGTTTGTTTATAAAATATATACATTTCCAAGTGCATAAGAGGTTGTAGTCAAAGATACACATCCCTTGCATAAGAGAGAATTCTTTAGAGAACAACAAATTCACACAAGGAATAACATCGTATCATAAGCAAACATCACTCAACAAATAAAAAGTGGATCCTTAAAAAGGATAGTAAAAATCAATGACACCAAAGCGTAAGGAAAATGAGATAAATTACACAACATACAAGGAGAGATTTATCCATAAGAGACATACCATTTCAAGAAAGGAATATGTCCTAGCAAGGAATACATATCTATTCACATGAAGGATAACTCCATGCAAGAAAGGACATCATGTTATGAAAAAAAATGCAACACAACAAAAGAGGTATTCTTCAAAGAAAGAGAGAGTAGTGGATAGATATTGTCCTTGCCCCCCAAGCAAGGAGACAAGGAAGAAATATATGTTTTTTATTGAAAAATAATCACTAACTACTAGTGTCAAAGGGTGAGGAGAAACATCAAGGGTGAACAAAGTGCTACGACACTACCTCTTCACCAAAAAAAAGTGTGATATTAGTTGTAAGAGCTCTGCGAGCTCTATCATATTGGTCTTGAACAAATGCTTTAAAGGCTTTACAATTTCCAAGTAAATAAGAATAACCACAATTAAAAAGATAATGTTCATCATCTTATGCTTATAATTGTGATTAAGTCTAATGAAAGGAAAAACAACATTCTTATCATACTTTAATCTCCAAAGGATTCTAGTATCTAATTTCTCTTGATCATCAATAGGAGTAGGTCTTATCTCTTGAGATGTAGGACAAGAATTTCTAGAAGGAGGAGGATTGTTATCTTTTATTTTGATGGTTTCATTATCTATGAGTCCTTGTATTCCTTTTTTAGAATTAGGACTATCATTGGCATGATGGTCATGATGATTTGAGGAAGAAGGATTATTTAAAGAAGAAGCACCTTTAGATGGACGATAAGTTCTATGTCTTGTAAGATACTCCTTAAAGTTTTGAATCCTAAGGAGGTCATCCATAGGTGAATGATTAGGATGTTCTAGACCTTTGGTACTAGCTTGGGAATGAGGGTTTATAGGGACTTTGATTCCTTGTTCATATTTTGCAAGTCCTTGTCCTCTATAATCTTTTTTTGAGATTATGTTATAACTACTCCTATAAGATCTTTTTAATTGTGCAAAATAAGGACCATTAGCATGAACCTATTTAAAATTTGTGGTGTAATGAAATATGGAAGGACCAAAGGGAGAATTATACGAATAAGAAATATCCTTTTTAGGGAATTTCTCCTTTCTATCATCATTATTCATTTCCTGTTTGATAGGTTGGGAAATAAGATCCTTATCATCTAAGGATTAATATTTGCTTAATGTTTTATATGAGGAGAAAATTCATGAATAAAATAAATAGCATCATCTTCCCTACAAATATTTTGATGACTAAGATAAGCTCTAGGAGAATAAGGAGGATCTATGATCTTTCCCCCCTTGCGCTAGGGTATTACTATGGGAGGAGGATGGTGTCATGTTGATCTTCAATTATTTCTCTCCATCAGAGAGATCATTGATAGGAGTATTGATTTTTTCCTCATTGACATTAGATACCCTATGAGATGTACAAGTATTAGTTTTGTTAATGTTATCTTTAGGGTCACCATTGTCTACAAAAGCCTTTATGTGATCTACACATGTAATGCATCTACTTAAAAATATCATCATAAAACAACATATAACATGGATAAAAACTTTGAGATATGATTTACAAGTAAAAAAAATTAGAAACCCTAAAAATGCAATATACAAAAGTGCTATGAATGAAAAGAAGCAATGTAAAATGAAAGAAGCCATTATCCAACACATGCTTATGATAAATGTAACTAAAAAGAAATGTAATCACATGTGAAATAGAAAATATATAAGATTTAGTAATTTACATTATGAATGCCTAAAATAAAATCTAAAAATATAAGTGAAAATTATGCAACCCCAAAGCCAAAATTAGCAAAATAAATTAGGCTTTTTAAGAAATTAACCACTAAATTTATGTAATTATGATCTATGAGAGAAAAATTAATTTTTTTCATATACCTAAAAGTTAAATTTAAGACCACAAATAAAAAATAAGCATGCAAGGAGTCGGGTTCACCAAAATGTAATGGTAAAAATTAGGAATTAGGGTTAAAGATAACAAAACCACTAAATAGCCCAATTAACACCACAACATTGCAAGAGGATTGAACCCAATAGATCTAGGCTCAATCATTAATAGAAAGGGCTATGAGATTTATAATTGGATTCAATTGGGTGTGGGGTTGATTAATCCTCTTTCTAAGTTGAATTTATTTGATTATGAAATTAGGGCAAAATGAGGGATTATTAAAGTGATCTGATAAAAATAGTGAGCTATAGATGTACCACAGAGGCACCAACCTAGATTTGAGAAAAATGAGATGTCTTAAACCCATCCTCTAAATTTTGGCCTGATTTTTTGGGACCATGTAGCATAGATTCACCCTAGTGTTCTACATTTTCCACCGTCGAAAGCTGACCTATTAGTCACTATTGACTCTACCAGATTTCTCAAGTACAACTCCACACTTATTTCTTGCACATAAAAAGAAAGGAAAAGATGTTGGGAATAGGGGTTAGCCTTATGTCAAACCTCTATTTTGGAATTAACCATGAATGAAATAATGTAAATACTTGAAATAAATGTTAAGGAGACATACCTTAGATATGGAATTGTTGTTGATGATGAAATGATCTTTGAATGTAATCACAAATGTCAAATGTAATAGTATGGAAAACACATGAACACGAAAATCCTAATCACACACACATGCTTTCATGAACATTGATGTAACTTTGCTCCATAATGCTTTTATGATGAATACATATCCTTGAATCTTTGAAGATGTTTCATAATGAATGACTCATGGATGCATTAATGCTAGGGATGGGGTTGTATATCTAAACTAAATTGATAGGATTTCTTTATATAGGGTTTCCTAGGTAATTTATTGATTAGGTTGACCTCCAATGGTCATGTGTAGTCCTGAGGATCAAATGTTGTAGGGGAGATATAGCTCCTGCCCCATTTCAAATTTGGGCCCCTTTGAGAGGGACCAAGGCATTTTGGAGTGCCCTGGTCCTTCTACAAAGAGGGCTACAACAAGCAACCAAGAGGGTGGGCATCTCACTGTGGGACCAACCAAAGGGTGTGCATGACATCAAAGTTGGATAATCGGGCCTGAATGAACCTAGAGAGGGGATGAGGATAGGACACACTAAAGTGGGAGCACAAAAATAAGGTGTAAATTGGACCAATAACAATTTAAGATGCTACAAATCCATCATGAAATCATAGATAAAACATAAGTTAGCTACTCCTTGAATCAATTTTTTTCTTGAGGAAGAAGAATTGCTCTTGAATTGATGATAATGTTAGCATAAGATGTAATGTTGAAAATTAATTGAGAGGGATGCCTTACATAGGGATTTCATAATTAAAACCACCATTAGGTCGACCTAGAATTGATATATTTTTGCATGAAGAAGGATTTGGATAGGGTAGGACCGCCTTATTATTCGAGCCTAAAATTTGGGGAAAAAAGTGTAGGACCGAGTAGTAAACTACTTGGTCTTGACAATATTATCTCGACTTTCAGGGAATGAAAGGTAACAGGGTTCTAATGCCTAATCCAACTCGGTGGCTCAAGCCATAATGCATATGTATGTGAAATATGTTTTGAGGGTTAAAATTAAGGTAAGATTAAGGATAAATCAAGATAAATAATAAAGGGCACACCTAGAATTAAGGGCCCAAATAAAAGTGTGATGATGTAAAAAAGTGGAATACGGCCCATAATATTAATTTGGATATTAATTAATTACAATACAGGTCCTATAATGCATAGAGAATAGGGAAATACTAAAATATGTGCTAAGAGAGTGTGAAATTGGACACACTAATAAAGGTGTATAATTTACGATGGTAAACTAAGATCATTAGATAACTAAACTAAGATAATCATGATTCTAATGTAGATATGCATGAAACATGAATGCCAAGAGAAAAAAAGATATGAAAGCCCCCCCTTAGAATGGTATATGTGAAACATATGCCATTCTAAGGAGGAGAGATTTTGTGTCACATCGAGATAACGAGATGTTTCTATGGAATGCCACCTTGCAACAAATGACACATAAAACACACAACATCAACAAAACACTAAGGGACGGGGAGAACCATTGATTTAGTGTCAAACCCATAGTAGTGAAATAAGAAAGTATAAAGCCGTATATGAGTGTTTCATCATGATATTGAACTTTATGGATTATATGAAGAAGGCACATGAAAACAAAGAGAAAAGAAAAATCGGGTCAACATGGAAGAGATATTAAATGCCCTCAATCCTTTGGATCATCCCTGATATCGAAAACAAAGATAGAACAAATACAAGAATATGATGACGAAAAATCCCCTATTTTCATGCACCTATAGAGTGACTTGGGTCCTTTAGGAGAGCTGTTAGGTCCAACAATGAAAGCTAATGTACTGAGAGGGGAGGGGTGAATCAATACTTCAAAACTTTTCTTCAAAAACAATCTTACTGATAAACATAAATTGTAAACTGCTGATCTCATAATATAAAGCTAACACATAATTATAGAAATGACATTCATACACATTTCACTCCATAACACAAATATTTTGGTTACACAAAAACTCTTGGTTAGAGAGAAAAACTGCAGTGGGGATGACACCCACAACTTCACTATTGCAATAATAAAGGTTGCTCGGTTAGAGCTACATGTTTAGCTATTTCTGATAGCTTACCCTCTTAGGAGTATCAAGATCTTTAGATCTACCTTGCTAAAGGATTTTACAACACTTAACAAGATGTTGCACCTGTTTAAAGGCTTTACAATTTATAGACTTTGTTAGAGTCTTTTACCCTGTTAAAGGTTTCTATTACAACTCAAATGATTCAATAAAATCTTTACAAATATCTGCAACTTTACATCTGAAATGTCATAGCAGATTCTATTTGCTCAATATGAAATTACCTTGCTCATAGCATACCTCGGTAATTGATAAATCAACTTGGTAAACCCTTCTGTTTACTCTGTCCCTTAAACTGTTCTCTGAAGAATTTCTTGGTGACTTTTGAATATCTCTGTTAGTCATAGCAATTACAACTTAATGTGTCCTCTTATGATTTTCCTTTTAACTCTTCTATCACACGTGTCTCACATTTTGATTCTCAAATCACTCTGTATAAATAGATCTCTGGGATGATGATCTGTTCATGCTTCGATCTTACAAACAAGACTCATCGAATGAATAAACATAGAAATTATTTCATTGGATAGACTTCCTCAAAATCATACAAAATCTTGAAGTGCAATTTCCTATGTGATAACAATTCCCCGTTCCTCGATTCTTATGACACATTTCCACATATGTGTCCAAGTTCATTGAATCTGGTAACACGTTTCTACTCAGTTTAGATTACTTGGTATACCTTCTTTTTTTCTCGGTAGACATAGAACGTTACTTGGTAGACAGCTCGGTGTATACTTAAGTCTGTGACTCCTTTCTTCTGTAACCGACTGCTTTAGTGCTTACCGACTGAATATTTTGATAGTATTAATTGACTAGAGTATATAGAATGACTTTGGACATAAAACTAATGACAACTTAGTAAATAATAACAATCTCCCCTTTTGACATTAGTTTGGTGTGTTTGACAAACCTCGTTTCAAAGTCATAGCTCAAAATCTATATACTTACAAAATTTGACTAAAATGACAGTATATACAATTGTCAATAAATAGTAACATACTCAAATATATACTCCCCTTATCAATATACTGTACATAACTTAATTTGCATGCACCTGTGATCAATGCTCGGTGTTCACTGCACTGTGTTCTAAGCTCCCCCTGTCAAATTCAACTATACATTCAGATACTTTGTTTTGCTCGGTACACTCCCTCTTATACTCAGTACACTCCTCCTTTTTGACAAACATAAAAAATAGTTACCATTAGGTGGAGGTAACTGGTCAAAAATAGATTTATACTTTGTACTAGCATCGGTGAGAGTAGTGGAGAGTGCATCCTTGATACTATCCATTAGGGAATTCTGAGATGTAATATTAGCTAATAGTGAAATCAAACCATCTAAAGTGCTTCCCTTTGGTCGAGTAGATAAGTGGGTAGCTCGGTTGATCTGCTCTTGGATTGATGATAAGTGGGGAATAAATAAGGTTTGAAGAGTCATGATATCCATCCTTATTTTGTTCTCTTCATTCCAAAGTTCTAACTATTGAGCCATAAGATTTTGCAGCTTGGTATAGAAATTCTGAACAAAATTTGGCTTGGTGGTCAATTTATTGGAGAGAACGGTAATCTCTTGTTCAATGACTTTGGTCTTATGCTTGATATCCTTAATAAATAATGAAAATGTATAGAGCTTCTGAAATAAATAAAGAATATATTTGAGTTGAGGAGACAACTCAGTAATGAGTCCAACAAGCTTGACTTTACCTATAGCAATTGCTTTCTGCACTTCTTCAATCATTTTGGCAGTTAGCTCTTTGTCCTTCAACTTGCTAAGGTATTCTGATGCATCTACTCATGATGCTTCTAATTTAGTGAGTAGTTCATCCAGTTGCATATGGATGGAAACATCTTTATTCATGGTAGCTTCAGGTAGCATGTCTGTCAATAATGCTTTAACATTCTGAAGTATTCGGTTCTTCTTTTGAATAGCCATTTGTCTTTCTTGTTTTGCTTTGGCTTTACATAGTTCTCCGAATTCAATAAGTGCTTGCCCTTTCAGTTTTGAAATGTCAACATTTGGCAACACAATAGGCTTTGACAGATCTACCTTGAAACTATGCTTCTTCACTTTCTTTTCTTTGGATGAGGAGGCTTTCACCGGTTGAACGAGTACAATGGCTTTGGAGGCTTGTTCTCCCTTGGTAGGTTGCTCGGTAGAGGCAACACTTTTATCGGTTCCCTTAGCCTTTGATGTGTCCTTTAGTCATTCCTTGCTTGGGGTCTCAGTGGCAATAGTTTCAGTGCATGCAGGTGCTTGAGAAGTCTATTCCCCGGTGTCTTGAGAAGTAGATTCTCCTTTTGTAGACTGTTGACCCTCTTTGCCTTGATTAGTGTCCTGAGGTTTCTCGGTTGAAACTTGCCGAGTTACCGGAGGATAGGACTTGACTTGTTCCAAAACTGATTCACTTGATACCAGTTTGGAATAGGCATTTCCTTCTATCATCTCTTGTTCCTATGCCTCAGTGTCCATGACATCCTCATATTATTGAATAGTTGAAGCAGGATCTTGCTCAGTAATGTCAACTATTTCTACTTCACCTTGAGTTTCTTTAGTCTGAATTCTGAAGATTTCTTGCCATTTTTCTTTGGTTTCCTTTTCGACTTCAAGATAAAGTCCATTCATCATTTTCAAGGCTTTGTGCTTCACTTGAAAATTTGTCTGGTAGTTTTTCAAATGATTTCTAATATCATCTACCGACATGTCTGGAAAGAGATGTACTAAAACTCTTTCTCTTATCTGCTTCTCTGAGTCCATAGCATATTTCCATCTGTTGTCAATGTGAGAGTATAATGCATTTGGAAGAAAGTTACTTACTTCCAATGGAACTACTTGGAATTTGAGAAGTGTACATACAACTGACTCTTCTATTTGTCTCTTTTCTTCTTCTGTCTGGGAGTCATATTTAATATACCTGAATGACCCGAATCCTCCATATTGTTTCAATTTGGCACAAAAGTTGTCAAAACTGTGTAAATCTTCCTTTATGCTTTTAACAATCTGAAATTTATTTTTGTCTTTAGATTCTATCTCACTTGACTCCTTATTCAAAATGAGTCTCCTGGTCGACTTTATATAGGTCTTTGTAACTTTAGGCAATTCAACATTTTTTTGCCTCTTACCGGGTGACACTGCAGATGATCTAGTGCTAGGTCACTTAACTGGTGGAGTCGGTGATACCTTAGGTGTATCTTGTTTCTTCCTTTTCAATATTTTTCCCTTTGGCAACTCGGTGCTCAGAGTGATGGCTACTTCTTGAGCCTCATATTCTTCCTCAATTGTAAGTTGATCGCTCTTGATAGGAGTGGAGGTAGAACCTTCTCCAAATTTCTCAGTTAGCACTTTGATCATTTTAGTGGCTTTTCTTGTAGCCTTCAGTACTACTATGCTCATTTTTACTTTTTCTTTGACCTCTTCATAGGTACCATACCTAATCTCGGTAGCATGCCTTGGAAGTGTCAAAAAGGCATCTATCTGTTGTTGAGAAATATCAAGATCCATCTCATAATCCATGGATGGTAGAGATTGAGTTCTAGGATCTACTGCATTGACATAAGAGTAGTCGGTGTCCACTTCAAAACATATAGTATCCTTATATTTTTCCACTAACTGAGGTGGGATTCTGTACCAGTTATGCATCTTTTCTTGAAACTTGCTGAAATAATCATCCATTATCTCATTGAAATTATCATCTAACTGATTGATAAAGTCATTTATTTGATGGGTGATTGGTCGGTGTAACTCCCAAACTATGTTACCGACTGATGGGAAGAATTTTTGAAAATAGAAAAACATGCACACTAAGAGTGACCCAAACTTTCGTGTGTTTTCTGAGTTATTCTTCTTAGGTTTCCTTATAGTGTTGAGATTTTCAAATAGGTTTTTCAACAACACTTCACACGGATCAATCTTCATACCCTTTTTCAAAATCTTGTAGGCCGAATCTACAGCTGCACATGGTACACTATTTTCTCTTGCCGATTGAAAGAAACAATAACTGATGACTCTAATTGCAAACTTTAGCTTTGCATCTGTAACATTATTCAATTTAAGACCTCTGCAATCAGACTCAACTCCAGTTAAAGTTATCAATTCCTTCCGTGAAATCATTTTCTATGCTTGGGCATGGTCATATATACGGTATCCGGTTATTA
This sequence comes from Cryptomeria japonica, assembly GCF_030272615.1. Classification (NCBI taxonomy): domain Eukaryota; kingdom Viridiplantae; phylum Streptophyta; class Pinopsida; order Cupressales; family Cupressaceae; genus Cryptomeria; species Cryptomeria japonica. Next base: position 367,661,251 of record NC_081410.1, on the reverse strand, counting down.
TGTGAATGATCTCCTCGGTGATTTTGAATGGTTGCTCCTCTAACCACATAAAGTCATCATGGACTCTGCTCAAAACAAATTTAACCCATTGGGGTTTGAATACTCGAGGGTAGGTTAGGGCTTTGGTCAATCCCTTGACTTTGATATGCTCATACTTGCTATCTAAGATTCCATCGGTGCATAGCTCATCATACATGTCCTTGATCTCGGTATGACCTAGCTCTTCAACATGACACTTAGTGTACAATCTGACATCTTCAATCAATAGAACCCTATCCGGAATAAGAGAAAATGCAGTTTTCTCATCAAGTTCAGATGCAACTTTGGGAGGTAAGGAATAATTCAGTGAGGGCTTCTCAATAGTCTCAACTACAATAGGTTTCTGCAACTTAGGAGCCATTTCAAACTTGGATTTCTACTAACGAAAGAGCTTAGGGTTTTAACTAACCAGAAAATGCTTTCAACTTAGTAAATATAATGCAGATGTTCACAACTAATATTGACAGGTTAACTGGCTTGAAAATGCGTTTGAGATTGCTGTATAAATACCTTGAAATTCACTCGAGAGATGTTTGATCATGTTTGAATCACTTAGCTCTGCTCTTTGATAATTGGTAAGTGTAAAATGACTACGCGAAGAACTTTAAGTACACATTTTACCTTATCGGGCTTTGTGCAGTTAGGTAAGAAAACATTAAATGCACTCGATTCCACTAAACCGATTAACTTCCTTTTACACTTTTATCGACTAGACAGGCTTCCTGCACTTACCGACTTCTCTGGTAATCCAAGAGACTAGATAGAATTTCAAACTTGCTAATGCATCTTAGCTATGTAGATTTTAAAATTAAGTACATGATAAAATAGGAACTATTAAGATCTAACCTTGAGAGAATGTAGTCCCTTCATACCTTTACTGCTTAATTCGATGTAGATGCACCTAACTCGGTAGGTAAGGTGCTTTCTTCATTTTTTGACTCAATTTACTTCTTTTTCAATATTTTCTGTAATTTGATTTTTATCTCTTCAGTATCTCCTTTGGGTTGATCTCTGCAGTTCTTAGCCAAGTGTCCAACTTTATGACAATGAAAGCATGCCACTCCAGAATTTCTCCATGATCTTCGGTTGTTCATTCCAAACCTTATCATGCAGTTGGCACTTATATATCCATATCTTCCACAACATTCACACCATATCCTTGTATTGTAATCCCATGGTACTGTAGTATACTGTCAGTTAAGATTTATGTGTGTTCGGTAGCTTCTAGTATTTACTCAGTGTGAAGACCTCAAATAGTTTTTCTGCTTAAACCAACACTTCTCAGTACTGTGTCCATATCTATTGTAGTTTTTGCAAAACCCCTTGAATTTTTCCGTCTGAAAATTGCTAGCAGACTTTGTCCTACTTTGTTTAGATGTGTGACCATACTTATTGCAATTGTAACAATAACCATTAGACCTAGTGACATTCAGTTGCTTACCTTTTTTGATTTGGCACATGTTGGCAGTATGTCCTTATTTTCCACAGTAGTTGCACATAGGCTTCTTTCCTTTGATGTTCTCCTTGTTTCCAGCTTGCTTTGATGATTCCCCTCTCTTGGTGGCATTGATCCCTTTCTCGGTAGAGTGTTTTTCTTTGTAACCGAGTCCTGCATCTTTATTGGGTCTTCTTATATTTAGTTGCTCATCCAACATCCTTGATGCTTCACAACTTTTCTTGAGTGTTTCTTTTGATTTCTTCTTTGCTTCAAGTTCATTGGTCAATCTTGATAATTCAAGTTTCAATGCTTGATTCTCATTTTCTTTTAGATTTGCTTCATGATGTGCAGAACCCAATTGATCAGAAAGATTATGTTGAATTCCAGTCATTCTTGTGATTTCATCATTCTTTTCAGACACCAATGCTTCTAGCTGTTGTTTTTCCCTTTCCATGTCTCTTATGTTATCCTCAACTGTTCTTAATGCATCAAGATTTTCAGTCATCTATTTGCTGAAATTCTCATGTTCTCTTTTCATTTCTTTCAGCTGTTCAGTCAATGCTTTGTTCTTTTCTTTCAGTTCTCCAATCATTTCTTTAGTCTCTTCTGATATACTGTTCTCAGATGATGTCTCAATTTCTTCCACCAACTCTTGTGAGTCCTGTAAATCATCAAACAACCTTCTTCCAACTTTCAGTGATCTTGCATTTGTCTCTGCATATCTACAATCACTTGATTAGCATGATCTAATTCTTCTTGAAGATTCACAATTCTTCGAGATTGTTTATAGCCTTCCATTGATAAGATCTTTCTCTTTAGGCTCTTAAACCCTTTTCCAAGATTGAAGCTCTGATACCAATTGTTAGGTCCAATAATGAAAGCTAATGTACTGAGAGGGGAGGGGTGAATCAGTACTTCAAAACTTTTCTTCAAAAACAATCTTACTGATAAACATAAATTGTAAACTGCTGATCTCATAATATAAAGCTAACACATAATTATAGAAATGACATTCATACACATTTCACTCCATAACACAAATATTTTGGTGACACAGAAACTCTTGGTTAAAGAGAAAAACTACGATGGGGATGGCACCCACAACTTCACTATTGCAATAATAAAGGTTGCTTGGTTAGAGCTACATGTTTAGCTATTTCTGATAGCTTACTCTGTTAGGAGTATCAAGATCTTTAGATCTACCTTTCTAAAGGATTTTACAACACTTATACAAGATGCTGCACCTGTTTAAAGGCTTTACAATTTATAGACTTTGTTAGAGTCTTTTACCCTGTTAAAGGTTTCTATTACAACTCAAATGATTCAATAAAATCTTTACAAATATTTGCAACTTTACATCTGAAATGTCATAGAAGATTCTATGTGCTCAATATGAAATTACCTTGCTCATAGCATACCTCGGTAATTGATAAATCAACTTGGTAAACCCTTCTATTTACTCTATCCCTTAAACTGTTCTCTGAAGAATTTCTCGGTGACCTCTGAATATCTCTGTCAGTCATAGCAGTCACGACTTAATGTGTCCACTTATGATTTTCCTTTTAACTCTTCTATCACACATGTCTCACATTTTGATTCTCAAATCACTCTGTATAAATAGATCTCTGGGATAGTGATCTGTTCATGCTTCGATCTTACAAACAAGATTCATCGAATGAATAAACATAGAAATTATTTCATTGGATAGACTTCCTCAAAATCATACAAAATCTTGAAGTGCAATTTCCTATGTGATAACAGTTCCTTGTTCCTCGAATCTTGTGACACATTTCCACATATGTGTTCAGGTTCATTGAATTTGGTAACATGTTTCTACTCAGTTCAGATTACTCGGTATACCTTCTTTGCTGATTGGTAGACATAGAATGTTACTCGATAGACAACTCAGTGTATACTTAACTTTGTGACTCCTTTCTTCTGTAACCGACTACTTTATTGCTTACCGACTGAATATTTCGGTAGTATTAATTGACTAGAGTATATAGGATGACTTTGGACATAAAACTAATAAGAGCATGTTGTTGGCAATTGACACTCAATTGGTTGGTTTCACTATGTTGTCATTGATGGCAACATGGTATCTTATTCCAACTTCATGTTCTGGTTCAGTTGTGTACCGACAGGCACTTCACAAATACTACACCAGTACCGGTAGGACAAAATGATTACTTTGGTTACCGACAATGCATGCCGTTAGGGTTTAGAATATGGTTATCGGTATTGGAGGCCGACATCGGCAATTGGTTTTAATATTTATGCATTTATGTTATCTGGCCGACATGTAATTTGATATTGTATATATCTTTGGAAGCCAACATAAGGCATGATAATTTTTATAGGGTATATAGGCCAGTTTGATAAATCTTTTTTGATATAACTGAAATGAATCATCATGCGAATATGTAATTGAAAGGAGATGCGAAATATATCAGAGAGATTATGTATGTGAGGATACTTATGTAAGGGTTATTCTAGTAAAGGGTTTAAAGTTACAGACTAGAACAAACAAAGCTTAAACCAGAACTGTATTATAGCATAGAAGATGCTATCTTAGCAGTTCAACACTTCTCCAGATTGTAGTCTAGAATTTTATGTAGTTAGTGAAGCTCCTTTTGTGATTGAGCAGTGTGCTCTAGGCTGTAATCCTTCCTGAAAGTGCAAGCCCCTCATATTTTGTAATCTCATTTTATATGGCCAGTGGATTGACATTGTGGGTCACAAATCCCACCGTGTTTTTTTCTCTTTGAGTTTTTCCACGTATAATTCTATGTGTTATGATTCTCATTTATGTGATTGGCTTATTGGTTGTTTTACTTCTTTCAATTATGTATGTATCGGTATACCAGTTGGTGTATGCATATTTTATAAGGATAAAATTGAGCATTCCGGTATAACACTGATTCAACCCTCCCTCTTGGTGTTATTGGATTCCAACAATTGGTATCAGAGCCTTGTGCCTCGGAGGAAGTTTAACAGCTTGAGGAAGATCCTTAATCTGAAATCTATGAATATGACTTTGGAAAAGCAACTTGAGATGACACTTGAAGATTATGATGGTGAAAGGTTGAAGAACTTAAAGCTACAAGATGAATTGAATTTTGCGAAGGAATTCATTCTTGTCCTACAAGAGAGGCTATCATCTGTTCAGGCTAGGAGGAAGGAAATTTTGCAAAGTCAAGATGATGAAGAGAAATATGCACTTAAGGAACAATGTTAGAAATTGAGTCAGGAGAACATGGTTATGAAAAATAAAATGCAAGTTATAACTATGAGGATGTCTAAGGAGATTGAGGACCTAAAGAAAAAGGAAGAAAATCTTGTTGTATCCCTGAAGAACAAATTTGAAGGATGTGGTAGGTTGGTTCATGAGAATGATATGTCAAGAATTGATTTAGTACAATCCCAAAGTAATGAACAAGAGCTTGAGAGACAAATGATAATTTTGAGAGAAGATCTAACTACTGCAAGTGAGTATAAAGAAAAATTCAAAATTAGCTCAACACAACTAGATGAGTTATTGAAGAGACAAAGGTGGATTGGAGATTCTAGTGGACTTGGATTTGAGCAAGGACAGAGTTTCGGTATTTCTAATGAAAATCAAAACCATAAGGCACCGGTAAGGCAATTTAATGCTTATAAATTTAATGGTAGATGTTTTGTTTGCAATAGATTTGGTCACATGGCTAGACAATGTAGAAACAAAGAAAATCAGAACCCTGATTCCGCTCCTGGTAAATGTTCTAAATGCAATAAATATGGTCATAAGATAGAAAATTGCAGAATGGATGTTAAATTCTATAAATGTGGAAAGTTTGGTCATATGGCTAATGAGTGCAGGTCAAGAAATTTCACCGGTTTTAGCAAAGCAATTCAAAGAAACAATGTTACATGTTATGCATGTAATGAAATTGGACATATTGCTAAATCCTATAGAAGCAAAATCCACTGGTTGGTAATGGAGAATCAAATGAGAAAGGGAAAAAGAAGGTTAGTGAAATCCGACAAGATCATACTTAGAGATGGGTTAGGAATACTGAAGAACAATCATTAGATGGAAATGTCCTGGTTACTTATCCGATAGAAGAGGTTGCTCCTACATCGATAGGTATCTCATCCGGTAACTAAGGCAGATGTCTTAGGGGTAGGCAAAATTCATGAAGATGATGCATATGCCTCGGGAAGAGGTTCTAGAAGATGTTCCAGACATTGAAGATGATTATCCGAAGGAAACCGGTAGTTGGTACATCATTGTTGTCAATTGACACCTCACAGGTTGAAAAGAAAAACATAATAGAGATGAGTCCTACTAAACTCATGATGATGGTAGCAAAAAAATTAATGAAGGAGGGATCTACAGATAAAGGGATTATTGATCAATCAATCACTATTTTACATAGACTAGTCCCAAAGTGCAAGATTGATAATGAAGCAAGCCCATTCAAAAAGTTTAACACAATTACTGAGCGCATTTCAAGGGATTTTAAATCCTTACAATAGATTTCAAACCGACAAGTACTAGAGAGGTTCACTTAGGCTAAGAGAGTTGCATTTGATCAGGTGATTGAATCTAAGAAGAAAAAGATTGATGAGAAGCTGAAACTAATAGAAAATTCTTTGAAGCAATGTACAAATATTTATAGGGTATGTTGTAACACTGATATACTTAAAACTAATATGGATAAGAAGATAAAAGAACTTTAGGAGAAAATTGCAAATATAGCTAACTCTTTTGACAGACTGACTTTATTGATTACATCCATTGATGGTCAAATTTTGATTCTAGAAAACCAAATTTCTGTTCTTGTGAAGGAAAGGGACAAAATTATAAGAAGAGCCAGAAGTCTAAGAGGCTTGGTGAGTCCCCGGTTGGATTCACTCAGTGTACATAAGAAAGAATGTATGGACATGGTGGGAAATCCCACACCGATAGAGGTAAATGAGAAAGAGTCATTTGCACATATATTAAGTGGACTTGTATCTATTTCTGGCACTTTCAAAACAAGTTGGGATACCTATCTTGAGATATTGGAGAAGGCTTATCCAAAAATTTTGAAATTTGTTAAGCTCTAGTAAGATATTTTGGGATATTCATTGTACAATTATTTTTCTTTGACATTATTTTTAGAAATTTTTATGGCATTGATGTCAAAGGGGAGGTATAGATGTGAAAAAGAAAAAAAATGGAGTTGTATATATTAGGGTGAGTTATGGAGTTATGGAGATATGGAAATGTGGAGTATTTTGCATTAATGAATATTCAGCTCAAGGGGAGTGGGCATGATGAAACCGTTAGATGAAACCTTGACCATTTTTCACATGAGTGTTGCCATCAATGCCAAAGAGGGAGATTGTTGGAAATTGACACTCAATTGGTTGGAATAACTATGTTGTCATTGATGACAACATGGTATCTTATTGTGGCTTCATGTTTTGGTTTAGTTGTGTACCGACAGGCTCTTCATAGACACTACACCGGCACCAGCGCCGACACCGACACCGACACCGACACCGACATCAGTAGGACAAAAGGATTACTTTGGTTACTGACAATGCAGGCCGACATGGTTTAGAATATGGTTATTGATATTGGAGGCCGACATCTCTTGGATCCGACATCAGCAATTGGTTATAATATTTATGCATTTATGTTATCTGGCTGACATGTAATTTGATATTGTATATATCTTTGTAAGCCGACATAAGGCATGATAATTTGTATAGGGTATATAGGTCAGTTTGATAAATCATTTTTGATATAACTGAAATGAATCATCATGCGAATATGTAATTGGAAAGAGATGCGAAATATATCAGAGAGATTATGTATGTGAGGATACTTATGTAAGGGTTATTTCGGTAAAGGGTTTAGGGTTACAGACCGGAACAAAGAAAGCTTAAACCAGAATTGTATTATGGCATAGAAGATGCTATCTTAGCAGTTCAACACTTCTCCAGATTGTAGTCTGGATTTTTATGTAGTCAGTGAGGCTCCTTTTGTGATTGAGCAGTGTGCTCTAGGCTATAAGCCTTCCTGCAAGTGCAGGCCCCTCATATTTTGTAATATCTCTTCATATGGCCAGTGGATTGATATTGTGGGTCACAAATCCCACCATGGTTTTTCCTCTTTAAGGTTTCCCATGTATAATTTTGTGTGTTATGGTTCTCATTTATGTGATTGGTTTATTGGTTGTTTTACTTCTTTCAATTTTGTATGTACTGGTATATCGGTTGGTGTATGCATGTTTTAATAAGCATAAAATTGATCATTCTGGTATAGCACTGATTCACCCCCCCTCTCAATGTTATTGGATTCCAACACATGTAACACATAAAGATACATAAACTCTCATTGTCCATTACCAATAGAGTACATATAAAACAAGTATGGGGGAAAAAAAAAAGCACACTCTAATCTACAACATAAAGAAAAGAAGGAACTATCCTATACTCCATCCATCAACAAATCCTCATCCTCCCAATATCAATCATATGGGGAGGGAGGTCAAAGCTAAAGAGGGTCAACTATGAGGGTATCATCGAGCATAGCACTAATAAGAAGAGTTAGGGAGAAGGTAGCTTCCACATTCTTGTCCAAGAGCTCCTGAGAGGAGAGAGTCAATGATCATGTAAAGATTGTAGACAATGTCAGGATATCCTATAAATAGTCAAACAAATATCCCTTAATAGAGTAGGTAGGTGGCTCAGGCTAAGGCAATAGAATAAGAGTTGCATTGCTAGCCTTCGTAAGAGGGGTAGAAAAAAACTCTGGAGAAGGTGAAAACTCCTCAACAAAACACACAAATTCATATAACATAATTGAAATAGAGATAGGCAAAAAAATAGAAACTGAAGGTGTTGACATAGACTTTTGGCGATGAAACTCTCACACGGGACCTTGCTCAAACTTTCACTTTGCTTTCCATAGAGGTGAAGGCCTCTGATCACCCATAGCAAGCTCAAGTACCACATGAAAACTTTGATGTAGAGACAACTACGAAGCAGGTGGAGCAAACATGGCTGCATTAGACACTACATGTGCATGTAACATATCTATAAGTTGGGAAAATGGAGGAATATCAGGTAAAGAGGTGATGAGGGGAGGCTCCAAGGAGGGAGTGATGAAAACCTGTACCCTTTTACGGTGAGGCTCATTAGTAGTCCCTAGAGTGATCCGCAACAACATAGATGATGAAGAGTAGGGGAAATAGGATCAATAGAAGCAAGAGTAGGCATATAAATGACATAAGCAAGGACAAACACCATTGGTACACTCAAAACTCTCAAAGTGGCCTTACACTTGTGGGCCCTCATCCAAAAATAAAACTTACACTCATGTGCTCACTAATTATAGCATAGATGGGGTTCAAGAACAGAATCTTGGGGAGGCTTAACAATATTGTGCTCCATTGGAGAGGCCTCTTGAGTCAAAACAAACAAAGGATAAGGCCCAATCGATGAGGCAAGAGGTGAAAATAATACAGGTCCATATTCATAGCCATAAGTTCCCTTCCTCATTTTTCTCTAGCAGCAATATGAGAAACAATAGGTATCCTTAGAGGATGTGATGCAAGAGCCAATGGAGATGAATGAACATTAGGTAAATGCCTACCCTTACCATACCATGAAGGACAAGGGATATTTATAAGCATGGGAAGATCGAAGGGAGGGTGGGATGCAGACTATAGCAACACAAATGCCTTTCCTTTGTCTGTATTAGGTACAAAAATAAGAAAAAAAGGCATGACCAAAGGCTATGTGGTCCTAGGATGGAGAGGTCTACCTTGGGGAATATGTTTAACCTCAACCCTCGATGAGGAACAAAACAAGAATAGATGAAGCAAAAATTAGCGTAGGAAATAAAGAGACTACAAGATGGTCCAATGAAGAAGCTGACTCTCATGTCTTATACTTGTATTATACCTTGTACAATAGGTCTCCATGGGGAAGCATAGGCCCAACCAGAGTAGGCTAGAAATGGTCTAATGTAAAACCCCGAAAGGTAATAGCGATTGGAATCTAGTGTCTTGGAAAATATGCATAGTGCCCTCATGATAAAACTTCAAGCATTTATGCATAACTGAATGGACTGCTCCCATGACAATTAACTAGGGAATACCTAGCTTAAACTAGAACAAGTCCGATTTAGGAATAACTGCAAAAGTAGTTGAGATCGCTTTGGGTCCCACAAAGAATATCAAAGTGGTATTATCAAGAGGTGGAATAGGTGTAAGGATAAATGCATGATACTCATTGTATCTTGTCGTATGCCAATCATTAAGGATTTACCATCACACCTATGACAATGTCATTGTTAATTATAGCTAGAATGTACAACAAGGTAGAATGAATATATGTCTTTATTTTACATCCTGTGGCTAGGGGGTAAGATTGGAGTGATAGTGACCATGTTTAGAAACATACCACCACCTAACTCAAAGTTTGATGATGCATAAATGACAAAGAGGTAAAAAGACAAATAAAAGATATATGGGATGAAACTAATCTAAAGCTATGCAAAATGAATTTTACGTCAGGTTCACCAAAATGTAGAGTGGAAAAAGTGAACCACTCCAATAGGCGGGTGACCAATTATTAGGGACTCACTAATCAACTTCTCTAGTCAGGATGTGGTATAGAGTCTAGGATTGTTAGGTGATGGACTTGAAAAAAACTAAGAGGGGGGGGGGGGGGGTGAATCAGTGAAACCAAAAACAAAACTACTTTGAACACTAACCGGTAGATGAACTTAACAAAGTTTTTAAACACAATGCATGCAATTAAAAATGATATAACATCCACAAAAAGTAAAGCATCCACCATAACACAATTGTTTGTACATTGAAAACCCAAATAGGTAAAAACCACGGTGAGATGGAACTCACAAGTTAACTATTTGCAGTAATAGATAACTGACTGGTTAAGGTCTACAAAGTGCTCTGCTAGGGGCAAATCTTGTTAGAGATCCCAAAGCTTGATTAGAAGCTTATACCCTGTTAGGAGTAACCTTGGTGGAGGATTTTTGAATCCAAATTAATGGATCACCCTGTTAAAGGATTTATACACTGAAGCTTGTTAGAGATTACTTGGTTAGGGGATTTGATTCTATTGTAATTGTTAGAAAACAACAAGAGTGGTTTGATCTATTATGAGTAGCACAATATTTTCTTAATCATATCCTTCTAAACATATTCAAGACTGCTCTTTTGCACACTCTGTGACTTAACTCTTTTTCCTTTTGCACATAACATAACACTTTCACTATATCAAATAATTCATTGTGATGCCAATATATAGACCTTATGATTTCATGTCGACCTTAAGAAATCATAACACAATTTCTTAGGTGCAGTATATCTGGACAAGTGATCATAACTCATCACAAAATGTGGTAACTCATCACAAAATTACCAAATACCGGTTGGAACAATCAAATACCAGTTTGAGTAAAACATATGAATTGTTGTCCTTGAATCTCTGCTTGATCTCCATCTTGATCTTGATCTTGATCTTTATCTTGATGCCGACTTAGTATAACCACAGATTGTCTCTTATGGATATACTGGTTGACACAAAGTACTGGTTAGAGATAAACCACTAAGTATAACCTCTAACATACTAGTTGACAGAGTAAACAATTTGAAGTTACACCGGTAGTCAATATAATCATATGTGTGTGTGTGTGAGTGTTTCATCAATGACAACAAATGATGAATACATTACAATCATCATAAAGCAAACATGGGTACCCCTTAGATGGCACTGAATATGTCATAGAGGCTCTCTAATGTAACTTAGTGACACTTTGTCTAAGGATGCACATGCAGGTCTAAGACTATAGTGCGATGTGTTGGCATCATGTATGGATAGAGTCACAAAGTTGATACAAAGAATGAATTGTGATAGGATCATTCTTAGATAAAAAAATTGAATGAAATAACAACACAAAAAGTAAATATGCCTAACTATCAAATTAAAAAAAAGGAAAAGGGAAGAGGTATGATGTTATAGCTGGTCCATGCTTGAAGTCTCCAACTCACTCCCTAAATATGCTTGGCAACCTACACACAAGGCGAACAAAGATGAAAATGTTGTAGCCATGTTTAGAGGCCTACCACAGTTAGACCCCTGTTTTGGTGTTTCTATCTCCACAAACCACCAAGATAGATAAAATTATAGATAAAAGATACAACAAAATATCTCAATAAATATGCTATAGAGATTGTTAGACAGATATGATACCGAGAGTAAAATGAGAGGGGATCGGTGAATCAGTTTACTATTAGAATTAGAACTATTGCATATCAAAACCATTAAATCAGAGCACAAAGAAACCAACACAATGAAGGATAAAACATGAGAGCATATTACACACAACACCAATATTTTGACGTGGAAAACACGGTAAAGGAAAAAACCACAATGGGAAACCCTACCCACAATTAGATAATACTTTTGCAACAATATGTGAAATAGTTACAATGGGGATTACACTTGCAATCAGGCCAATGACCTAGAGCTCACTGCTCATCACAAAAGAGAAGTCTCATTGACTTACAAAACATTGGACTATAATCTGAAAAGAATGATCTATGAAAGTAGTATCTACTAATACTTGATACAGTTCCGGTTAAGCACAAATGTCTACCCTACAATACAAAACCTTTTTCCGAATGATATATCACTCATTCACATATAAACCTTTCTCTGATAATGCAAACATAACCATTGATCCCACAAAACCATCCATATCGATTACATGAATAAGTCACCTATAAATACATATCATCAACCTTATTGACAAAGTCGGCTAAACCATAAACCCATAAACCCATAATAACAAAAATTACATCACATGATATCACTAGACCAATATTATGATTTACATTACATAGCATGGAACTAATTCAAATATCCAAATAAATTATATCCGTTGAAAATTCTGTTAAGACCAAAATCCAACACGCTTCACCAACTGATAGAAACCCTTAGTGAAATAACAAAACATTTAATCGGATCCAAATAGGACCACCATAACAACACACCAGCCAATGCAAAATCACCAAACACTCGGAATATGATCAAGAAGCACCTTCAACATGATAGAAATTGATTCTATAAGTCGAACCAAAATCGTCTGATCAAAACATCAAACATTGCTTATTGGTAAAGCTAACCAGTACCAGGAAATACCAACCAAGAACGTAAGCGATAGTTAACGCAGTACCAAAACATGAACCAAAAGAATATGACAAGCATATAACTATCCAGAGTAAGCATCCAAAACTGATTCTAGAGATTTGATCATACTGGATCAGAATCATAGCCAAAACCAAGATGATCACCAAGACTAATTGAGATAGGTCCAACCAGGATAGCCTCCAATTGGGATACAGTGTTGACGTCAATGACACCACTTAACCAAATCCAACATATGCCAACAATCTCCCCCTTTGGCATTGATGGCAACATTGAATGCGAAAAACATCTAAGTGCCAAGGAATGCCAACAATCTCCCTTGAAGATATGACTGATTTTCACATGCATACCATCTCTCTCCCTTTGACATCAATGACAAAGGATGGATACCAAACCAAAAATATTGAACCAAACAACTAAATTCTCCCCCTGAGTACTAGCATCATCTCATCAACCCGTATCAAAGAAAATATCTGATAAGCTTACCAGATTGATGCAATCCTGTATCTCTAAGTCTCTTCTAGAGGGTTGGTAACCCCCAACTGATCTTTGAGATATTCAAAAGTATCTTTAGGAAATGGTTTTGTTAGAATATCTACAATTTTCTCCTTATTAGGCACATAAACAAATCTGACTTCCTTTGCTTCAACCTTTTGCTTCAAGAAATTATACCTTATAGAAATGTGTTTTGATTTGGAATGAAATACCCGACTCTTTGACATATCAATAAAAGTATTATTATCACAATGAATAATAATAAGCTCATCATAAATTACCCTTATATATTTTAACATCTGTTTCATCCATAAAATCTGAGTATAGTTCGTTGCAACAACTACATATTCTGCTTTAGCAGTAGATAATGAAGTACATGATTATTTCTTACTAAGCCATGAAACCAACTTCTTTCCAAGAAAGAATACACCACTGGTGGTGCTCTTCGTATCATCCACATCTCCTGGCCAATCAGAATCTGTATATGCACATAATCTAAAATCATCATTCTTTGGATACCATAACCCAAGGTCTGTTGTACCTGTCAAATATCTAAATATCCTCTTAACAACAATATCATGAGTTTCTCTAGGATTGGACTGAAATATAGAATAAATACAAACAAAATTCATTATATCAGGTCTAGATTAAGTACAACAATCCACTAATCATTGTTTTGTATCTACTTGGATTCACTTTAGGGGATTCATCATCCTTTGACAAGTTGCAACCGGTTATCATAAGAGTATCGACAGGTTTTGAATTCTCAAGTCCAAATTTCTTAAGAAACTCCTTCACATACTTAGTTTGACAAATGAAAATACCTTTATCAGTCTAAGTAATTTGCAAACCTAAGAAAAATTTCATCTCACCAATCGTAGACATTTCTAACTCATACTTCATATCATCAGGAAATTTCATGCATAGGCTATCTTCTCCTCCAAAAATAATATCATCCACAAAGACTTCAATAATAAGTATGTCATCATGCTCAATTTTGTAATATAAGTTACTATCAACATTACCTTTGCTAAAACCAAGCTTTGAAATGTATTTTTCTAATCTAGCATACCATGCTCTAGGGGTCTGTTTTAGTCCATATAAAGCTTTCTTCAATCTTCAAACCATTTCCTTGTATCCTGATAAAGAAAATACATTAGGTTGCTCAATGTAGACTTCCTCCTCAAGATCTCCATTTGATATACTTTGTAGTTCTTGTGTGCAACATAGGCAAGAAATAGTCTTATTGCTTCAATTCTTGCAACTGAAGCATAAGTATCACCATAATCAACTCCTTCCTGTGAATAACATTTGCAAACCAATCTAGCCTTATTTCTTACAATTCAAACTTCCTCATTCAATTTGTTCCTGAAAACCCATTTAATTCCAATAATATTCTTATCTTTAGGTCTAGGAACTAGTTCCCATGTCACATTCTTTTCTATCTGATCTAATTCTTCTTCCATTGCTTTCATCCAATTTTCATCTTTACTTGCGTTAATAAATGATTCTGGTTCAATTTGAGAAATCAAACATACCTCTTCAGTAGCTAGCCTCCTTCTAGTCATCACACCTTTGCTTTTATCTCCAATGATATGATCTTTAGAATGATTAAGTTTCACATACCTGGGAGTCTTTGAATTTTCTTGATTTACTGACTCTTTTTGCTGTTCAACAATCACAGTTGAATTTTCTGATGTTACCGGAGTCACTAATTCAATGCTTTGAGCAACTTCCTGCATTACTAGTTTTGGTCTAATAAATTCATCTTCTGGTCCATAGTCATATGATCTGATCTGATTACTGCCTTGTTCATCCACCTTAACATTTATGCTCTCCATTATCCTATTTTATCTTTTTTTATAACATCTATATGCTTTTCTCTTAGTAGAATAACCCAAAAATATTCCTTCCTCACTTCTAGGATCAAATTTTCCCAATGCATCATCTCTTCTAATGTAGCATTTATTTCCAAAAATTCTGAAATATTTGACAGTAGGAGTATGACCAAACCATAATTCATAAGGAGTTTTATCAGTATCACCTTATATGTGTACTCTATTGATAGTGTATACAATGGTATTGACAACTTCCCTCCAATAGATATCAGACAATTTAGCTTCTATCATCATTGTCATGGCAACATCCAATATGGTTCTATTTTTCCTTTCCACCAATCCATTCTATTGTGGAGTTCTAGGTGCATAAAGTTGTCTTCTGATTCCATTCCTCTCACAAAAGTTGTTGAATTCACCAGATGTAAACTCACTGCCTTGATATGATCTTAAGAATTTTATGTTCAATCCTATCTCAGTCTCAACCATAGCTTTGAAAATTCTAAATTTCTCAAGAGCTTCAGATTTTTCTTTAAAAAATGCATCCCACATCATTCTAGAATAATCATCAATAAGTAACATAAAGTATCTATCACCTTGAAAGCTTTTAGTCCTTTCCGGTCCACACATATCAGTATGAATAAGATCAAGAATTTCATTAGATTTATCATGTATACCTCTAAAAGAAGTTCTGACTTGTTTACCCATTGATATTCTCTACATACCAGATTATGAGGTTTGACAATCTTGGGAAAATCTATGACAACCTGTGTTGAAATGATCTTCACTATGCAATCAAAATTTACATGACACATCCTTTTATGTCATAACCAACTTTCATCAATCTATGCAATCAAGCAAGCCTTCTCACTGGAGTTCAAATGAAAGATGTTTCCTTTGGTCTGAGTTTCGAAAGCAATTTCCAATCCAGATCTATTGATGATCTTAATTTCCCATCCTTGAATTGTAAATGAAATCCTCTATCCACCATCTGACCTACACTTAAAAGATTATGCTTTAAGCCTTCAATAGAATAAACATTATCAGTATTAGTCTTACCATCAAATGATATTATTCCCTTGCCTTTGATCCTATATGCCTTGTTGTCTCCAAATCTGACTAATCCGCCATCAAATTCTTGCAGTGTTAGAAATTTTCTCTTGTCACCACTCATGTGATGTGAGCATCCACTATCTATAACCCATTCATCATTTTCTTCAATTGTAGCAGCTAAAGCCTTCTCCTTAGTATGAGTTGCTTCAATGATAGGTTCCAAAGAATCATCCTTGATAGCAATAAAAACCCAATCTTTACCGGACTTTCCATTGCCAGATCCACTCACTAGTTCATCATCATAATCATCTCCTATCTAGTTTTGTTTTGTGCCCAATCTCTAGATCTGATTCCATGTACACCCATTGATGAATTTTGTAGAGAGTTGTTCTTCTCTGTAGGGCTTAATTGTGGTCCCTTTCTATGAAGGACCAGGGTGCCCATACCTTGGTCCTAGATCGGAGTTCCTGGTGCCTTGGTCCCTCTTAGTTGGGCCTAATTTTGAAATGGGGTAGGGGTCCTATCTCTTCAATAAGAATTCAATTTTATGGCTCCACATGAAAGTCAGAGGTTGAACTAATCGATAAATGACCCAGATACCCCTATATAAATACATTTGATGAACCTAATTTCATCTATTGAATTCAATCAAGTAATCAATTCCTTGCATCCATGAAGTGTTCATCATTAAGCTTTTTTAGAGATCTTCAAGCCTGCATATTCTTCATTCAACCATTGAGGAGAAAAATTACATCATTCATATGCAATAATGTGTGTGTCATTAAGGTTTTGTCATGTCCACGCCATTTTGAACATACAACATATGTGATTACATTCAAGAAGTGAAGCATCATCATCAATAATTGCAAATCTAAGGTATACCTTTCCATTCTTTATTTTAGTATTCATAGTCATTAATTCAAGGTTAATTCCTAAATTGGGGTTTGACTTAGGAAAACCCCTATTTCCAAACACTTTCCCTTCTCTCCTATGTACAAGAACAGGTGTAGAGTCATAATTTTTAGGATTGACATTATTTGCAGAGACAAACATGTTCCCTTTTGGATAGTGGAAAGTTCAGAGGACTAGAGCGACCATCATTCTGGTCCCAAAAATTTAGGCCAACCTTCTTGGAGTAGGTCCTAACACTCATATATTGCTCATATCCAAGTTTGTGGCTTTGTGTGACAATTTTATCTCATTATTTACACTTGATCTCTTCAATATTCACACATTACCCTAATTTCAACATCTTCAACAAATTCAAATCAAATTTAACTCAAGGGAAATAAGATCCTCATCAAAAGGGCCTAGAATTAGATCATAATCTAGATTTATTAGGTTTAGATCTATCAAATTCCTATCTTCCCCCTAATGTAATGGGCCCTAAGAGAAATTAGTGGTTTTCTTACATCTAATGGTGGAAACCCTAATTTTCACCCATCACATTTTGGTGAACCTGACGTCTTACACCTTTATTTCTAATTCATGTTCTTAGATCTGATTGTTTATGCATTTTTAAATTTAAATTTACATTTACAAGTTTAATTTCCAATCGAATTACATAAATTTAGAGGTTAAATTCATGCAAACCCTAATTTATAATTCTAAAATTGAACTTGTGGGTTGCCTAATTTGGATTAATTATTTTAGATATGATTTGGGAACATTTTAATTTTTGATTTTGCATTCATAGATCTTATTTTAGTCAAATTACATAAATTTAGGGGTTCATTCATAAAAACCCTAATTTATTATAGTTAATTTGATTTGTGGGTTGCATAATTCATAATGCATATTTTTAGATTTAATTTTAGACATTCATAATGACACTTAATAGATGTGATTTATTTTTCATTTCGCATATGATTACATTAATTTTCACTTATATTTATCATAATCATGTCTTGGATAATAGTTTCTTTCACTTCCCATTGTTTCTTTTCATTCATAATGCTTTGGCATATTGCATTTTTAGAATTTCCAAATTGCTTCCTATTAATCAATTAAATCTCAAAGATTTTATCCGTGATACATGCTGTTTTTTGGTGATATTTTTAGGAAAATGCATTACATATGTAGATCATATTAAAGATTTTGTAAATCGCAATCCTAGAGATGCTAATGAAAAACCTAATACTTGTACCTCCTCTAGGGTATCTAATGTGAATGGAGAAAGAGCTAATACTGCTATCAACGACCTCTTTAATATAGAGCAAGCATTTAAGAGAAAAATGACACCATCTTCTTCTTATACACATACCTTAGCACAAGTGGGGAATATCAAAATACTGGTGTTTCAATCTCTCTAGATCCCCCTTATTCTCCTAGAGCCTATCTTAATCATAAAAACATTTGTTGAGAAGATGATATTATGTATTTCATTAATGATCTATCTCCCCACATAACATTAAGTAAATATGAGGCATTAGATGATAAGGATCTTCCTTCCCAACCCATCAAAGAGGATATGCATGATGATATAAGGAGAGTCTTCCTATACAAGATATTATTTCTTCATCTACTTTTCCCTTTGGTCATTCTAAATATACCTATACTACAAACTTTAAAGAGATTCATTACAATGTTCCTCCTTCTCAATTAAAACATTCTTATAGGAGTGGCTATAACATAATATCAAAACAAGGTTTTAGAGGACAAGGAATTGGAAAATTCTAACAAGGAATTATAGTCCCTATAAACCCTCCTACACAAATTACTACCAAAGGGCTAGGACATTATCATGATTCACCTATGGATCACTATTGTATATGGCACCAATTTCCGATGAATTTTTGTTGAAACTTCGACAAACTATTGTCGAATTACCAACGAAATGCCCCAAAAAATTTCCTCGCTAAAATTTCATCACTTTTTCGACGTGCTGTAATTTGTCGAAACCCTAACAAAGAGCTGTCGAAAAATGCCACAAAAATGTGACCAATTTATGTCGGAAAAGTGATGGAAACTTCATCCATCTTGCGACAAAAAAAACCACAAAGATTGTAAAATGCCTCTTTCCAAACATCGGAAAAGTGCCAAAAGTCTATCACAATTTCGATGATGTAGAGCGTATATTATGACATAAACATTGTTGTGCCTACAAAAAATTCATTGGATGTTTTTTAGTATATTGTTGCAATTACGATGATATTGAGAATGTCATTGCGACAAAAATGTTGTCGCACATATAGTGCACTTGTTAGAATTTTGTTGTTGTTCGTCGCAATTTCGACGATGTGTAGCAAGCCTTTACGAAAAAAAATTCTGTTGTGCATACAACAACTTCATTGGATGATTTCAGGGGTTCGTCGGCATGTGTTCGTAAAAATTATGATAAAAATGCTCTGTTTAAAAAAACAAATATTCATTCAAATGAATGATATTGCAAAAAATATAATAGAATATATTAATATAATATAATAGATTACGAAAACTGGTTCAAAGAGCATACTGAGAGGAAAGAACTAGAAAGAAAACCTCCGATTGTAGCTTGAGTTGATACCTATTCTAAAATTCCCTATAGCTAATCCTATACAAATTTTTGTGCATACATGACCAAAATAGTTCAATTGGCCAAAATCACATAGTGATTCTATACAAAACAAAATGGCCAGTATATCAAATGGCTGAAGTTGATAAATTTGTAGAGGATGTAGTTGCAAAATAGACTTCACATATTACTCGCACAAAAAACAATTTATCATAATTATCCGCATTCTTCTATGGCTTGCATGTCAAATTCATTTTCATCCTGCTGCTCTTAAGGGAACCCAACTTGTTGTGTAGGTGACATTTCTGAGTTGCTGGCTGTTAGTAAATTATCGATATTCCCCATTCTTGGAGGGTTATTCAGGTCCAGTATTGGATGTTGAATGTTGTCATGAGCATGAGGACCTTGAGCACCTTGGGATGGAGAAACATTATCATGGGCAAGAGGATTGTGAGCAGCCGAATTACGTTGAGCAGGGGCAGAGTCCACATTATATGGTGTAACAGGGATAAGAGAGAATTGAACTAAAACATTCACCCTATAGTTGCATGACAAATACTCCATATGTGCCAAACGATAGCCTGAGCACCAGTGAGTTGTTTGAATTTTTCCTTCATCCAAAGAAGATGAAATTTGCTGCATTTGAAACAAGGCATATAAAATAGAGTGATTTGCATCCTTTTTCTCCTCTTTAGAACTGAATGCAGAAATTAGAGTATAGCTGGGTGTATTTATTAAGCAGTTGTTATGGAAAAAGATACCACCTGTTTCTTGAACCTTGAGAAAATATGATAACTTATGGAAACAAATAAGACATCACACGTGGAAATTTCGCATGCATCATAGGCTTTGAAGTGGTATGGAGCATGAATCAATACTTGTGAAATCATTTCATGCATTATATCCTTTACACAAGAAAATGCCTTTCGCACATGTATTCTTAGAACTTCGATGAATATAAGTACACATACATCTTTTCCCCCTGTTGATTATAATTGCTATTATTACCAATAAAAAAGAATGGAAGATTTAAATCTTGCAATGTAATGATGATCATCCTTGATAATATAATGATTTAAATGACTTCAGATCTCCTATGATTGTCATAACCTACAATGACTTCTTTTGGTCTAGGTTACTACATTTTCTTTGAAACGCTGTCATTTGTCAATGAATGTTTTGTGTAGAGGATATGCCTTCACAAGTTTTGTTGCTTTAACAGTCCCATATACCTTTGGTCTATATAGAAAACAATACCCTATGAGTTGTTACTCACAATATGTTCTTTGAGTTTGACATTCAAAATTGCTTTTTTATGATAGAGATCCTTAATGAAAATCAAAACATCCTTTGAACTTCTTTACAAAAAGGTACACAAATGCAGAGAAAGGAAAATAATGCTTTCTACGTTAGGGTCTTTCCTTGTTAATCTTTGCTTGGAACTAACCCCACATATTACTACAGTAACAATGTTGTCTTCTTGTAGCAATCACAAATACTTAGGACAGTCATAACAAATGGGGTTCATTCTCAATTCCCCTTCACATCATTCTTAATCCCCCATACCCAATCATATAACATTAATAATTCATTAATCCATTAATAATATACAACATTCATTCATTCATCCATTAATAACATATAACACTCATTCATTCATCCATTAATAACATATAACATTCATTCATTAACATATTCACATTCATTCATTAACATATAACATTCATTATTTTAGTCTTTACATATTATCAAAAATATGATTACAATCACTTTTTTGTTTTGTTTCTTTTTTGAAGATAAATAGAGATGAAATGGAATATCATTTTTTTAAATCATCTGTCCCCCCTTCAATTGTTATGCCACTTGCTCATGAATGTATTCCTAGTCAAGTACTCATGACGTGGAGGCCGCTGCAAGGGGGGGTCTGCTGCAATAACAAAGAAATGTTAAATTGATATGTTTTATTATTATTGTTACAAGTATTTCATAAATTAAAAGAACATTAGAATGGTGCTCTTTACCTGATGGGGTCACATCATGTTCCTAATCTTGTCTTATATCCTCACACTCAACATGCTGAACACCCTCTAAATCCTGTGGAGTTGAAACATGAAAGGTTACATTAATTAATAGACCAATTACAATTAAAAATGTTTAAAATAACATTAGAGAGATGCTCTTTACTTGATGGGGCCACATCATGTTCATGATCTTGTCTTATATCCTCATGCTCAATATGCTAAACACCCTCTAAATCCTCTAGAGTTGAAACACAAAAGGTTACATTAATTAATACACCAATTGCAATTAAAAATGTTTAAAATAACATTAGAGTGGTCCTCTTTACCTGATGGGGCCACATCATGTTCTTGACCTTGTCTAGCTTGATCATGCTCTAAAGTTGAAACACAAAAGGTTACATTAATTAATACACCGATTGCAATTAAAGATGTTTAATTGTATTAATCCATAATGCGTTTTGTATATAATATGAATACATCCAGTACCAGGATACACACGACCATGACCGTCATCTGTAGGTTGTGCTCCACCCTCACTAGGCTGCATTCCAATGTTATGTGCAGTATTATCATTGCTTGCCTATTTAAAACAAAAAGGCACATAATTACTTTATGGTGGAAATTAATATTGAATAGATTGCACAATGTAGACACCTAAAATTGTCCTATCTAATTAAATAAATAGTTTTATTTGTTTAATTATTTTATCCTAAGTCTTGTATTAATTGAATAAACCTTTATTTATTTAATTAATTCATTTATCCTCTTCTAGCCCTATTTCTTATTTAAATAAATACTCTTATTTATTTAAATTATCCTTTTTCCTAAATTGATTAAATATCTTATTTATTTAATTGATCCCACTTCTTCTATTAATTAAATAAATATTTATTTATTTAATTAATTCATTTCCCTTTTCTACCCATGACACATGTCATTCATCTCTTAATTCCTACACTACCTACCCTCTTATTATTATTTTATTTCCTCTACCTACCCTCTAATCCTAGCCGACTATTTATCTTTTACACCTCTTAATCTTATCCCTCCATTTCCTAATGTGTCTTCTATATAAGATGATGCTTCTTTCATTATTAATCTCCTAAGGAATCCCTTCAAGCATTCTAGCATTCTAACTTTCATATGCGATCAAGCCTACTTGTGCACACATAAAATCTAAGGGCAAATATATCAAGCAAGATCAATGGAGATAGGAAGAATGGAGATCCAAACCCTATTGGACATGTGATGGTATAATATTTGTGATTTCATTTGATTTGCATTGTCTTAGGTAATCTTCTTATGTTATGGTGGATCTTTGTTGTTGTTAGGGTAGGGTTTTGTGGTTGAATCTATTCAGTCTTTCAATATCGTTGTTTCCATTTTTACCATAAACATTTTGGTATGTCCAATGAGACTCTTGTCCCTTTTTGCATTTAACATCTTTTGTTGCAGATTTTGTGTTTTTGAAGTTGCAGATCTGACATTTTTGACAACATTTCAATATTTTCGCATTTGCGCATATCGGAACCACATTTTTGATTTTTGGCCACGTCTGTGACCTCTCTAATTGCGTTTGTGTTTGACATTATTTTACTTTTTTTGCAGATTGTAGGGTTGCATTTGTGTTCATGAACCGTGTCTGTGAATATTTTGACCGTGTCTGTGTTACCTAGGCGCGTCTGTGGTAGTTTTAGGTGCGTATGTGATCATTAACCACATCTGCGTTAGTTTAAATCGTGTCTGTGTTTCAAATTTTTGCAATTTTTGGTTTCATTTCAAATTTCAAAGTTTTATTTTGTCATTTGGATTTCAGATCTGGTTTATTTCAAGCTAATATCTTGTGATCTAGCCAACAAATTGGTGTAGCTTGTCCTTGAAGCAACACGTCTTGTCGAAGGCCCCTTTTCACAAACTCTTTTGGATCTAAAATTTACCTAACTTGTGTGTTTGTAGGAGGGGTATTATTGCAAAACTACTAACAAATCTTTGTTGCAGAATTTTGGCAAGGGTTTTTTGATATTTATTGTGTGCCTTGTTTTTATAGATTACCAAACACTTCAATTGGTGCACTAAAATTGAACGAGTGTCTTTTGTGTCTTGAGCAATAGGCTCTTTTTGTTTAATCTCTAGAGGGTCTGTCTCCTCGTGTGGTCATTAGGACTACTAGTGAGGAGAGAATGATCCAAGTGGTAGCAAGGAAAACCCACCTCTTCCGAACCACTATAAATAACTGTATCCATGATGAAAGCCATGGGCAACGTGTGCTGATTAGTTCATACTGACATTATGTCTCCCCATAAACTCATTTGATCAAATTTATTTGATCATTTGTAGGGCATAACCCCTACCGACTGGGAGCCTTCTGTATTTACAGAGCTGAAAGTGCCACATGTATGCCACATGAGTGAATGCCCTTACTAGCACCTTTTTATTTTAGAAAGCCAAAATCCTTCTAGTTGTTGGGGTAGGAGGTCGGACCTCTGGAGTGGCCCACACACATACGGTTCTTAGTAGAGATACAAAGTTCACCACAGGGAGTTTTCGTGGGGACTGATGCTTGGCTGCCCCAGAGAAGTTAGTACCGAGGGTGGAGCTAGTGGGGTCAAGCATCTAAGTATCCACTCTAAATAGCGTAGCCTCAGGGGAAACTCCAAGTGGGATCAACAACTATTGTCTTGGCCAACCATAAAAAATGCATTTGCCTTCTTTTAAACATTGAAACATTCATGACCAAACATCAAAACATTGTGTCTTTTATGTCTTCAAGTGTATGCAAAACATTTTTACATCAAACAACACACTTTCTTTTGAGTCATTTTGAGTCTAAACACTTGCAAACATTGAGTCCTCATCAAAATTGTGTCCTCTTGTCATGAAAAACAACCAAAAATTCAGATTTGGTCACAACAACAACTTTACAAAATTGGAAAAATTGCACTTAGTTTCTGGAAACGCGTCTGTGTAGTATGCAACAGTGTTTGTGTCATTTAGCCGCATCTATGAAGGGCATAAAGTGTCTATGTTATTAAAAGAAACATTGCATTCACAAAATCTCAGAAGTGCGTCTGCATAGTTTTAACAACATCTATGTCATTTAACCACGTTTGTGAAGTATACAGGTATGTCTGTGTTCAGAATTGAAAAACACTTACAGTCCAGCAAACAAGAGCAATCAGTTTCAACATTCTTGAGCTTCCTAGGTTATTTCTTCAGGTTTTCATCTAGGATTCAACCTACTATTTCTGGGTCTCACAAAGTCCATCATTTCTTTACATCTTGCATTACATTCACATTTGTGTAAATTTGAGTCAAAAGGTCACTTGCTTGTCCTCATCATACTTTGTCAACACACTACATACAACAACATTTTTCTAAGTGGTCCCTCATCAAGGTCTATCACCTTTGGGTCTCATTTGGTCTTACTTAGAGTCAAGGTCAACTTACCTCATCAAGAGAAACTATCATCTCTTTGGAAGCCACACCTACTCTACTACATACATACTTGGTCTTACACTTTGGACACTGCAAGTACACCTCAGATTCATTTACATTCCATCCAACTCTTGGTATTCCATACTCTTTCCATTTTCATCTAGTCTCACACATTTTGGTCAAGACCTAGTTCATGGTTGAAACTCATTCCCAAAAATCTAGGAGGGAAGCTAAAGAGGCTCAAGAGTCCGCAAACATGAGTGCCTATGAGTATGACAATTATGTCTTTTTCAATTTTGATCATACCACATTACCTGACATGGACACTTATAGAAACACTCAAAATGTTGAGA
Organism: Cryptomeria japonica; assembly: GCF_030272615.1. Lineage (NCBI taxonomy): Eukaryota > Viridiplantae > Streptophyta > Pinopsida > Cupressales > Cupressaceae > Cryptomeria > Cryptomeria japonica. Next base: position 367,635,872 of record NC_081410.1, on the reverse strand, counting down.
ACATGGATAACATAAACAACAATGATACACACAATGACAATATGGACAACTTTTTTGTATATTTAGTAGAAGTGGAAGACTCTATTATGGATCCCCATTTTAATCGATTGGTTGAGGAAATAAGGAAAATATTTTGTACAAGTAATGGCGCAAAGTGGAGCCAAGATTCTTCATGATTTTGACATGTCTCAAATAATGGAACATCGACCTTTGCAAGAACCTCAACTCAACATGGATCAAAGGAGGCCTAATAGTGGAGGTAATAGAGGTCCACATTTTGTGCCTAAATCACCATCATCTTTGTTTCAAATACTTGAGGTCCCACATACACATGGTCAAGCTCATGATACTCACCTTTGCAGACCATTATGGAAGTCTTATGCAGAAAAATATATTCAATCACATACCAATGCTAAGGACCATCCTCTAAAACAATTGGATATCCAAAGGCATGCTCAAAATTTGGACACAAGGAAACCCCTTGTCAAATTTGGGGGTACTACACTAGAAAAAACTCATGACACACCTGTAGGATATGATATACATGGACAAAGTAGATATCCCATTCCTCTATATGACTTTATACTAGGTGGTTCCTATACACAACATCATTACAGACCTCCTCCATATGAACATGTTTATGATCAATACCATCCATATATGCAACATGCTCCTCCTCCACCCGGTGGCTCAGGCATGGGATATGGTCCAAGAAGTTGGTCTCCACCTAAGAACACTTTGGAACAACAAATTAAGGACTTACAAAAAAAAATGGAGGACATAAATACACCAAAGCCATCTTACACAATGAGAGACATATGTCCCTATCCATTTGAAAAAATCATTCCAATGCCTCCTTTTCCTACACATTTCGTGACACCTAAGTTTCATAAGTACAGAGGCAAAGGAGACCCTAAGGCACATATAAGACATTTTTTCATAGCTTGCATTGAGGTAGCAGCAGAAGAGACATATTTGATGAGATTATTCCCACAAAGCTTAGGTGATCAAGCTATGGAATGGTTCTCCCAACTCCCACCTGGAATTAAGTCATGGGATGATTTAGCAGAGGCTTTTATCCAACATTTCTCATACAACACAGAGATAGACATATCAGTTACCACTCTGTGCAACACCAAACAAAAGGATGGGGAGTATTTTTCATCATTCTTGCAACGATGGAGGAATTTAGCCAGTAGATGCTCTTGTGAAATTCCACAAAAAAAAATGGTAGAGATGTTCACCCAGAATGTCAACAAAGACATTGGTTATGACTTGAGAAAAGCTTGTTTGTCCACCTTCAAGGACGTCATTGAAAAAGGCTTAGCAATAGATAAGGTCCTAATTGAACAAGGAGTAATTAAGATATTCAAAGAAAACAAAGAGGACTTTAAAGGAAAAGACAAGCCAAGATTTTGGAACAAGAACAAGAACACAATCAATGATGGCATTGCTGGTGCTAATACAGTAAGACCAAAAATCATTTTTTTGGATCAAGTTCTACAAATAACCAAGTGAATACGCAAACAAATTCCAAACCATGAAGGAAATACACCCCATTGGGAGAACCACTTGAGTCAGCTTTTAGGAAGCTAGTGACAAACAAGATAATAACAATTCCTGACAGTCCTCCATACGAACCAAAGGTCAAACCAAAATTGGTGGAATGATGATGAGTACTGTGAATATCATAAGAGCAAGGGACATAAAATGGGAAATTGTCATCAACTAAAGAACATCATACAAGATCTTATTGATAGAGGTGACATTGAGATCGAAGGACATTCATCCAATCAATAACATGAGATGTTTAAGGAACCATTCCCTAAACATGACAAGGGAAAAGCCAAAGCCACATACGAGCAGACCAACTATACCAGAGAATCCTATAACTATGATTTGAATCTTAATCACATTTCAATGGATAATTATGTCTCTACCATTATCATAAGGGACAAAACACCTAAAAATTCTATCCAAAGACCTAAAGTTGTCCTAAAAGGCGTTGGACCTTCTTCTTAATCTACCTCCGAATGTAATGTTACAACTCATCAAGGAAAGGTCACTTTGCAAGGTGCTCCAGCTAAAAACAACGCTTCCTCATCAGCCAAACCTAAGTACGATTTGGTAGAACAGTTAGGGAAGACACCCGTGCTTATCTCCATCCTTGAGCTTTTATGCATATCCCTCGCACATAAAGCCATTCTTGACAAAAATTTGAGAGACACTATTGTCCCCACTGATCTGAATGTGGACCAGTTTCAAGCCATGGTGGGATACCTTTCTGTTCCACATTCTCTTACATTCACAGAAGCTGACGATGCCTCTGTGAGCCAACCACATAATTCACCTTTACACATTGAAGCCTTCCTACACAAACATCGAATAAAACAAGTCCTGATAGATGGAGGAGCTGGTCTCAATATATGTTCTTTGAATACAATAATACAATTGGGATATTCAGATAAAGCTATGAATGCTACAAACAAAATTACCATCAAGGCATATGATGATGAAGAACGTTCATCCAAAGGTACAGTCACCTTGCCTGTCAGAGTTGGGCCGGTTACAAAGGATGTGGTTTGTTAAGTCCTAGACTTGGATCTCACATACAACATATTGCTAGGACATCCATGGATTCATGAGATGAGAGTAGTCCCATCTACATACCATCAATGCATTAAGTTTCCTCACAATGGAGTTGAAGTAACAGTTAATGGTGATCCTAATCCATTTATATACTACAATAAATTGAGGCCAAAAGCTGAGACAATAATTCCAATTAATAGAGAAGCTATCCCATCTTCTGCATATATTGACCTTGAATCATTAAAACCTTCAACATCAAAGAAAGGTGAGCTTAAAAGGAAATATCAGGTCAAAGGCATGGGTGAATACACTTTGAATCAAACCACGTGCTTACGACAAGTTATGAGTTCACCAAAAGAGTATGGACGACCACATCCTTCTAAATGGGTATCTATCATTACACTAAAATAGGATCCTACTATATTCCAAAAGTGGGGTGAAATGGAAGAAGAAGATTTATACAAAATACTTTACAAAGACCTTGAAGATGATACACAAGATCACATCAAGATACCATGTGAAAAATATGGCAAAGGATTCAAGATCCTACACAAGTTTGGATATGATGGTAAAAGTCCTCTTGGCTTAAGAAAAGAAGGTATCACTCAACCTTTGCAATCAGAATTGACCTTTAAAAATCAGCGCTCGAAAGGGCTTGGTTTCATCTCTTCCAGGGTAAACACTCACAAATCAGAAGAAGCATTACAAATAATGATTTCCAATGATCAACATGAGAGCCGCTATTCCACTTACTCTAATGGATGGAAATGGGGTTCAGAAAAATCCTCTAGTGACTATGAACTCACTTAGACATTCTGAGAACTAGGTGAACCCACAGAAGAAGAGGAATTTCATAAAAAAATCAAAGTTGGTCAAGAAACAACCCCTGAGGATCCCACACAGTCTTTGTCTTTAGGTGCTAGGTCAAAATCATGAAGAATGAGGACACCAGTTCTGGAATGCGCTTTTAGTAATGACAATTTGGACTCATTCATGATCGAGACAGATGAGGAAAGTGCCAACGATGACCTCGACAACTACCTTGACATACCTGAATATAACTGTATCTGCACCCTAACACCTGCTGACTTCAAAAACATTGAAGGCCTTCCCCTTGTTCACCACCAACTTATTGACTAGGACCATGAAGGACCTATACAATTTGACACATTCCAAAATGATGAAGCCTTTATTGATTATTTAGGCATATGAGATGATCTTCCACTTGGGGACCATAAGGTAGGATACACTATAGAACTCAATAGCATGGCATATTTTGGTGAGGGTGTTGGGCCTTCCAGTCACAAAAATATAAAAATAAAAACAAATCAAGGGTTTTACGGTGAAAACGACATTGTGGCACTGTTTGACCCCAAAAAAGTAAAAAGAAAGGATGTATCTGAGGGTGAAAACCTCTCTGAGGTGCCCAAAGATGGAAGGCTCGACATTCTCCCGACATCATATGAAGAAAAATCATCTATGTTAGTAGAGGAGACCATCAAAACAAACATTGGTACATAAGATATTTCACATAACATATTCTTGGCACAATCTCTAATAGAGAGAGAAACACCGAAGTTCATAAGTTTCTTCACAGAGTGACAAATCAATTTTTCATGGTCATATGCTGATATGCTTGGACTGGATCCGGATTTAGTAATGCATCATTTGACAGTTAAATTGAGGGAAAAACCAATAAAACAAAAATTCAGAAAGATGCATCCACAAGTGGCATTATTAGTCAAGGTAGAGCTTGAAAAATTATTGGATGTCGGATTCATATGCCCAATTGATTATCATGAATGGATCTCCAACTTGGTACCAGTCAGTAAGATGAATCGCAACATCATAATATGTATAGATTTCAGAGACATCAACAAATCTTGTCCTAACGATGACATTCCATTGCCAAACATAGACTTGATTGTAGATCTCACAATAGGTCATGCAATGTTATCTTTGATTTATGGATTCTCTGACTACAATCAAATCAAACTCACATTCGAGGATCAACACAAAATAGCATTTACTTGTCCCTGGGCAACTTTCTGCTGGAATGTCATGCCCTTCGGGCTAAAGAATGCAGGCACTACATACCAACGAGCCATGACTACTATCTTTCATGATCTCATGCATGTAACTATAAAAGATTATGTTGATGACCTCTTGGGAAAATCAATAGATAGAGATACACATTTGGATATCCTTTCAGTCATTTTTGATCAGTTGGAAAAATACAAAGTAAGACTAAACCCCAAGAAATGTGTCTTTGGAGTAACCTCTGGGAAGCTCCTGGGATTCATTGTTTCAAAAAGAGGAATCGAAGCCAATCCAGCAAAAGTCAAAGTGATCCTAGAAATGCCACCACCAAGGAACATCAGTCAACTTTGATCTTTACAAGGAAGACTCCAGTCCATACGATGATTCATAGCAAAACTTGCAGATAAATGTCATCCTTTTCAACATTTTCTACACAAAAACATTAAATTCAAATGGGATGATAATTGTCAATAGGATTTTCAGATACTCAAAGATTATCTTCTGAGTCCACCAGTCTTGATGCCACCAGTCCTAGCACAACCCTTGTTACTCTACATATAAGCTACATCAACAACACTGGGGGCACTCCTAGCGCAACAAGATGCCGAGGGCAAAGAAAAGACAACATATTACATCAGTCATACTTTGGTTGGTTATGAGATAAACTACACACAAATTTAGCGTGCATGTCTCGCTGTGGTTTTTGCTTCACATAAGTTACATGCTAACTGATAAAACCAAGCTAGTCACAAGGATCGATCCATTAAAATACATTCTCAATAAGGCGACGCTTATTGGAAGACTAGCCAAATGGGTGATGCTCTTGAGTGAATTAGACATTGAATATGTGGACAAAAAAGCAATAAAGGGACAAGCTATCATAGATCAGTTAGCGGATGCACCCATGATAGATGATGCTCCTCTAATTTCAGAATTTCCAAATGAATCCATCTTGACGATATCACACACAAAGCCTTGACAACTATACTTTGACAGCTCATACACATAGCATGGTGCAAGAGCTGGCATCCTCTTTATCACACCTCAAGGAGATTCCATTCCAAAATCATATCATTTGTCATTTCGTTGCACTAATAACATAGCTAAATACGAGGCATTAACATCTGGATTACAAATTGCAATTTAGTAGAAGATCCAGGAAGTTCATGTTTTTGGGGACTCTCAAATGGTAATTCATCAAGAAATTGATGACTACCAAACAAAGGATGAAAAATTAATGCCTTACAAGAAAATGGTAGATGACTTCAAGCAACATTTCATGAAGTTAACCTTTGAGCAGATACCAAGAGAGAAGAATCAAGCTGTAGATGCCATGGTTACTATTGCTTCACTATTCGATCTATCGCAAAATGAAACTTGCTATAAATTCTTGGTAGATAACCTTTTGGTTCCCTCATATGAGATCACTCCTACTGAGATGATATGTGTCGTTGGTTCTGATTCCTAGTTATACGGATCCATTTTCACATACCTTTGTAACAATACCCTTCCTCTTGACTTATCCAACAACCAACACCACACTTTCATTCGCCAATCTTCTCGATATGTCATTTTAGCCGATATCCTATACCGTCAAGGTCTAGATGATACTCTCCTTAGATGTTTAGAAAGGGATGAAGCTTAGATTGTGTTATGTGAAGTTCATGAAGGAATATGTGGTCCACATTCTAGTGGTTCTACCTTAGCGAAAAAAATCATTAGGACTGGATATTAGTGGCCTAATATGGAAAAAGATTCATATTAATTTTTCAATAAATGTAAGAAATGTCAAATTCATGGAGACCTTAGTCATGCACCAGCACAAGAACTTCAACCAATTGCGACTCCTTGGCCCTTTTGTCAGTGGGGACTCGATCTCATAGGCAAGATTCACCCTCCTTCTTCCAATGGCCACAAATTCATTATCACTGCCATAGAGTATTTCACAAAATGGATTGAAGCCGTGCCTCTTACACAGGTCACTGGAAAACAAATTGCTACATTCATTCTTAACTATATCATTTGCCAATACAGTATTCCTCTTTCCATCATCATTGATAATGAATGTCCCTTCAAAAACTAGGATGTTCGTGAACTTTGTGATCACTTCCATATTACTCATCGTTTCTCCACTCCCTATTGCCCATAAGGTAATGGTCAAGTTGAGGCATCTAATAAAACTATTCTTAAAATCCTCAAAAATATAGTCGATGACGTTGGCCAAAATTGGCATATCCAACTTAATCCCGCACTTTGGGATTATCGCACAAGTGTTCGTACACCTACAGGAGCCACACCTTTTATACTTGTTTATGGCACTGAAGCTATCTTGCCTATTGAGGTTGAGTTACCATCTTTATGAGTCTCTTTGCACAACATTATCAGTGATGAAGACTACAGGGTCTCTTGCTTACAAGAACTAGAACTATTGGATGAATGAACACAAACTGCTTTTAATCATCTCAAGGCTTATCAACAATGAATGAGTCACAGTTACAATCAAAAGGTAAAGCCTCACACATTTGAGGTAGGTGACTTAGTTCTCAAAGAAAACCCCCAAAACCAACAAGACAGAGAGAAGAAGGGTAAGTTCAAACCAAATTGGCTTGGTCCTTACATCATCACAACAGCCTATGGATCCGGTGCATATCAACTCTCAACCCTAGAGGGAGAACCTTTGGAGGATCCTATCAACAACATGCACCTTCGCAGGTTTTACACATATCTCTTCAGAGTATCCTAATTAAAAAATACAAAACAAATCAAAAAATTCAAAAATACAAAAAAATAAAAAAATTCAAAAATACAAAAAAATAAAAATAAAACTCAAAAATACAATTTTAAAAAAAAAAAAAATCCAAAAAAGTAAAGAGAAATAAATTTGTTTAATGGTGAAAACCACTTCGGTGGCGCCCTAGGCATGTACCATGGTGAAAACCAGGTTACTAGCACCATGCGTAGAGACATTGCTCCTCCCTCCTTCAGGATTCCATTTCATCCTTTCACTTTGCACATACTCACTGCCTATTCATCCATAATAAAACTTACCCATTCCCATCATGACTTGTTATTGATCTACCTAAGATTGGTTAACCATTCATAATAAACCTTCCTTTTGCAAATTCATAATAAATCAACTCCTATCTGTGGCTAAGGCAAATCCTATGTCTAGTGATGGGTGTGGAACTGAGAGCATCACATGTTCCAAGGAGTACAGTTTCTTCCAATTTTCTCTAGTCTATTCACATACAATCCATAATAAATAAACACTTGCATCACATATCCGCAATAAAGTTCCATCTTCTCCGCAATAAACTATCAATTTTATGGATTTCGTCAGTTCAGATGAGACACAACAACAACAATGGGCTTCAACAAATCAAATATTTCAACAGACTCAGACAACATTATGGTTCAGTGCTATCTATCCTTTTGTGAAAGTAAACAATGTGACCACAATTAAATAAGACTTATACAAGTGACAAGAGACACTAAACTTGAGGACTACAATGGATGTTGGTGTCGAGTCTTGGTTTTCTTTTGATTCTATCTTTTGGTGACATATCTTTTAGCTTTTCTAGGATGTCGTCACCTATTTTTCTTTGCTGTCTGTGGATTGTCTCTTAGTAATGCTATGACTTGTACAAGGATATGAGGACACTAAGAGTCTAGTGTGAACTGGGGCATTCCTGGATTACGACTGTCTGATCTCCATGAAAATAGGTACAATGACTTTCCGGGTCGAACATATGACCGGATTGTCATAACCTACTTGCCATAATAAAGCTGAATGATGATAAAGCACAAGAAGATCTTCCACTTCCATATCTTCTATCTTTCATCCCCCTTTCTTGATTGACCTCCATCATCCTTGAGTCCGTGTAGCTTGCTATCACATGACTGAGTATAATGACACGCCAAAAACATTTGCATTTCATCAGATGCATCACCACATATTAGCATTTCATACATACATATAGATATCACAATTTTCATCTCATCCTATACATTATCATGTTCATCTGCATTTCAGACATTCACATTTTCATCATGCATGACATATAAAAATAGAAAAAGAACAAAAAATATTGCATTTCATGATCATGTACATATTTACATCCATATCATAAGCATCATATAGAAACATGCATCACATAGAAGCAACATCACATATGCACACATTCATTAGCTGCCGCAAAGTTGAATCATCTCATATATATATCTCAAAAAATCATAAGTGTCATGATACAATGATGTCAAAATACATATGGCTACAATATCACCCGAAGGTGTCTACATCATCATACAAATGGTACAACACTGATACATAGGGAGGCCTCTAAGGCTATGATGAACTCCCTCCCTCAGACTTGGCTGGCCTTGACGGAGTCTGAGCCTTGGAAGGACCCGCCCTAGGATCATCTCTCTTGCCCCCTCTATCTGATGGTGGTGGAGGACCCATGACCCCACCAGTAGATGCTTGTCTCTTGTCTCTCCCTCCAGTGGTCGTCGTCATTTGAGATGGTCTCCGAAAGCTCCTAGCCCGCTGATTTGGTGGCACATAATACAAGTCTCTCTAGTAAGCTATCTCTTCCCCTACCCGCAAAACATAGGTGTAATGTGCCCCTGTGTCCTCTGTTGCCTACCTCCCTGACCTTAGTGCTGTCTCAGCCTCTATATAGCACTGAATAGCCTGATCCCTCTCCCAATTAGTATCCCTCAGCTATCTCCTAAGTCTAGCTGTATCCCTCTCCAGATCCTAGATCTCATTTGGCTATCCCTGGGAGATCTCCCTCAAGGATAGTAGCTCATCCTCCTCCTCTCTCCCCTCACCCTATCCCTGTGGCTACTGCTATGGCTTCTCCTATCCCTATCCCCATCCTTGCACCTATCTGGGAACCTGTACCTATTTGGGAACTTGTGCTGCTAGCTAGCACCTGTAATGATAATCCACCTCTACACCTCACTACATGCATCTATCTCTCCTCTCCAACCTCTCTCCTCTAGTCCACTCTCCTCTCTACCATTGCACCCCACCTCCGCCATCGGCCCCTACCTCCTTCATATCCACTATCATCTCTATCACCTCCACTACCTCCCTCTCAGCTCCCTTAGATATGTTAGCCGTGGAAATGGATGCTCTTCCCAATATAAAGTATAATCTGCATCCATCCTTGCATCCTCCACATCTGCCCAAATGTCCCAAGGCATGGAACCATCTCTAGAAGTTGTGTCACAACCTGATCATAAGAAAGAAATGGACCCAAATGCACCTGATCCCTCACTGTCCGTTCATACATCCTTGAACCCCGTGGCATCCGCTGTATCCTGCCAAACTGCCTGCATACCCTATCTATCAATTGCCTCTCAATGATATATGGTGTCCTCCCTATCAGATACATGCTCCCGAACACATATGGAAGCTCCACTGCATCATCCTCCCACTCCTCATAGCCTTGGTACGGCCTCCGTACCACACTGTCTATCTCATCAATCACCTTGCGCCAATACTCTAGCCTCCCAGTCTAGGGTTGTGATGTAATCATATCATACAGGTGTACAAAATTGTGTCCATGTCCTCTGCCTCTAAAATGTATCGGCCATGTCACCAGAAGATGCTCATATGCCCATACCTACAACAAGGTCACTCTGCACCCCAATCCTACTGATCTGTGATACACAAACTGATGCAACACATAATACAAGTGTGCCAGCAGACATGACCCCCATGAAAACCTAGTGTGCTATGTCACCAATGTCTCCAGTGTCCTCCCCCAACCCACTACCAACCCTCGTGTCGCCCTATCTAGATAGAGGAACCCACTGATCACTCTTGCTAGCACCATCGATAGTGCCAATCCTATCACTATCATGGTGTCCCAAGCCACATGTCCTGCCCTCATCTCCAGTCCTGGATCCTGAAACACTCATCTCAGTGAATCCCTCTCCATCTCAATCATAAGGAACTAACTCTCCAACGATCGGTATCCACAGTGTCCTATATACATCCTCCAAGGTGACTGTCATCTCACCCATCAACAAATGAAAAGTGCATGTCTCAGAGTGCCATATCTCAGCTAATGTAGTCAACAATCCCATGTTCACCTGAAACTCAGGCACATACTTAATGTATCGCAGTCCCATAGCCTCTTTTGCTGCTATATCCTCGAGTGTCAGCTTTGGTCGTAAACTCTGAGTCGAAGGGAATCTCTCCCGTGACTCTAACATAGGTAGGTCCTCTTGCAGTCAAGCAAATCAATTGTGTCAATCCTAGTGGCATTCCCTATTCATCACAAAATGCTACTTTTTATCCTAATGCTTATATCTATCATATGGCACTCTATCCTAGTGGTACTCCCTATTCATCACAAAGTGCTGCTTTTTATCCTAGTAGTACTCCCTGTTCATCACAAAGTGCTTCTTTGATCCTATCTTTTAGGGCACCTACTTGAGTGGCTTATCCAATTGGCAATGTATGTTCTATCACAAAATTTTCAATTAGCCTAATCCAATTCGCAACGTATGTTCTATCACAAAATTATCAATTTCTTTGGTACTCCCTGTTCATCACAAAGTACCTCGATCTATCCTATCCTAAGGCCTCTGCTTGAGTGTATTCTCTTGAGTAGTTTCCTAATTGGCAATGTATGTTCTATCATAGAATTGCCAATCCTAGCCCTATTTGCTATCCTAGTCTTCCCTAGAGGACCTTCTTGAGTGTATCCTCTCAGCAACTTATTCAATTGATAGCATATGTTTATCATAGAACCGCCGATTAGAAATTGAAGACGCAAACGTGCTTACATCCTACCCAGACGCGCCTTCTCTATAAAGATGCGCCTGCATCACATAGACATGCCTCTGTTTGACATAGATGCGCCTTTCTTGCATAAACATGCTTGTCCGACACATACACGCTTGCATTGAACACAAACACTATTACAATCATAGATGTGCCTGACACCAACATAGACGTGCCTATCCTACCCAAACACGCCTAACACCAACATAGATGTGCCTTAACGTTTCCCCCCCCACTTGACATTTTTTTAGACATACCTAAAGTGCATTTATTGCACTACCTAGCATGCATTTATGACAACAATTAATGCAACAAAGTACAAGGAGGTTTTGTGGTACTTACCGACTCTCCTGCCTCTGTTGGCCTATGATATCGGTGAATGTGATTGAACCTATGCACTAATGCCATCGCTACTGACTGCACTCTCTGCTCTCTCTCCACTCTGATCTCTTAGGTGTGTGGATGACAATGAGGATGCTTTCCCTCGTAGTCTATCTTATAGACTACCCTATCCCTAGTCTCTTGAGTCAGTCTTCTTTATCCCATGACTCTATCACTCTATCCTATCTTGTCAGTCCTTTCTAGCCTTTCTTTCCTATCGAGAGATTGTCTATGCTCTTTTCAAACATTTTCATCCAATCTCTCGAGGGGGCATATCATTCCCATCTTGGGGCAACTTTGTATCAGTTCATCTTATCTTCTTTGAAACAACGTGACAAGCTGCATTGTCTTAAAGAGGGGCAAAATGTAGACACCTAAAATTGTCCTATCTAATTAAATTAATATTTTTATTTATTTAATTATTTTATCCTAAGTCTTCTATTAATTGAATAAATCTTTATTTATTTAATTAATTCATTTATCCTCTTCTAGCCTTATTTCTCATTTAAATAAATATTTTTATTTATTTAAATTATCTTTTTTCCTAAATTAAATAAATATCTTATTTATTTAATTGATCCCACCTCTTCTATTAATTAAAAAAATCTTTATTTATTTAATTAATTCATTTCCCTTTTCTACCCATGACACATGTCATTCATCTCTTAATTCCTACACTACCTACCCTCTAATCCTAGCCGACCATTTATCTTTTACACCTCTTAATCTTATCCCTCAATTTCCTAAAGTGTCTTCTATATAAGATGATGCTTCTTTCATTATTAATCTCCTAAGGAATCCCTTCAAGCATTATAGCATTCAAACTTTCATATGCGATCAAGCCTATTTGCAAACACATTTCCGTTCTTTGTTGAGCTCTTGTGCACACATAAAATTTGAGAGCAAATATATCAAGCAAGATCAATGGAGATAGGAAGAATGGAGATCCAAACCCTATTGGACATGTCATGGTATAATCTTTGTGATTTCATTTGATTTGCATTGTCTTAGGTAATCTTCATATGTTATGGTAGATCTTTGTTGTTATCAGGCGAGGGTTTTGTGGTTGAATCTATTTAGTCTTTCAATATTGTTGTTTCCATTTTTACCATAAACACACAAGTATTCAATTTTAAATAAACTTCATTGAGTTTATTTACCTGCATGTCAAATATAGTGGAAGCTTGTGTTTTCCCAGTCAAAAGTCTTCGACGTTCAACCACGACTTCATAGCCTTGCTGGAAGACAATCTTTAGGTCATCTTCTATGGGCACTCTCTTGAATTCAGAGCCCTGCATTTTTGCATAAGGTCATGAATTTTGCTTATATGGTGTGAAAAAACCAAAATTGTTTATAATTTATTATTTGGATTCTATATTTCATTGATTGATACTTACATTTCATGCATGCTAATTTCATATAACCACCAGAGAAAAGTTTATGCTACTAGTGTTTTTCTAATCTTGCCTTTGTTGCCTTCGATGTCTCAGACAACCTATGAAAGTTTGAAATATGTTAGATTATGTAAAAATAAAGAGTGATCAATATATAATTATATTGTTGATAGTATCACATACCTTCCTTGGCCCGATGGTGTCTTTATTTTTTTTATTTTTTAGCCTTCTCCTTTGCATTCGACACTAGGTCCTTCCACTCCCTCTTCGGAATCATGGGGGGACACTCACACTTTTTGTTCTTCTCTAAATGTGACCTATATTGGTCCCTCACATACTTTAGATATGTACCAGCTTACTTAAGGACCTTGGTTTGGTTGAGTGTGTTATTATTGAACAACACAACTAAATGGTTAATGAGATCATCTTTTAAATCTTGATTTAGGGCATTCCATCGTGTACGTATGGTGGGCCCGAATATCTCCATTGTAATATCATTTAGATGTTTATAAAAACATCATTTCCTGTAAAAAGATCATGGGATCATTAGTCTAAAAAGAGTGATCAATAAGTAAATTTTAATTGGATTATATATAATAATAATTAAAACATTTTAAAGTACCTGGGACCTTCTCTATCTTTATGGGAACAAAATCCTCGGTCACCACAAATGTAACTGGCAATGTTCTCGTACTAGTAATATGGGAAGATCCAAGAAATGATGCTAAAACATCACCAGTACTAGTGGCCTCTGCATCCCCAGGTACATGTCCTAACACATGTTCTAGCATTTGTTTACTACTAGAGGGCGCAATACATGATGTCTACATGCAATGTGTTGCTGACATTTCAGTCGACAATATAGGCACAAATGATGGGGTTAGATGATGTGATGTATGAGCAAGAAGATCACGATGGACACTTAAACCAACCCTACTCCTTGGACAACACCTGCAGTACCCTAATCATGGCCAATAGCAACATGAGGATGTAAAAAGTCTTGTATAAACAACTCATATTTTAGTTCATGACATAAAAGAGTACAAAATATAAAACCAGGAATGAAATTGTGTTATAATTAAAGATCTCATGACAACTTACTTTCAAGTTTCGTGCTGTCTCAGTCAATATTTTAACCCTTTCTCTTATCTCATCTGTTTGAGGCACTATGAATAACAACATAAGGATTTCTTCATTGCATTGTTTGGATCTTCCTTATCATATCTAGAGGGTTTGCAGAATATGCGATGTCATCATTGCATAATAGTGATCGCACCTCCCTATGGATGCTCTCCTCTACTACAGGTGCCTTTCCTCAATCATCCAACTATGAGAAGAATATTAAAAACATTATCTAAATTAATATTGTCATTGAGTGCGGATTGAGTTGTAGTATGAAAGCCTTGAAGGCTCCAAGACAATAGGATTCACTCCCAATTGTGTTTTCTTTATGAAAGATTATGATCAAAATTAGAATGTGATTAGGTAATGAAAGCAAGGAATTGACAATCCTAATTGGAGATAGTAACATGAAACAATGAGGTAAACCTATCGGGTAGAAGTGCTTGAAGATGCATCACAATCTATGCTCTGGGCCGAAGCCTTCCCCATACGATCAATGTCCTGTTGTGACAAAAATTAAATATAAAAAAATATTAGGGAAATGAAACCAATAGACTTATGAAAAATAACATAATAATAAAATGGTGTATTGGAGTCATTAATTGGAGGTTGGTAAAATGGTACATAGTATGTACCACCCCCATAGTAATTGTGTTTGTATCTATGTGATTCAAATTGTAATCAATTAGCAACTCTTCCCCTATAGTTATTGATTTTATTGCACATACGAATACATGGTTTCCCTCACACGCTTTAAAAATGCAATTGGGTTGCTTATTTGTTGACCCAGGTCATGTACTATTTATAAACCCTATAATATTCACTGATGCTTTTGGGCTTCCATCAATGTACATAGCCACTCCTTTATTCTGATCCTTATCTTTTAGCTATATATAATTTGCTGATAGTGCATACCTACCGATACTTCATGTATATCGAATCAACTGCATCCAATCTTTGTACCTGTAACAGGGTCCGATATACTCCATCAATTCAGTAACTTTGCCATAACAAACCTTTTTATCGTCCATGCAAAATAGGCCCAAACCATGTAATAACGATGGTTCTATGTGATATATCCTCTTGTTGACACAAAAAACTATGTTTATTAGAGGAAGTTCCTTGGGTACCCGTTATTTCCATAGATGTTTGTACCTCAAGAGCACCTGATTTTCGCCTATGCTCTCATCATCATAAGAACATGACCCCCCTTCAGCAAGAAAAAAATCCATGTGTTTATGGAATTTTCTTCTAATCTTTTCACCTCTAGTTGATCTCCCTCTTTTAGACCTACTACATATCTCCCTTTCCTCTTCTCTTCCTAAATTTCCCTCGCTCGAGGAAGATAGATCTGATAAATACCTATTTGGTGGTACCTGCACTCCATCAAATGAAAGAGATAGTTACCAAAAATTCCTTGAGGTTTTTCATGGTCCATCAAGACGTGGGTGAACATAACTATAATGACAAAGAGCATCTACAAGAGATCATGGAATTAGTAGAAGTTTCTTGGAAGATGGACTAAATTTTCCTCACCCTTGAACTGGCTGGTTGTTTTTCATGGACTTTGATTTGATTTCAAAAGGAATTGATAAAGCTAAGATGTATGTCATCTTGTGTCATTTGAGATCCAAAACATCGATACCAAATGGAACCAACAACCTGGTAGAAGAAAGGGCTCTGCTATTTGGTGTTAAATTAAAAATTAAAAATAAGGTCAAGAATCTTATAATTGAAGGGGATTCTTAGATCATTATCACAACTTTTATCAAGTCTCAAACCCCCAACTGACAGTTAGACTATATCATTCAGGAAGTATGAGAGTTTCTCTCTTGTCTAGATTCATATTAGATTATACATTTCTATAGAGAAGCCAACATGATGGCAAAATTTTTGGCAATGGGAATGTGAACAAGAAGAGAAAAAGATTACTCTTTCATCAAGGGAGCTCCACAGAGACAAAATTCTAATGGAGCACTTGGAGAGTGATTTCAACAAAGTTTAAGTATCATTTTACTAATATATTTTATTATTGTTGATCGCAGGAAAGACCTTCTATGCAATAAATTAGTGAGAAAAGATGTAAATGCCTTATCCAAAAATTAGTGCCATGTTCAATTTTTCTCTCCTTCATGTATGGGTTTGGATATGCTTTTCCACAACCCTTTCTTCAATGGGTCTGACAACACACCCTCCAAATTGGTGAGCCCCTGGCTATAATAGCAATGGAAAAGTTTTATGCAGTCTAGGTTCTTAGGGAGCATGCTTTGTTAGATCCACATGGAACACATTCTGCATTCCCTCTTCCAACAGATGATGCCTCATCTTAGGAGTTTGACATTTTTGCTTGAGCAGAGCTCGAGAGGGTGCTGAATCAGGTTTGATATTAATTAGTTGTCTCCCTATTGCAATTTTGTTCCCGCTGGTCATACTTTGTATATTTTGTTGGAAATATCCTATTATCCATAGTTGGGCAATATTAGTTGAGGTGTTTTTAGTTTGGATCTTTTAATCTCTATGTAATTTCTTCTTATTTTATATTAATATATTACAAGCCTCAACCTTTCTCTTAAAAAAATAAAATGTTATGCTTTCTAATGTCAAGCCTTCTAAAAATATTTTACTCATGAGATTGCTTAGATTAGCTTCTTCCAGCACAAACTCTTCATTCCTTATATCCATGTGTTAATTTTGGATACCCAATAGCTTTGTTCTATGTTCTAGTACACTTTAACCTTCAACCATGTTTAGATTAAACAACATTATGTCAAAACCCATCATCCAAAATTGATTAAGGTTGATTGCATACATTATCCTTGTTTTAGGTTTGCCATAAGATCAAGTTATTTAACATGAGATCAAGTTATTTGAATCAAGCTATTTAATTGATGAGATAAAAGGCTCTATAATGAATGGTTCATAAGGCACAACGCTTGTTGTAGGTTTTGCAAAAAACACAATTTTTTGCCCCAATAAGCCCTACCCACTCAATGTAAAAAATCACACTACCATTTCAACCCCGTTTAGTAAATTGGAAGGACTTTAGAGTGGATTTGAATATTAAGGGGAGTTGACCAAAATATAGAATGCAACACTTACAATGGATTTGCTGGCACTTGCACTTGTTCGTCCTCTTTATCCCTCCATTTTTTAATTTTTGACTGGCTGGATGCTTTGTGGGCAGCTTGAAATATTTTTCAATTTCTGTCTGGTTGGATGCTTTATGGGCAGCTTGGTATTTGAATTGATCCTTGTAGTCATTATGCAAATGGGGTTGTGCTAAGATTGCTTACAAAACTGGATTATGCCTTCTAGTGTATCCTAGCCCCAACTCTCCGCTCCTACATGCACAAGATTCAAATAATGAGCCAAATAGACTATAAATTCATTTTTTATACTTTCAAAAGAAAATTTTAAATTTTAAATTTTAAATACAATTCGGTTCCAATTATTTTCCTTCATTTTAATTATTATGTAAACTTGAAGCACAAAATGTCTAGAAAACAATTTATTTGAACACCTCCTAGAAGATATCAAGGCCTACAAATAATAATCTAATTGTAGCTAGGAAATCGGAAATCATCACAAGCAAATCAAAATACTAATCTAGCTCAATCACGAAAGCTCAAATGCAATGATCAATCCTAAACACACTCAATAAAGACATGAAAGCAAAACATTCAAGATTAAAAGATAAGCAAACCAAATGCAGATCTGAATATCTCCTTCATGTGGCTCCATTGTCCTTCTTTCTTCTTCAAATAGCTTTTGTTTGTGGATCTCACCTTCAAGTTCATTAACCTAATGTGAAAGCAAGATTGACAATTAGCGCAAGAATACTCAAAGCGTGATTGATTTGACAAAGTAATTCAAACAAGTGATTATTATTAGCCGAGATTGAAGAAATTCATCCAATTTATAGACAAATTGGAGAGATGATCAAATTAGCATGATTCAATTCAAATGGAAATTGTAAATAAAAAATGTCAATTATGACAAATTATGACAAATTATGCACTTTCTATGCAAAATTGATTGATTGTCAATTTATGACAAATTATGACAAATTTCTATGTCAAAATTGATTGATTGTCAATTATGACAAATTATGACAAATTGAAATGTCATTCCCATGAAATTAGGAGAAAAATAGGAGAGAATTGAAATTAGGAATTAGAAAATTAGAAAATTAGAAAAAGAGGGAAAATTAGGAATTAAGATAAATTAGGTGAATTAATTAATAATTTGTCATTTATTAATTAATTCACAAAAAGAAGAATAATTAGCCAATTAAATGAACATTTAATTGCGATGAGAAGACTTAAGATAAATAAATAATTTATTAATCCTAAAGGGAGAAATGACAAGCAAGGTTAAATGATTAAATCACGAAACCCTAGAAGATGAATTAGCAATGCAAGGATGACAATTAGGTCTTGATGAAAGATAATTGATATTGATTTGATTCTGATTAACAAAGGACCAATGTGATAAATGATTTGATTGATAAATGTGCCAATTGACGAGGAACAATGACAAATTGATCCAAATTGACACGATTGAGAAGGACGACGATCGATGACAAATTGATCGCAAAAAATGACAAAATTGACAAGAAGACATTGATCAATGACAAAATAGATTGCAAAATGACAAGATTGAAAATGATAACGATCGATGACAAATCGATCGCAAAATGACAAGATCGACAAGAGGACAAAACCCTAATTAGGATTGATGATGTCCAAAATGATTACAAATTAGCACGCACATTGATGTGACAAGATAAGATTGACCAAAATCATGACTGAAGATTGTTGTCGACAAGACCAAATTCGAGAGTGAGATAAATGAAGAATGAAGAAGAAGGACTCAATGCTTGCAAATGATAAAGACCAAGTGCATGACATAGGAGAAATGTTAATGCGACGCAAAAACCCTAAAATAAGGCAATGTGCAAATGTTAAAGTACGATTCCGCAAGCGTTGACCATTTTTAGGTGTCTACACTAATAATAATGCTACATTAGAAATTGCTCTTACATTCTAGAATAATATGCACATTTCACTAAATTAATGTGTTGTAATATTATTTGTCCATTTTAGTTGGCTTTTGATTAAAGAGTTTGATCTAACATCTAATATCATGCAACATTTCCTCTTAGTAATCTCTTTTGTTTGCATGAATAAACTTCTTCATAGCTTAAATATAAGATATATATAAATATGTAAATATATGCCAAGTCAATAAGAGTAGATGGTGCAAAGTATCTAGGTGGTAGATAAGGATATGATGATATGATTGAGTCTTTTCTTACACCATGAAGGCTTTTAATAATTCATGATTTTGGGTCTATTTTAAAATGGATAGTTTAAACAAGATGTGCTCTTCATATATGAATTATGATCTTCAATGCATTCATCACAAGTGGGACATTTTAGTGCTATAAACAATTTATAACAAATGGGTGGCCCTAGGAATTCTCATTTATTATGATTAGGGTTAGGGTCAGAATTATGGTTAGGGGCATTTTAGTGCTATACGCAATTTATTATGATTGGGGAAATTTTAGTGCTATAGGCAATTTATTATGATTAGGGTTAGGGTTTAGTGTCAATATTTTCTTTATAGTCATGGTTACGGTTTAATGCCACAGTGAAAATTATGTATAATAATGCATGGTTTATAGTCAGATTAGCATTAGGATTACGATTTGGTTTAGGTTTATGATTATGGTTAGGGTTATGGTTTAAGGATAGAGTTGGAATTATGGTTATGATTGATGTTTACATCATGGTTAGTGTTTGAGGTAAGGTTTTGTTTGGGTTAGGGTTCGGATTTGGATTATGGTTAGAGTTAGGGTTTAGGATTATGGTTATAAGGGTTAGGATTTAGGTTTAGCATATGGTTAGGGTGAGCGTTATAATTATGGTTGAGAGAGAGAGAGAGAGAGAGAGAGAGAGAGAGAGAGAGAGAGAGAGAGAGAATACTTTTTTCTTTTAAAACAAGATGCATGTCAATTTTGAGGAGGGTATGATATGGAATGAATGATAGTCTCATGAAGTAAACTAGATTGGATCAAAGTGGAGAAACCCATTTGATAAGTATGAGGTTCATGAATATTTTGGATAGCTTTGAGGCATGGATAAGTTGGACTGGTATGATTGATAGGTTCGTTCAGATGACATGGTTTTTTAGGAGATTGAAGGTTGGTATGATAATGATGTTGATTGGATTGGAGGTTGTTTTTATGGTTGGGGTTTGACAATCACAATCATAAACCTAAACCAAATCACAATTCTAATGGTAATCTTAACCTTAGTCCTAACCTTGACCCTAACCCTAGCCCTTGCAAACCTAAATCTTCACCATACTCCTACTTATAATTTTGATCCCAACCCTAATAGTAATTCCAACCCTACCCTCAATTCTAACCAAAACCCAATTCGTAAACTCAAAACTTGTATAATTATAATCCAAACCCTAACCCTAACCAAAATTCTACCCCTAACCCTAAGTATATAATTCAAACCATGACATTAAACCCTAACCATGACTATAAATATTCAAATCTTAACACTAAACCCTAACCCTAATCATAATAATAAATCTAAACCAAACCCTAACCCTAATGATAACCCTGACCATGATATAAACCCTACCCCTCATTGTAACCCTAACAAAGGTTGAAGCTACAAAATTTTTCTTATAAAATTTTTAACATCACCATTTTGCGAAATACAAAAGTGAGGATTGTGAAATAATGAAGACAACACCATTTAACGAAAGACAAAAGTGAGGATTGCAAAATAGCAAAGACATTGCCATTTCACAAAATACAAAATTGAGGATTAAGAAATAGTGAAGACATCGCCAATTTGCGAAAGACAAAAGTGAGGATTGTGAAATAGCGAAGAGATCACCATTTCACAAAAGACAAAAGTGATGATTGTGAAATAATGAACTCAGTGCTATTTCGTGAAGGGTATCAACTACCACTTGCAAATTGGCAAAAAGGTCACCATTTCATAAGGATTAATAAAGTGGGTTTGTGAAATGGCGTCAACAGCATTTAAGTGGACAATGCACACATGGAGGCCCAAAAAGAATCAAATACCATGAAGTTGAATTAAAGGAGCTGGCATTCAATTTAAATCACATCAGAAGTGCAAATTGAGCATCGAAGAAGTGTGGAAGTGAGAGTTGAATTGGTGTAAGAAGTCATAGGGAGTTGGGTGCTACAGACAGAGATGAAAAAGTAAGTCCATCTGATAGTTCTGATACTTAATATAAGTACAGATCTAATAGCCAACAAGATGAGAGGGGGGGGGGTGAATCATACAAACTTAATCTTCCATAAAAACATCAGATTCAACCTCGGTAACACCTACTTCAGTAATATAACCAAAACTGTCAAACATGCAAACTCAAAAGCATATAAACATCATAAACCTCATAACACTAGATTTAACGTGGAAACCCAAATAGGGAAAAACCACTGTGGGATTTCGAACCCACTAAGAAATATACTCTTCTAGAGTATACTCGGTTAAAAGCAAATCCTGTTAAAGATTACAAACATTTTGCTAGATGTGATCCGGTTAAGGGATTTCCCTCAGATCTGTTAGGATCTTCACCTTGTTAGAAGTGACCTTGTTAAAGGATTTCAAACACTCAATCAGAATGTCACCTTGCTAGAGGGCTTTACAAATAAGACTATTAAGTCCACTCGGTTAAGAGATTTTCTATCACTTTCACAAAATAACAGTAATAAAAATCTATCTGCAACTTCACATCTAAAATGCTAAAGCAGATTCATATTTATTCAATACAATCTAGACATAGAACTAATCTTGTCTATCTGCTGGGCTTCTATACTCTGTTATTCAAACAGGTCTTCAAGCTTCTATGCTCAGTAATCACTATGTAGCATCCCTATGCATACACTTGCCCACATACATTGTTTATCAACAGTTTCCTATTTATAAACAATTAGGTAACCACTTAATCTCCTTGATCACATTTCCCATGATCAATCATAGCCATCAGATCTTCAATCTTGTCCAGGTTCAATTTATCTTTCGATCTGAAAACATTTTACCCCGCCTAGGAACTTGCATATATTTCTTGGAACTTGTGCCAGGGTATTGCAGTTCAATCTGCGCTGTAGATCTTCATGCTGACTTTCCTTTGCCATAGATTCATTAACAAACTATATTAATGGCATACCAATCAGTCAATCAGTTCCAGCTCATCAGCTTCCTTCATTAAATAACGCATGTAACCATTTAATGCATTCTGTTATAGCTCAGTTACAACTCGGTAACAACTCAGTAAATACTAAACTTCACTTGGTAGACATTTCGCCTTCATTAACCGATAGCGATAACCTTAGGGTTTACTGACTAGGTTCTTTGCTTGATAACATAGTATAGTATTAACCTTTACAATTTACAACATATGTATGATGTTAAAACAATCTAAAGCATCATGATCTCATCATTGTCTGACTCGGTAATAGTTTCCCATTGAATACCTTATTCATCCCTTTATTCATCATATTCTTTCATGTGTCTTTTACCGACATCTTTATATTCTTCAAATCATACTTCTCAAGATATGGCAACATGATACTGAATTAGAAACTCAATTTCTTGACATCAATGACAAAATAATAATATCAAGACAGTAAACATCCTTAATCAGTTGTATCCATAATCATCAACAACCTTCTCAATATCCTTATGAAATGCCAACAATCTTTCATTGTCTGTTATAATGCTATATTGCCAACACCATCTTCTTCTCCACTACTTGAACTAAAAGAAAAATGCCTAGGAATAAGAAGGAGGATGTAGGAAAAAATGAATAGCCCAAGGTCCCTTTACAAAAAGCCCTTCTAGATGCATTACCAAGGTCCATAGATACTAGAACTAAAAGAATGTTTCAAGATGCTTGGGGAGAATGTAGAGATGCTGACATTCCTCACACTGGTAGATCCCTTTTTCTGGTATTTTTACAATAATAGAGATGTGAAAGTGCCTTGGTCCACCCCCTGGAATCTTGACTTAGTGAAGGTCATAGTGCCAAATGTGTTTATAGATGTAGAAGTTATTGAGGTCTTGGCCCATAGTTATAAAAAAGAAACTAGAACAGTGAGGGGAATTGACGAAAACCCTATTTTGGTCATCACAAGATCATGCATTGGAGAATTCTTTAGCCTGGATAGGTAGGAAATTACCAAGATTGACAGGGAAGGATATCCGGTGGATTATGAAAGGATGGTAAAGAGTTTTGGACTACGAGAGGTAGCTTATTTCATGAAAAAAGGCAAGGATAATAGACCAATGGTTGTGAATGATAAGGCTCCATTTCCTACACTTGAATTTATGGATTTCTTTTAGAAAATATATCATGGTTGGTGTCAATTTTATGGTGATAATCATAGAAGTAGAATGCCAATGGATTTAATGTATATGTCCATGATGATCTAGAACCCTAACATTAATCTGGAATTTGATATTTCCAGTGAGCTTGAAATAATTCTACACAATCATCTGGTTTATTGGAATACTAGTAAAACTTTTAAGAATTACTCTCTACTATGTCATTTAATACTCTTCCAAAACAAAAATATGTTTAGAGACACGATGAAGTTAACTACTATGGATGGTAAGGGAAAAGGACTTTGAGTTCAGTTATGGTGTAGGATATGGGACAAGAACAATAGAGACTATGATTACAAGGCATTTTGTGATTCCTTTGTTGTGTGGATATTTAGGGCAGTTGGGGTTTAGGTTGAAAGGATTCCTTGTAAGATAAGGGTAGTTCTCAGGGCATTGGAATACAACCCCCAAAAGGGCCACACTCATAATTTTGCCGATTGGATCTTCAATAATGATCATACTCTCATTAGGGTATATGGATGCAAGCATGCCCCCCACTAGTTGCCAGTCTTTGTATCAGAAAAGGTTGCCTTTTTAGAATTTATTTGGAAAATGATGTGGTTTGAGAAGGAAGTGAATAAAATAAGGAAGAAGGGGACTTTCTTGCCCCATGTAGTCAGGTACAATGATTGTCTATTGGTTCTAGTTCCCTTGAATAAGTTCAAGATATTTTAAAGAAAGCATGTTGTCTAAAGGATAAAAGTGACAGGGTCTATGACCTTGAAGGTTATATTAGTTCTTTTATAAAATAATTTAAACATCAAATTGACATGGTGGAAGATATTACCTGTAATTGCATGACTCCTCAAGATGTTATGCAAAGGTGGAAAAAGTGGAACTTATTAAAGAAATTGAAAGAGGATAGACAGAAGAAGGGGCAACCACATTTTCATCATGGTCAAACCCATGAAATATTGAGGATGGAGTTGTGCTTGAAAGATTTTGAGAAGCTATATGGAAAAGCTACAAGCAGTGTATCACAAGAGGTTAAGCCCAATCCTCTAAAAAGGCATAGAAAATTGATTATTCATGATTTAGATTTAGAGAATACACCAAATTCTCCCCCTCTAAAGAGGAAAAAACAAGATGAGAAGGTAACCATAGTCCCTTATGATGATTCAGAAGGAGAGGGGGATGCTGAAGAAGTTGCTAGTGCACTCAATTCACTTGGTAACGGTGAAGAGGTTGATAGATCACCTGGCTCAACATCAATATTTTAAGAGGAAGTCCATGGCTATAAGCCTCTTCTTCCAAAAGGTGAAGAACCTATTGATTTTATGGATGAAAGGGAAGCCATATCAGCCAGATTTGTTGAAGATGAAGACTTTATCAAAACACAAAAATTCAAGGACTTTTGGATTCAAATGAAAATAAAAGATTTCAAGGAGATAAAGTGATTGAAATTGATGGGGATTGAATAATCTGGACATGAAGAGGTTATTCAAAAAATAATCAAGGAGTTGCATCTTGATGAGGTCAAGTGTACCTTGGAAGAGGCTAGAGAGATGGTGCAAAAAAGTGATATGCTCATTGTTCCAGGGCTGACTCTCAAACATTCATTATTGCTTGACCAAGTCAAAAAACAAGAGGAAACTACATTTGTTGCTGAGTTTGATACTGATGAGAAGATAAGTGGACCAGGTTACAATCCCAAAACTGAATTTTGGGCCACATGGGTGAGTTTTAAGGGCCCTCATAAGCCCAAATTACTTGACATTGTCAAAGGAAATGATGGAATGACATCGGTGCAAATAATGGAAAACACTTATCCTTTGGTATCAGCTATAGAATTAATGCACAAAGTAATGTTTAATAAAGACCAGGTCAAACATATGCAAGAGTAATTAGAGGAGGCACAAACTAGGGAGACACAAATGAACAGAGCCATCAATCAATTGTACCTTGAGAATGCTGCTTTGAAGAAAGAACTACAAAGATTAAAGAGTAGTAACTAGAGAAAGGTGCTAGTACTACATAAGGATGCCTTCCAATTGATATAAAGGATGATAAAGTGTCAAAATAAAAAAATGGATAAGTATGCAGAGGAAAATCACCAGTTAAGAAGTACGAATGAAATGCTTTTATAGGAAATCCCTAAGCAGGTGTTAAATGCTTTAGAGAAAGTACTAACATACATAGTTGATTTGGTGATTAGTAAATATGATGAAGTACATGTTGGATATAAAACTCTATTGGACATGTTAGCAACATTTTCTAAACATAAGCCACAATTAGATGAGCTCTCTAGGAGGTTGAAGCCCTCTCATTATGATTTGATTAGGCTTCATGAAGTTACTCAGAGGGATCCAGATGCACCTGGTGAAATAAAAGAAACATAGGAAATGATTGATACTAGTATTAAGGAAATAGCTTACATAGAACAAGAAGAAGGAATAATAAAAGAAAAATCATCCTCTCATAGTATTAAGCATTGGACGATCCCAGAATTCATTAATAAAGAGATTCGTGTAAAGAGTTTGAAGAATGGAAAATAGAGTATAAAGACATTGTTTCATGGATCATTTCCCATTTGAAGGAAGATAAAGACTTTGGTGTTAAAAGTTTTAACATGTTCCTAGATAGGGTTGTTGTATTATAAATAGATTCTCAAAGTTTGTGGTCAAAGTTTGAGTAATTACTAGCAAGAAATGGAAAGACCATTTCCTTAGTATGCCAGATATTCTCCATTACCAATGGCCTACTCATATTCAAATCTCACAATGGGTAGACAATTACTTAAGACCCACCAAGATGTCTTCCCATAAGAGAAAATAGGTACTCGAAGGAAAGGAGCAAGCTGGCAGAAAATCACATGTTGAATCAGACCTTGGGGTTATTTCTTCATCGTTTCAAGTATGATATTCTCCAAAAAGTTTTTTTATAGTTATCTTCTTGATGTGTTAGTTTATTATGTTTTATCTTAAGTTGTTAGTTATGACAGGATGCAATTGTAAACAATTTGAAGCTTGTCGCTTCTTGTCATTTTGTATAAAGGAGAAACCAAGACCGAATTCTAAAAGACATTAGAAAATAGAATAGGAGATATATTAGAGGAAACAATATACCATGCACTCATACTTTGAAGAATAATATATACATCCAATTTCTTTTCTCTGCAATTGTGGTGTGGAATTACCTTCTTGTCAAATTGGTCCTTTGTGATTATTAATTCAAGGAATTAATTGCCATTTTTAAAACTTGTGCAAAGGAATTCCTTTGTGATTATTAACACATGATGGGCCATCTCTTTGCAAAAAAATTAATGTTTACCATGCTTAGGAATATGTTGACCACTTGGGGTTTGTTAATATCTTCATTAGAGATAATTAGTTGTTGTTAAAATTATTCTCTTTTAGAAAGACATGTCTTTTTAATGAAAGAATTCTTATTTTCCCTATATATGGGAAATCATTTTGTAATATTAAGATATACATAATAGATATGATAATTAATCAGTTGTAAAGACTCTTATTTTCAAGCAATACAAAAGCCAGTTGTCTTATTTTCAAATGTGCTATGGATTTTTTCATTTCCAAATTAGTTCTCTGTTATCTATGGTTGATAATTGCTACTCTAAGTCATCGTGTGAAGAAATTGCATGCTGTTACATAGTTGGACCATCAAGATACATTTGAGATTTTAGATATACATATTTCAGATAACACTTATAAATGACTTTATTTACTCATAAGTTTCTAATTTCTCATACATCAAGGCATAATTTTTTTTTTAGCTTTCCAAACATGTTTTGACACATAAAGATTCATTTTACCAATATTTTCATGCACATGTCTATTGGTATTATGGGTGTGTTGCATTGCTTTTGTCATTGATGTCAACACTTATCAACACTTATCCTTTTGGAGATATTTGGTTATGTTGAACCAACACATTATGTTCACCGACAAGTTCATTGACTTATGCTCAGTCACCAGTATATCACTCACCACCAGGTTATACTGTTTACCGACATTGAGGATGACTTGTTATTGTTTGGAGATCACTTGGTTATGTCAAAGACATGGTTTGGACACTTGGTTTTGGTATATTGGTTATTGGTCTAATCGGGTTGACATATTTGCTGTTACCGAAAAATTGGTCTAGGTTATGGACCGACATGCATTATCTATTCCAGATCAGCACGACATGTTATGGAGATGATTTAATTGATTGGATATTGTTGTAATTGTATTGAACCGACATGATGCATCGCATCTTGACTTTTCTATAATTGATTTAATTGTAATATTCTTAATTAGCCGACCTACACATTTGGTCTTAGGTTTGGTATATATGTAAGATCTCATTTGTGAGATGGAAAAAAACAAGGATAGAGAGATGATATATGGTTATGGTATTGTAACATGGTTTGTGCGAATATTAAAGATCATATGAGAAGACCATAGAGAAGGTTCAAGGAAGGTTTGAAGGTGATTATCAGAGCTTAACTGGTACTGAATCCAGCATTGGAGATGCTACTTTGAGTAGTACAATATCATTGGATTTAACCATCCAATTGTAGTAAGTGCGACTCCTATTTTGTGATTGAGCAATGAGCTCTAGGCGGTTGGCCTTTTTGCATGTGAAGACCCCATTTGTATACACATACTATCTGCATTAGTATCATCTGATTGTGGGTAAGATTTCCCACTATGGTTTTTCCCCTTACAGGGTTTCCACATACAAATCTCTGTATTATGTGTTGTGGATGGTGTTTCTCTTTCTGTTATATGCATTGAGTTTCACCAGTATTAATATTAACTGCTAGTCTGTCTACCAATATTAAGTTTGGTCTATCGGTATTAAGTATCAAGTTTGATTAAGTTATATTTGGGTTGAAATTAATAGACAACTGATTCACCCCCCTCTTAGTTGCCTCTAGGTCCTAAAAATTGGAATCAGAGCTAAGTCCTCTTTTTGTAGAAGTTTAACAACCTGAGGAGATTCTATGACAACTAACTTTTTCAGGAAGGACAGTCTGAAACTTGATGGAAATAACTATGGTATATGGAAGATCAGAATGGAGACACATCTGAATTGCATTGGAAAAGACATATGGGATGTTACAAAGAATGGCTATGTTGGTCCTACACTGAATCAACCTAATCCACCAACATTGGGCAAGGATCAAGAGAATGATTGCAAAGAAAGAGAAGAACTTTTGAGCACCTTGTCAGATCAACAAATCATGGGATTATCAGACCGATCTACTACTAAAGATATTTGGGATAAATTGGAGACATTGAGTGAAGGAGATACCACTATCAACATTGCAAAACTGGAATGCTTCCAAGTCAAGTATGAAAATCTAAAAATGGAAGAAGATGAAAGAATTTTTTCTTTTATGGAAAGGGCTAATTAAATTGTTTTGGGAATACAATGCTATGGAGGTTCCTTGAGTGAAGATGAAATTGTTTCTAAATTCTTAAGAGCATTGCCACCATCATACAAAATGAAAGTAACTACTATTAATGAGTTGAGAACAATGCCTAATACATTAGTATCTAGAGATACCTTGGTTGGAAAACTTTCAGCATTTGAGCTTGATGAATTTGGTCCTATTGCTATAATTAAGATAGATTTAGTCTTAAAAGCATCATCATTGGCAACATCATTATCATCATCTGATAAATCTGATTGGAAAGCACTTTGTGCAAGAGAACTTGAAGATATCAGGAGGGAAAATGAATAACTGGAAGAACTTGAAGCACTATTTGCAAGGAAAATGCCAAAAGGTCCTATTGGAAGTAAGTATGAAGGTAGAGCACCATTTAAATGTTTTAACTGCAATAAAGTTGGTCATATGGTATCTAGATGTCCTGATAGACATGCAAGATTGAGAGAGGAAGCTAAAAGAACATATAAGCCTAACCCTAAATATCAGAGATACGGATTTAAGAAGAATAGAGATAAATCATGTTACTATGCCGATGAAGGAGTTACTGATAATTATGATGAAGAACTGGTAGACAATGGATGGGCTTTTGTTGCAATAAAAGAAGATCAACCGACACCTAATGTTCCACCGGTAGAGCAGGCCCTGATAGCTAAAATTTAAGACAAGGATGAATGGATTATAGATTTCAGATGTTCACATCATATGACTGGTGATAAAAGTAAATTCTTATCTTTTCAGGAATACAATGGAGGTCTAGTAAGATTTGGGGATAACAAAGCTTGTTTGATCAGAGTAAAATGCACTATATATTTTCATGGTAAGCACAATACTGACAATGTTTATTATGTTGAAGTTTTGAAGCATAATCTTTTGAGTGTTGGTCAATTAGTTAAAAAGGGATTTCAGTTACAATTCAAGAATGGTAAATGCAAAATCATGAATAGAAATGGTTTGGAGATTGCAACCGGTAATCAGACTAGAGGTAATATCTTTCATTTGAATAACAATAAAAATACATTCTTGATTTCACATATTGATGAAAGTTGGTTATGGCATAAAAGATCCCATCATGTGAATTTTGATTGCATTATAAAGATTAGTTCATCTAAGGCAGTAAGGGATTTACCTAAGATTGTAAAACCTCATAATCCAGTATGTAAGGATTGTCAAATGGGAAAGCAAGTTAGAACAACTTTTAAGAGTATTTCTGAGAAATCCAATAATGTTATTTATTTAATTCATATTGACTTGTGTGGTCCGACAAGAACAAGAAGTCTATAGGGTGATATATACTTTATGCTAATCATTGATGATTATTCTAGAATGTGTTGGGTTACTTTTCTCAGGGAGAAATTAGAAGCTTTTAGGAAATTCAAATTATTCAAGGCAATGGTAGAGAATGAAACTGGTAAGAAAATCAAATGTTTAAGATCAGATCAAGGAGGTGAATTTACATCTAAGGATTTTAATACATTTTGTGAAGTGATTGAAATTAGAAGACAACTATTAGCACCCCTGACACCCCAACAAAATGGAGTTGTGGAAAGGAAGAACATAACTATTCTGGATGCAGCTAGAAGCATGATATTAGAAGCAAACATACCTCATGTATACTGGAGAGAAGCAGTGAATACAACAGTTTACACTTTTAACAGAGTTCACATCAAAGGTGAAACCTGTAAGACACCTTATGAACTATAGTTTGGTAATACTGCTACTCTTAAATACTTCAAAATGTTTGGAAGCAAATGATACATTAGGAGAGATGAGTATATTGGCAAATTTGATCCTAGAAGTGATGAAGGAATATTTCTTGGTTATTCATCTAAGATCAAGGCATATAGATGTTTTAATAAAAGAATGCATAAAATCATTGAGAGTGAAAATGTGAAGATAAATGAACACTTTAAAGGAAATTCAAGGTCTATGGATTCTGAACCGGTAGTTGAGATGATCATAAATGAATCTATACAGAGTGCACCAGTACAAAATGTGGATCCAGTCACACCGGCATCATTAGAGAATTCCACAGTGACTAAAGAACAACAACAAGTGAGCACACCCAGGTATGTAAGATTGAATCAATTTGAAAGTCAGATAATTGGGAATAAGTATCAAGGTGTAATGACAAGAGAAAGACTGGCAAATGAAGAGGTGTGTTTAATTTCTCAAATTGAACCAACATCTGTTATTGAGGCATGTGAAGATAAACATTGGATTAAAGCCATGGAAGATGAATTAGAACAAATTGAAAAGAACAATACATGGACATTGGTTCCCCAACCTAAAGACAAAAATGTAATTAAAACTAAATGCATATTTAGAAATAAACTTAATGAAAATGGTAAGGTAATAAAAAACAAAGCAAGATTAGTGTGTAAAGGATATTCACAAAAAGAGGGAATTGATTACAATGAAACCTTTGCACCGGTAGTTAGAATTGAGGCAGTCAGATTATTTCTTGCATGTGCAGCACACAAGAACTATAAAGTATATCAAATGGATGTAAAATTTTCATTTCTGAATGGTGATCTTGAAGAGGAAGTTTACATTGAACAACTTGATGGATTTTCATTGACAAATGATAAAGATATGGTTTGCAGATTAAGGAAAGTGTTATATGGATTGAAGCAAACTCCTAGAGCTTGGTATGGTAGATTGGACAAATATCTTTTGAAGCTTGGTTAAACTAAAGGTAATATTGACAACAACTTATATTTCAAAGTGACTAATGAAGACATCTTGGTTATTGAATTTTTTGTTGATGACATCATTTTTGGAGGAGAAGATGGATTGTGTAAAGACTTTGCTAATAAGATGTAGGAAGAATTTGAAATGTCTATGATTGGGGAGATAAAATTCTTTTTAGGATTGTAGATTTCACAAACTGATAAATGTATATTCATATGTCAAACAAAGTATTTGAAGGAACTACTGAAGAAATTTGGTATGGAAAACTCTAAACCGGTAAGTACTCCTATGACTGCAACTAATAAATTGACATTGAAGGATGATTCATCTCCTGTTAATCTGACAAGATACAAATAAATGATTGGAGGTTTACTGTATTTGACACAAACAAGACTTGATATAATGAATGTAGTATGTATTGTTTCAATATTTCAGAGTAATCCTAAGGAAAATCATGAATCAATAGTGAAAAGGATTTTTCGGTATCTACAAGGCACAACAAATCTTGGTTTATGGTATCCTAAAGATGAAAATTTT
This sequence comes from Cryptomeria japonica, assembly GCF_030272615.1. Lineage (NCBI taxonomy): Eukaryota > Viridiplantae > Streptophyta > Pinopsida > Cupressales > Cupressaceae > Cryptomeria > Cryptomeria japonica. The sequence goes on along the minus strand of NC_081410.1, from coordinate 367,603,472 downwards.
GATTTATGTGCATACACTGATGCAAATTGGAAAGGAGATGTAGATGACAGAAAGAGCACCACCGACGGGGCATTCTTTCTTGGTACCAGATTGATTTCATGGTTGAGCAAGAAACATAGTTGTACATCATTATCAATAGCAGAATCAGAATATGTTGCAGCAACAACTAATTGTACTCAGGTATTATGGATTAAGCAAATGTTGAAGGACATAAAGGTAAAATGCAAAGAACCTATAACCATTTATTGTGATAATTCAACAACAATTGATATATCTAAGAATCCAGTATTTCACTCTAAAACTAAACATGTTTCTATCAAATATAATTTTCTAAAAGAGAATGTTGAAGCAAAAGAAGTGAGATTGGTTTATGTGAATACTAAAGAACAGATTGCAGATATCTTTACTAAGCCTTTTCCTAAGGAAACTTTTGAATATCTCAGAGAGTAGCTTGGGGTTATACCCTCACGGGTAGAGACTTAGACAATTGATGATTGGCATCAAACCAACAGAATTTACAAAGAAACTTTTTTTCGGCTTTGATGGAAGAGAGCTACTACTCAGGGGGAGTAGTTGGATATAACAATTGGTTCTATGAATTGGTTGTCTCTGGTATTTATATTGCTTTGGCATTTGATGTCAAAGGGGGAGAGATATCTATGGAAAAACATTATCCTTTGGGGAGAGATTACTTATTGGGAGAGTGATATATACTCTCTGCATTTGTATTTTGATTTCTGGTATTGATCTATTCTGGAGATTGTTGGTTTTTGGTTTTTGGCATTCTGTTTTGGCACTTAGATGTTTTTCTATCTTGTGTTGCCATCAATGCCAAAGGGGGAGATTGTTGGTATTATGGATACATTGCATTGTTTTTGTCATTGATGTCAACGCTTATCAACACTTATCCTTCTTGAGATCTTTGGTTATGTTGAACCAACACATTATGTTCACTGACAAGTTCAATGACTTATGCACAGTCACCAATATATCACTCACCAACAGGTTATATTTTTCACCGATACTGAGGATGACTTGTTATCATCTGGAGATCACTTGGTTATGTCAAAGACATGGTTTGGACACTTGGTTTTTGTATTTTAGTTATTGGTCTAATCGGGTTGACATATTTATTGTTACCAGCAAATTGGTCTAGGTTATGGACCAGCATGCATTATCTATTCTAGATCAGCACGACATGTTATGGAGATGATTTAATTAATTGGATATTGTTGTAATTGTATTGAGCTGACATGATGCATCACATCTTGACTTTTCTGTAATTGATTTAATTGTAATATTCTTAATTAGCCAACCTACACATTTGGTCTTAGGTTCTGGTATATATGTAAGATCTCATTTGTGAGATGGAAAAAAACAAGGATAGAGAGACGATATATGGTTATGGTATTGTAACATGGTATGTGCGAATATTAAAGATCATATGAGCAGACCATAGAGAAGGTTAAAGGAAGGTTTGAAGGTGATTATCAAAGCTTAATCGATACTGAATCTAGCATTGGAGATGCTACTTTGAGCAATACATTATCATTGGATTTAATCATCCAATTGTAATCAATGTGACTCCTATTTTGTGATTGACTAGTGAGCTCTAGGTGGTTGGCCTTTCTGCATGTGCAGACCCCATTTGTATACACATACTATCTGCAGTAGTATCATTTAATTGTGGGTAATATTTCCCATAGTGGTTTTTCCCCTTACAGGGTTTCCACGTACAAATCTTCATGTTATGTGTTGTGGATGTTATTTGTCTTTCTGTTATATGCATTGAGTTTCACCAGTATTAATATTAACTGCTAGTCTGTCTACCGACATAAATTTTGGTCTACCAGTATTAAGTATCAAGTTTGATTAAGTTATATTTGGGTTAAAATTAATAGACAATTGATTCACCCCCCCTCTCAGTTGCCTTTGGGTCCTAACAATGTCAAGAGATAAGGAAGGGGAAAGAGAGAATTGATTTCAAATAGGACATAACACTAAAATCTGCATATTAAATCTTTCCCTCCTATAATCATTAAGAACTTTCTTCACATTTATTTATTTAGTTTTTTTACCACATGATAACAAATTAACCATTATGAACAGTCAGGTTATAGCACAAGAAGATGGAATATGATGTCAACTTAGTAGATAATCACAAATAGAATACACAACAACTCAGATTACTTTATGATAATATAATAAACAATTTAACAAGCAGTTCAATAATAATGATATAACACCAAAAGAATCATGGAGTAAATCTAGCAAATTACAAAAAAGTCATTGATCTTCTTCTTCATCCAACTCTTTGTCTGTATCATCCAATCTAGATTTGACATTGTAAGGATTGGTCATATCATCGTCATCATTGATATCAATTTCGATAATGTCATCATCCACACGGATATCATCTTCATGAACATTAACTCCTACATCATCATGATCTAGTTCATCTTCTTTGACATCTTTGTCGGGCACATCATCAACTAAGTTTTGATCTTAATTATCATCTACATCATCTTCTAGTTCTTTGATATCTTCTTCTTCCACCACATTATACTTTACCGACCTTCCTCTTGGATCATGTCTAACAACAAATGACCAGCTCAGTTTAACTAGAACCTCTAAGTAAGATACCTGATCACATTGGCTTGGAAGAACATATGGATCATTTCCAGCTCACTCAAACGACCTTGTATTAACCATGGTAAATCCATTATCATGTTCAATAACACATCTGTTGGGATCAGTTTCATTCAATCGTAGCATGCACCATTGGATGACAAACATAACTATTTGAAGGACTTAAAGTCACACTCAAGTATATTATCCAAAATCCCATAGTATCGATTTTATGAGACTTTTGGATGTATGTCACTTCTGGATGAAACATTAGTCACCTGAAAGACCGCAATTATCCCAAAATCAAAATTTTTCTTCGTGTCATCCAACTTTTTGGTTCGAAATTTATGACCATTGCACCACATAGCCTTGTGGTGTTTCACTTGCAATATGTCAAACATGTAAAAAATATTGCATTTTCAGTTGATAACATATTTATTCTTGGCCGAATGTATGCAAAGAAAAAAACTCAACATATATATACATCAATGATATGATTGAAAATAATTAAATAATGATGCTCTGCAAAAAGGATTAGAAAATCTGTTTGATGGCAACACACACAAGAGCACAAGAAATAAACGTTAGTGTTAGCAACAAAAGATTATCCTAAACAGGCATATCAAGAGAGATATTAAGCATGAAATAGAAAGCATATAAACATAGAATAAATAGCTAATCAAGATGCTCATAGTTGCTCCTCCCTTGTTCCTCTCCTCTCCAAGTCCCAAATGAGTGTAGCTCTCAGCTTTTAGCACTAGCCATGGATGCCATATGGAGATTCAAGATGGTTGAATATGATAAGCAAATGCTATGCAAGTGTAGATAGTGATGCTATGAAAAAGCTCTATGCTAATACCAGTATAACAACAATACTCTAATGCTTCCTTCTTTTTGCTTGAGGAGAAGGGTTCTATTTATAGAAGAAATGGGGAAATGAAGGGTTAAGATTGAATGGTTAATCAAGGGCCAAGTTTGAAAGTTGGGGATCCATGTGCACAATTGGCACCAATAAAATGGTGACAAGTGTCAACATAGGATTGGGTTGAGAGAAGAGGTTGGAGGCATTAAAGGCCTGAGAAGACCTCATGGTTATCTAGAGGCTAAGGGTCAAGTCCAAATTAAGATTACCCACTGGATTAAGAGTTAATCCAAGGATAAACCTTTGTGCAAATGTCTAAGAGATAATCATGGTCAAAGCATTAATGGCCTGATGAGACCTTTGGGTTGGGTAGAGGTTGAGTCAAAACAAATGTTTTAACCATGTGGGAGGGTTTGAGGTAACCATTAATGGTTATTGGAGACTTTGGGGATTAAGTGGTTGAAGGTTGAAAGCCTTCAATGGTTATCAAAGACTTTGAGCCATTTAGTGGTTGAAGGTTGAAAGCCTTTAATGGTTATCAAAGACTTTGAGGGTTTGAGAAGTGACTTCCCTTTTGCTTAGGAATGTGACAAAGTTTGGAGAAGGGGTTAGGTTATTTAGAAGTGATTAGAAAATTCTAGAAGGGGTTTAGGCATGCAAGTGGATTTTGTAGGAAAATGCAAGTGGGAGAAATTTTGGTATTTTCAATTAAAATAAAATCATTTATTTCAATTAAATGGTGTAATTTGCATTTGGATAAATATTCAAATAAATATTAATTTATTTAAATGAGAAAAATGAAGATAAAGCATTAAAATGCTTGAAGACTTTGAGGGAAACCATTAAAGGCTTGAAGACTTTAAGGAAAACCATTAAAGTCTTAAGAAGACTATAGAAGGAAGCCATCAAGTTTGAAGACTTTAAAGCCATCAAGTTTGAATACTTTAAGGGAAACCATTAAAGGTTTCAAGTGGGTGAGGATAAATAGGATTTTAAATAAATAATTTATTTAAAATAGTTGTGCAACTTGCTTTTGTAGAAAAATACAAGTGGGTGGAGGATAAAGGTGATTTAAATAAATTATTTATTTAAAATAATTGTGCAACTTGCATTTGTAGGAAAATACAAGTGGGTGGAGGATAAAGGTGATTTAAATAAATGTTGATTTATTTAAATGTGAGAGGTGGGATTTTGGGGGATTTAAATAAATATTAATTTATTTAAATGTGAGAGAGTATTTAATTAAATAAATATGATTTATTTATTTAATTAATGGTCTGAATTTGGTTAAGTGAATTAAATCAAATAAATTGAATAATTTATTTAATTAATAGGAGAAGAGGGTTAAGATGAATTAATTAAATATTAATTTAATTAATTCATTAATTGATGGTTAAATAATCAAATAAATACTAAGTATTCATTTAATTAAGTGGACAGATTTATGTGACTACAAATAATATGGGTGATTAATATATTTATACATACCTTTTTATCTCTTAAACCATATGCTAAATCAATTTCCCTTGGTGTAACATTGGAATCTCCATTATGATGAGATTCTTTAACCAATTAATCCACACCTTCCCATGTTAATGCACAACCAGATTGTTGACATCATTCAATCCATACCTCATCTAATTAAGATTGTTTGCGACTTACAAATGTAGTGCATCCCACTCTCAACCAATTGTATAAAAAAAATGAAATTCACAAACGATGTATAATTAGTTAATTACCATGGTATATGACCTTAATTTATAATTGATGTATATTGAAGATTAATAATTAAGTAAGTACAATATAAATATAAATGAAATGTAAAATGTATTCTAATTAATCTCCATGACCATCTTATAATTACCTCTCACTTTCCTCAATCTACCTTTCCCCATCAGGTACTCCCCTTTGAATATGTTAATGAAGATAACAATTATTGGAAGATATTCAATAATGTACACCATGGTTTGGTATACCATATATCCCTCCACCATAGAACCCTTAGGATAAGCTCTTTGTCTAACGAAAGCCTTAAAAAATTTCAAGTGCCTCTCAACCATCCACATTGACCTTGTGTGTACAGGTCCACACAATTCAATCTCCTCAACTTGGTGTATGAGATAGTGTTCTTGTGCATTGAATAATGTCAAAGGAAGACATTTTTTCATTTCACGCATTAGACAAGGAATTTTTCTCTTCCAATAATTTATATCTTATTTATGGATTTCTTTAGATGACAACCATCTACAAGTGATTCAAGACGAAAATATATCAATGAGATTTAACAAAAACATTCAATATATTACATAACAAGTAAAACAAATGGCAAATATAAGATTTATATAACGAATTGAACAAATATCGTTAATTACCTCATGTATCTTTCAAGATCATATATAACTTGCTTGATATTGTTGTCAAAGTTGTCTGGGAGAGGTAGAGGTAGAACATATTGCAACAGTTATAAAATGATCTTTTGATTATTTTTCCAAAAGTAGTAAACATAATACATTGAAAAGTACATGCAGTATACAAATATATATATATATATATATATATATATATATATATATATATATATATATATATATATATATATATATATATATATATATATATATATATATATATATATATATATATATTATACTAGAATAATTACCTTAATGAAGGTATGCCAATCATGTGTTTTCATCCCTGGCCCAAATTTATCTTTCTTTGTTATGATATTGTTTATGTTCGCAACAAATCCTATGGGAAATTGAATTTTTCGTATGACTTCTTTTATAGCATTCATTTGCTTCTCTGTTAATAACCAAGGAAGGGCACTTATATTAACTTGGTCTCTATTGTTGTTTAACTGAATGACATTTTTCATTTCATGATTGGCTTCTTGAATGTCACTACAAATTTTGATAATTTTTTCTTTTTCATTCCTTCCATCGACCAATATTTTCCATAACCTTTTGTTAAATTCTTTTCGATATGCATTGTATCAAACAAATGCACAATTTGTAGCTACTCATAGTAGGGCAACCTACTAAATTGTCTGGGATAAATTTTTAGTCCCTGTGGAAGTCGACCATTAATGCCTTGACAACCTTCATGAAGCATATATATCAAACAAATTAACAATGACAATCATTGTCAATTACATCATGAGTCAACAAAACACAATATAAAAATATAATTTCCAAACATATCATATATGATAGATAAACAATTTGATCCAATGTATAACCTTGACGATTAATTTTATTATATTCCAACTTCCATAGGTGAGGTGTCATTCTTCGTGGTTTTGATATTGTTTCTTCTTTCCCATTGAAAAAATATTTTTCAGTAGTTCGATAATTATGATTTATGTGGAGGAAGTTCTTGTTGGCATTTGATCATTTGTACTAAACCGATAATGTGTGTTTGCTTGATGCAACCCGTATATGTCTGTTGTGCATAGAGATTATATTTATTTATGATGACTATTTTGTATGTTGTCATTGATGGCAATTATGTTTCTTTAAGTCATCTAAGTCCTACAGTTCAACCACCTAGACTTAACCGGTAAAGCAAAGACAATTTTATTAGAATCGATAATTAGGACTTCAAACGATAAATGACGAACAGTGTTACATTCCAACAACCGGTACATGAAAATCATGAAGATTGAGATGATGTGGTTTTGCAGAAGCATTGGATATTATCAGATGAAGATATCTTCATTACGACATGTATTGAACCGATCAGGTGAATGAGATTTGTTTGACAGAACATATTAGTGGATGGAGACTTAACCAATAATGATGAAAATAACTTAGATCGGTAAAACGACACAAAATTGGATTTGTTATGTCAGTGGCCGACATAACTAAAGTGTACAATGGAAGATTGTCTAGATGCATTTAACCTTGAGAATTGTAATAAGGTTCTAGCAAACCTTATGATAATTTTAATTGTGTGATGAGGTATGAAAGGATATATATGAGCTTGATAGTGTGATAGATGATGAACAAATGTTGTAATTCTGATAGTGCGAAGATCAGAGGAGTTGAGAGATGAAGTCTTTGTGATGTTGTAATGTTGTGAAGTGGATCTTATCAGACACATAAGGTGTTATATTGAGATAATTTCTACTTATTGTCTTCTTAACGATTGCAACAAGAAAATCCTCTTACAAGGTCACTCCTAACAGGGTGTAGTCAGATCCTAACAGTTCTGATCATTAAATCCTCTAACTAGGTGACACATTAGCTTGTGTTTTCAAATCCCAATAAATTGGGTAGCTCCTAACAAGGATGGTACTCATAGGCCTTTTTGTAAATCTCTTAACCATCCTTCGACACTTCTAACAGGGTGTGCCCCTAATCGGGTGTCATAGACCTTAACCGGTTAGATCTATATACAGTAGATAATGGATCTTGTGGGTACTAACTCCCATAATGGTTTTTCCCATTTGGTTTTTCCACATATAAACTCTTGTGTCATGTGGTTTATGATTAGTGTGGTGATTGCATACTTGGTGTTATTTCTTACAAGTCTATTGAGTTTTAAGCTGGTAAAATTGATATTTAGATTTGTATTGTTTTTACTATCACTGATTCACACCCCCCTCTCAAGTCCTTATAAGTTCATCAATTGGTATCATAGCTTAACTCAAGGCTTAACCACTTGGAAGTGATCTCTAATCCTAAGGAAAATATGGGTGAAGGAATGAGCTATAGAGAGATGGCTAGAGAATTTGCTGAAACCAAGGATGAGCTAGAAACCCTAAGAGTCAAGTATAAGACATCACTAGCTAAAAGGAAGGAACTGACTAAACAATTATTGGAGATCTTTGACAACAACTCTTCAAATGAGGTGAACATTAATGCACTGGTTGAAGAAGTGGAGAAGCTAAATCATGGGAAGACTAACCTGATAAGAGAGATAAAAGCACTTACAATCTGGATGCATGAGGAACTTGAAGCTAGAAGAAAGGCCGAGGATTTGATCTGAGGTAAAGAGCATGAAATATTTAAGATCAAGCTGGAGAATGTAACTTTGTATTAACATTAGCATGAGGAGAAAGAAGAAAAAAAATCATTACAGTCAGATCTTGAAATGGCAATGTCTCTTAGAGAGACCTCATGAAAAGAAATGAAGATCTTACAAAGTAACTTACTGAGGCCAATGAGAAGCTTGATAAATTCAACAAGAGATCCTTTATGCTAGATGAATAGATCCAATCTCAGAGGATGAAAGGTGATACATTTGGGTTAGGATACAATGCATCTGAGAAGGAAGAACCTTTTGGTACCAAGAGAAACATGCATGAAGGTAAAATTGCTCCTAAAGCTTAGAAGCCTACTGGTAAGAAAGATTACAAACCTGTTTGCTTTAATTGTCATAAACCAGGACATATTGCTAATGTTTGTAGAAGCAGGTCTGATGCTAATATTGGTTATAGACCTAATACTAGATATGTGCCTAGGATATTTGAAGGTTATTGTTATACATGCAACATATATGGGTATAGATCAGTTGAATGCAGATATGGAGCAAATAATATAGCACCTCATATGAACCCAAGACCTATTGGTGACTGGAGAAGGAATTTCACTGACCGGAGGAACACAAATTAGCAAAGACCCTATGTTAACCGGTCTAGTCCTCATGAGATGGAAAAGAGAGCCAATGAGACTTGTTCAATCTACAACAATTTTGGACATGTAGCAATGAAATGCGGAAGAAGAATAGGAAGAGGCAACTCAGGACCTTGGAGAGCATTTGGAATGGCATGCTATCATTACAACAAACCGGGACACATTGCCAAGTTTTGCATAACACAAAAGAACCAACTGGTGAATCATCTTGCAGATCGAAAAGGAAAGTAGAAGGTTGATATTGAAGAAACTAGAGTTGAGATGAATAAGACTTGGAAGAAGAAGAGTGATGACAAACCATCTAAGGAATCAGATTCTTCACCTAATGTGGAGAATCCATCTCTGGCAAACTAAGTTGTTTCTACAACTTGGGGTGAGCTTATTGTCCAATCTTGACTTGAACCCCTGGATGATGTACTGTAAATTAAATTTGCTTATTCTGATGTATTTTGATGTGTTTATGGATCACAACTGGTAAATATAATTGAGATTTTTCTACTGGTAATATGCTTTAGAGTTTGCTAAGGCATTTTAGGGTTTTGTCAGTAAATTCATTTATTGTAGTAGTTAGAATGCAAATAAATAGAAATTTTTGAATTTCATTTGTCACTTTGCATCTTGAGAACTTTTGACAAAGCGAGCAAAGTAGAGATAAGTTTGTGCTAGCTTCATTTAGACTATTTACCAATAATCTGAGGTGATCAAAGTGAAGTTTGATTTGGTGATCAAGTATTGAAAGTTTTTGAAGGTCAAAAACCCTAGTACCGAAGCAAAAGAGATATTTTTTGAGAAATTCTACTCTTTTCTTGGTGATTTGCATATCTGAAATGGATACACCTCATCTTGTTGATGTAATCGAGAGGGCAAGACCTGAATACAAATGAAATACATATAAGTCAGAGGAAACTGACCCTGTCGGTGCCCTATCTAGTGTACCGAATGGTGTATTGCATTTAGAGGATGTAACATCCTTTTATCATTGCAAACTTAAAGAGTTGGGAGTTGCAATTATTTATGAGAAATACAAATCTCTATGTAATGAATAGGGAATATTGAAAGAACAGTTTAGAAGCATAGCCGATAAAAGGTTTTCATCATGCAATCAATTTCGTTGATGATTTTTATGACGAGTTGGTGAGATTTGTTTTGAGCCATATTCATGATCAGTACATGTGGTTGGACAAACCTCACAAAATCACTAAGGAAGCAATCCATGCTATACCCAACTTCTGCTTAACTGGTGAAGTGCCATTGCTTAGGTCTATACCTGAGAATGATGTTGAGAATTTAACTAGATCTAGATGGGATAAAAGAGCCATGTCCGTGAATGATATTAATGATCCTGCTGTTAAATTTTCATCTATGGTGATTGGCTATAGAATTTTCTATTCAAGCAGAATGAACAATATATCAACAACAACAATTCACACTACATACCAGATGGCTAAGGAAAATGTGGACTATGACTTGACTAAAGCTCTAAGGAGTCAATTAGTGGAAAATTTGGAAGCAATCAAGAAGGATAAGAAGATTAGATTCAAGTTTGGATAACTTATCATGGGTTTATTATTTTATTTCCAAAAATTTTTCCTCAGTATTGGTGATGTACAATGGATAATCAAGACACCTACCCTATTGTAGATGAAGAACAACATTAGGATGCTGAAAAACAAGTTCGATGATATTTCATGGGGACGTTTTAAGAAATTTTAGAAGGAAATGCATGCTAGGGAACACATACTGAGAGAGGTAGTCAATCGGTATGAGGATTCTATCTATTTTATGGTTGACATAGATACATGCTTGATGGAAGCTGTTATTCCCAGGACCACATGGGTAATGCCCATGGGTTATAAAGTAGATAAAGATATACTTGTTTCTTATGCTGATCATTTTTTAGCTCAACCGATCGATACCACCACTGAGAGGTTTGGAACGTACAAGGAGAAACTACTGAAAGTGCATTTTGAATTACAAAAAATGATGATTGCAAAGAAAGTAAGAAAAGAGGTACAAGCTTTTGCTGAGCAGGCCAGATCCACAAAAGAACAGATAGCTGCAGCAAGAGACAAATACGAGGATCAACAAGGTGAAACTTCCAGTGTACCAATCAGTACCCCATCGATAAGACCAAAGTAGCCAAAGAAGCTGAGAAGAAGAAAACAGAAGAACCTAAGGTGAAGCCTGCTGAATCTGAAAGAGGGAAACCCTCTAAAATACAATTCTGAAGGAAAGGTAAAACCGTTGAACCTCATGTTGTGCCTACCCAAACTGGAAAAATAAAGAAGGAGAAAGCTCACTAACTGGTGATAGATATAGAGGAAATCGAATCTTAAGAAGATAAGAGAACACTAAGGGAAAGTGCTAAGAAGCAAAAGACTACTCGAAAATGTAAAGTAGCTACGAAAATATTGACCCTTGAATTTTCTTTCACTAGAATTATTAGAATTATTAAGGAGTATGGTATTTGCAAAGGTTTAAACATACTATTTACTCATTTATTTGAAAGTCAATAAACGGAGATTAAAGATGCAGTCATCTTCAGTATGAATAAGTATAGCGGAGAACTCATTGAGCTACAAGGGAAAATTCCAAACACTTTGCAACACTCTTAAGCATCTGCAATCGGAAGCCAGTGAGGAAGAAATAGAAGGTGTACAAGTAAATCCAAATTTTTTTCTTAGATCCAAGAAAAGACTGACTAGAATGTTTACAGGTGATACTAAATCGATTCAAAAGGAGATTGAAATTTTGATAAAGAAATGTTTAGGTCTCATCCCTGAAGAAGAAGAAAAATATGAGGATGATACAGCTGTTAAGTTAAATGGAGAAGATTTTCCTGAGGGTGTTAAGCCTACAAAATTTGAACCAGACAACAAATATATGCAAGATGATCCTATTGATATTGAACTGGTAGATATAACAGATGATGATACCCGTGATGCTGATAATGTTGCTAACACTGTTGACAATGTAGATGTTTTTGAAATTGATGTATAGATGTTGGATACTCAGTAGGAATAGGTTGAGAACAAAGGAGAAGAGAAAGAAGCAGACAAAAGCTCAACTGAGCAACCAGTGAATGCACAATCAACAAAAACTCAAACTACATTAGTCAATGTAAGTGCAGCTGCAACTGTAAATATTTCTACTAAGGATAATCAAAAGGATTCAATTGATAAGGAAAAGGAAGCACCGGTGAAATAATAAAATATTGAAAATCCACAACCGGTTAAAGACACCACACTAAGGAAGAGGAGATAAAAAAAGAAAAGGAGGAAGAGAAGAAAACAAAGGAGGAAAAGATAGAGAAAAGGAGAAGACAGATAATAAGGATATAGAGAAGAAGAAGAAACCAATTGTGTTGACTTGAATTTCATCCTCAGAATGCTACCCACAACAAGTTAGTTTCACAAAATACAAATGGAAATGCTACAGGAAATCCAAACTCAACCAATGAAACTACATGAAATACATATGAAATAAAAACATTAATATTACCTTCATGGTTTATGTCTCATTGTGTCCTGACTCCACTTTTCTTGGTTGCAGATGGTGTGCTCTCAGACAATGCACTGATAACTAATAGTTAACTGATGCTATGATATGCAATACTACATGATTATGCTATATGATAATTGCTATTTTTCTTCAAGATTAAAACTCACAGATACAAATGATTTTCTTGAAAATGCACTTGAAGTCTCTTGAAGTCTAACTCTCCCTCAACTGAAGCTCTTGATTTTATAGACTTTGAGAGGATGAGATGATGTGGCTTAGATCAATGGTCATGATCAGATCTACAAATTTGGATGGCTATGAGCAAAGGTGAAGGTTGAGAGAAAGGGGGAAGGAGAAGACAAGTGTCACTCATCTCACCTTGATTGGGTTGCTGACTGAGAGAATCTAGGGATAGTTGGAGAAGATTTAGGCATGATAGGAAAATTGGACTCAAGTCCTTCCTAAGATGTAGGGGGTGTTGGAGAGAATATAGGAAATGGTTATGAAATATGTGTACGTACACAATATTCATTGAATTTTGAGGTTGAAGATAAATGATGAATTAATATTTAAGAAATATTAATTTCCTTAGCTACATGATGGATGAGTTGGCAAAGGGAAGATGAAGTGGAGATGGAAGGGTGAGTTGGAAAAGGGATTTAAATAATTTAGAAATTATTTAATATTTGAGACTATAGGATAGGAGAATAACCATTAAATATTAGAATATTTAATTGTTTGGAGAAGATAAATTAAATACTAGATATTTAATTAACTTGGTTAAAAGGATAATTAAATATTAGATATTTAATTATTTTAGAGGAATAGAATAGATGAATTAATTAATAAAATATTAATTAATAGAAAGATACGAAAATGAATTAAATAGATTAATCTTTTCAAATTAACTATTTAATAGGAGAATAATAATAATAATTTTTTTTTTCAGTAAAAGGCCGAGGCCAATATTATTGATAAAAAATAATGTTACACCTCCATTCAGTGTGGGCACCAGTAGGAAAGAATGGAGGAAAGAAAACCTCCGGTTTCGCCCAGATCTATTATAAGATCAGTATTACATTGATATGTGATATGAATAATACAATTTCAATTCCTAGTGGAATTCATAGTGTATGGTGGGAAAAATGGATTAATAAAACTAAATATGTGAAAAATTACGATAAATACCAATCCACACACACACACAGAGGACTTCTTGATGCAAGCTATGGAGTAACGATGTGTTACTCAGCTTCCCAAGGAGGGTCCCATGGTTCTCTATGTCACAATGTCCCTCAAACCAATGTTTTGCTCTCAGATTACTGAGCAAAATGGTTTAGGGATGGCAAATATGAGAACGAGAGAGATCTTAACTATTTTTAATATGAGATGTGTTATAAGCTAGATGAGATGCTAGAAATGCAACAAACTAAATGATAAGATGACGAGGTTAGTATGAAGATTATCCTAGCATACTATATTTACTCTATGATTGAGCTAAAATGGTAAAGAACTTATTCTAAACATGCATATTAGTCTAATTTATGATCTAAGAGAGGCTAAATGATGAGCATATAGATGATATGAAAGCTTGAAAGAATTTGAGCATAAGTATGATGCTTCAAATTTGAAAGATGATTGTTAAAAATGGAGGAATGAGAGCTCTATTTATAGCACAAACAAGGCAATGGATGGTCAAGATTGAATGGCTTAATCAAGGGCCAAGTTTGAAAGTTGGGGATCCATGTGCACAATTTGTACCAATGAAATGGTGACAAGTGTCAACATAGGATTGGGTTGAGAGAAGAGGTTGGAGGCATTAAAGGCCTGAGAAGACCTCATGGTTATCTAAAGGCTAAGGATCAAGTCTAAGTTAGGTTTACCCACTAGATTAGGAGTTAATCCAAGGATAAACCTTTGTGCAAATGATTAAGGGATAATCATGGTCAAAGCATTAATGACCTGATGAGACCCTTGGGTTGGATAGAGGTTGAGTCAAAACAAATGTTTTAACCATGTGGGAAGGTTTGAATTAACCATTAATGGTTATTGGAGACTTTGGGGATTAAGTGGTTGAAGATTGGAAGCCTTTAATGGTTTTCAAAGACTTTAAGGGTTTTAGTGGTTGAAGGTTGAAAACCTTCAATGGTTATCAAAGACTTTAAGGTTTTTGAGAAGTGACTTCCCTTTGCTTAGGGATGTGACAAAATTTAGAGGAGGGTTAGGTTAATTAGAAGCGATTAGAAGATTCTAGAAGGGATTAGGAAGGGGTTTGGGATTTTGCAAGTGGATGGAGGGATAATAGGATTTAATTGAATTAAATGATTTTCATTCAATTTGGTTATAATTTAGAGAAATTAAATAAATATGATTTATTCAATTTAGGATAACTATTTAATTAAATTTGAATTTAATTAAAAGTGGATAGGGGGATTTAATTGAATAAAATGATTTATTCATTAAATGGTATAGTGAATTTAATTCAAATAAATTGAATAATTTATTTAATTAAATAGAAGAATGTGGATAATTTAATTAAATTGGATTTAATCAAATAGAGAAATGAACATAAAATATTCATTTAGGAATATGGTCATTTTTATACGTCTACATTTTTCCCCTCTTTGAAGTGACGTGTGTGCACATGTTATTTCAAAGAAAATGATGCTTTATCATGATTTATGATCAAATGCAATTTTTGTTGTGTCGCTCTTTTATTTGCAAGTCATGCCCCATATTTGATATTTGATGTGTGATACCAGATTCGATATTTTGATGGTGATGTCCCAGATTCGATATTTTGATGGTGATGCCCTAGATTTGATTTGATGTGTGATACCAGATTCGATATTTTGATGGTGATGTCCCAGATTTGATTTGATGTGTGATGCCCCAGATTCGATATTTGTGTCATGCTGTCATGATTTTATGTAGTTGTCCAATATGGTTGTCGGTATAACTTGTTTTGATGTGAGATATTTCAAGTTATGTAGATATCAATGTGTTGTTTTGATCAAAATATGATTTATTTGCGTGTTCTATTTCAAGTTCGATGTGGGAAGCCTGATGTGTATTACAAGCCGATATGGGTTGGAAACTTGAGTTGTGTTACAAGCTGATATGGGTGGGAAACTTGAGTTGTTTTACAAGTTTATGTGATTTTGGTACTTGAGTTGTTTTACAAGTTTTGATATGGTTTTTGAAGAACTTGAGTTGTGTTACAAGTTGATATGAAATGATAGGTTTTTGAACTTGATGTAGATGAGCAAATTTGTTTCATGTTTGTTGATGTAAGTTTTATTTTGATATCTTTGTGTTGATGTGGAAATTGGTATTGGATTTGTTTTGAGATTTGATATGATAATGCCCCCTCGGGAGATCGTTCGTGCACACAAAGCATGAATGATCTCTCGAAAGAAGAAGAATGTTGTTTGAAAGATGGAAGAGTAGATAGTGATGGAATGCATGGGTTTGATAAGATTGATTAGATTGATTGGAATGAGAGCAAGTCTTGTTTCAGGTATGACACCTCCTGTATAAGACATGGATGATCGAGCGTCTGGTTTCAAGAATGATACTACCTGTATAAGACATGATAGAAGATAGTTTGGAAGAATGATGAAGATAGTTTAGAAGAATGATAGAAGATAGTTTGGAAGAATGATGAAGATAGTTTAGAAGAATGATAGAAGATAGTTTAGAAGAATGATGGAAGATAGTTTGGAAGAATGATAGAAGATAGTTTAGAAGAATGATGGAAGATAGTTTAGAAGAATGATGGAAGATAGTTTGGAAGAATGATAGAAGATAGTTTAGAAGAATGATGGAAGATAGTTTGGAAGAATGATAGAAGATAGTTTAGAAGAATGATGGAAGATAGTTTGGAAGAATGATAGAAGATATGAAAGTGAAGAAAGATGCCATGATGATGTGATAGATATGCATGCGAGGGATGCAATGATGAATGATGAATGATATTTTGAAAATGAGATGTATGATATGATATGCAACTAATTGTAAAATGATATGCAACTATGTTAAAATGATATGCAACTATTTTTTTTATTTTTATTTTTTTGGTAGCATCCTCATTCTGTATTTGCCATCCAATATAGCCATTTGTTTGCTTTCTTTGTAGATATCATCATTGAGCATTGATTTGTTTAGGATATGTTGAAAATTTATACAAGCATAATGGTATAATTGAACCATAATGACCTGAGAAAAATTTACATGATATTTGATTTTGCAAGATAGCACAAGCGTCAAGGTATAATTGAACCAGGACGACCTGAGTGCGTATTGCATAAACATACAAGAGTTAACCTTTGTCCCATACAAACCCGAAATGTCCTCAGCGATATGCCACCGGATTTCTTCATAGGACAAATTTGCATGGTAAAAGACTTCACTCACAGATAGAAGACAAATAAAACATCACATTCCTTCCTTGCTTCTCTAGTCATAAGACATCCTGGAGGTGCTCAGGAGATATGATAAGAAAAAATTAACAACCATAAGTAATCATGCATGCTATTGGAAATGTATTCTTGTCAATTAAAACATCTTGCAAAATAGATCTTTGTTCAATTGAAATTAGTTCAAGTTCGTGATGTTTAGCCTTCTTGCATTGTCGTTTGTCATTTGTTGGTTGTTTTGATCCTTGTTGTCTTGCTACGTTTTTGGTCTGATGTTGAAAATCTTGAAGGCGAAATGCCCCTAGCAAGGTCAAGATTTTGCCCCTTGTCGTTGATACTACTTTGATATGGATATGTATACTGATCACCAAGTCATGGTGGGATATTATTTGGATAATGGATTTAGATAAGCCAAGGACAGTGACTACATTAAGTATGTCCAAGATTGATAAGCATTGGTGAATTTCTGGTGATGTCTCAGATGGGTGGATATGATATGTACAAAATGATTTGTGAAACATGTATTTCCATCAATTGATAAAGATAAGGCTAACTATAATAAAATCCAGCAGTCATACTGATTGATGTCATTGTTATGATTTGGTTGATGATTTGATGTATAAAAACTTATTTCTCTTGATGAATTTGGAAAAACTAAGTTGTTGTTTCTTCAATGTGATGTTACGATAGAGGTTCTTTCTTCTCAGAATAAGGAGATTAGTCATGCATGAGTGATCAATGGATTCCTTTGATTGGTTTGGATTCAGTTGATTCTTGTTTTTGAAAATTTCAAATCTTACTTTATCAGAGTGAAGGTTTAGCTGTCCCTTCACAACAAAGCGTGTCAAATGATATGGATAAAAGCTTCCCGATCTGGAAACTGGATTTGACAATTTGAAAGTTTTAAACAAGTGTTTTTGAGATAAAAATCCGTAAGATGGTAAAGGATTCTGTTGATACTGATGATGAGATTTTCCGGATTATGATAGGAGAGACGTCCTTTATCGTGCGATTCGTTTAGGATTCTGACAACTTTTGTTTTGACACAAATTTAGCTCGAGAAATAGTTTTAATGGTTGTTTGTCACTCTGCTTTGATGAAAAATGATTTTGATGGATGGATTGATTATCAAGACTTGATAATTGATAGAAATGTCTAGATTCAAAGAGTGAGTACCCCGTATAAGACCGATCTGTCTGGTTTCGAGTGTACCTATCCCTGTATAAGACATGTTTGATGTTGATGTTGATTTCAAGTAATGAATTGATTAACAAGACATGTGATAAGTTTGATTGCAAAATTTGAGAGTTTTCCAGTTGTTGATCTGATTTGATGGATGGTCCATGTGTTCATGCTTTGATTTTTTTTGTTTTGATTTTTTTGATTTTTGGCAATTTTTAGTTTTTGGATATTTTGATTTTTTTTGAGTTTTTGGATATTTTGATTTTTTTGAGTTTTGGGATATTTTGATTTTTTTGAATTTTTGGATATTTTGATTTTTTTGAGTGTTTGGGATATTTTGATTTTTTTGAGTTTTTGGATATTTTGATTTTTTTGAGTTTTTGGATATTTTGATTTTTTTGAGTTTTTGGATATTTGACTCTTTTTGAGTTTTTGGATTAGAAGAAAGATGTATTTGGTTGCCCCAATGTATATCAAGACAAGGAATGGATGAATGAATGACTGAACCATTGAGGTGGAAATAGATTTGTTGTCCATAGTTTTGATCAAAATCAAGGATGAAAAAGGGGATATGGATAGAGATAGGATATAGATAGCACTGGATGATGGAAGCAATGAATAGATAGGATAGATAGATATGGATTAGAGTGAAGCAAGATTGTAGAAAGAATTGGAGGATAGAAGAAATGAATAGATAGGATAAGGGATATGGATTAGAGGATTTGGGAGATATGGTAGGAAGAATAGAGTGGATGAACTTTGCCCCCAAGCATAGAGGTTTCCATTTGCAAAAAGGTGATATGTAAGATTGTCATAGTATTTAGCACCATCTGAATAAGTGTTCTCAAAATTTTCAAAGATAGAGACCCAACCCACACTTAGAACCTCTGGAAAATTCAACTGAACATTTCTAGCAACTAGGAAGCAGACTCAAAAGGGAATAAGAATCCCAAACTGGATCAAGGTACTTAGTTCTTTGATTACCCATGTGTGTGCAAGTGGGTTCATTCTGGCTCATATGATCATTGTAATCTTCAGAATCCAACATGGCTAGCTACATGAGTTACCTTAACTTCAAAAGCATCCTGGATAGAGCCTTGCTGCCAGCGAGCGTCCATAGCCCCGACGAGGTTATCGCTGTAATCTCACAAATATTGCTCCATTGCCAGCCAGGCGTCCATAGCCTCGATGGAGTTACTTGCATGTTCCCATAGCCAATCATTTTGATATTGCATTTCATTGCATTTTGCTTTTCTTGATATTCATTTTCTTGCTCATGCTTTTGATATATATATATATTTTTTTCTCTTTATTTTTCTTGCATTGGCTTGTAAGTGATGAAACTTACATGGGTCTGATAATTACAGTGGCGCTGAAGCAAGATTTTAGATTTTTCACTAGCCATGTCTTCAATTTAAGAGATCACAATGATTTAGAGCAATCGATTAAGTGTATGAGATATAGTAATCAAAAGATGTCAGTACCAAGATACGATAAGTGGTTCTTTTCTGGATTGAGTGTGTATCCCAACCAAAAGAAAATGTTAAAGAGGAACAACCTCAGATTCTGAAGCATTTCATGAATAGATATCTAGGAAAAGGACTGAACATGAGATTCGAGCATGGGCAAGTATGTGACAAAATGACACAAATGCCTATTTCACAGATGAAGGATGTATGCAAAGGATTGAATGATAGGGATGGAAGGATAGAAAAGAGGTGTTGGATAATAGATAGAATGTTTGAAGATTTGTGCAAGGATAGAGGGAAATGTATTTAGGATGAGTGTTGGTACTTGAGAAGTGATGAAGAGATGGAGGAAAATTGAATTCTGGGACAGAAGGACCCAAAATAGATAGAGGAAATGATAGAAGAAGTTTTGGAAAGATGTTTAGATAGAGGATTGAAAGAATTTCAAAGATGTGCTCCTCATTGATCTTTCTTATGGATCATTTGAGGTGATGGATTTGTGGATGGAGGGAAGTAAGGACCCAAGATGGATGGAAGGGATGGAGAATTCGATTGTGGAATGAAAGGACCTAAGATAGATTTGGAGGATGAAGAGATTCCTTGATCTTGATCTTGACTTGGAGTAGGATCATTTGAGTTTGTGCTTTTCTCTTGATTTTGAATTAGAATAGTGGAGGATATGGAAGGAATATCATGATTTTGCTTAAGAGATGGATGTTGAATGGGACTCTGCTCTTGAGATGAAAGAGGGTCATTGTGGATGGAATACCAAAATTTTAGGGGATCATCATAAGATTCTTGACAGGTGGGATCTTGATCGAAGATGGGATCAGATTGGAGAGCCATGATATTGTGATCTTGATTTAGGCTAGGACTCATTTCCTTTGACTGAGTTTCCTTTTTCTCAGTTTGATGTTCATATGAATGATCAAAGTTGATGTTTTTGATAGGTTGATGCAGAGAAATTTACTCCTATTGATAAGGGTCTTAGGACTAGGTTGTCTCTTTTTTAACTTAGTTTTGTGATGAAGAATTGTTCGTCTCAAAATATGAGGAGTGGTCATACACGAATGATCAATGGTTTCCTTCGATGTTTGGATTGAGATACTTCGTTTGGAAACTTAAGTCCACTTTTATCAAATGAAGGTTTAGATGCCCCCTCACGACAAAGTGTGTCAAATGATATGGATAAAGTCTCCCAATATAGAAACTTGATTTGACAACTTAAGATTTAAACTTGGTATGTTGTTTGATAGAATCCTTTAGATGATGGACCTTTTGATCAAGGTGATGATAATACCTGATTTTGATAGGATAAAGTCTTATCTTTAGCTAGTTTTGGATTTGACAACTTTTGTTCTAAGACTGACTTGTTTGATTTGGAAATGATTTCTCTGGTGTTTTGATTTGATTTCTTGTAACCACGTTTGATATTGGACCTGAAAGGATACTCAAGAACTTTTTCTAGAAAGGATTACTTGGTTTGGTATTCCCCTAATCTTGTTGGATGAAAGACTTTCCTAAAGATAGTTGAAATGTTGATAGCCATCTCAAAAGATGTTTTGTTGGATATGGAAATCTTCTCCACTTTATGATTTTTCCTTGTTTGAACTGACTTTTGAGTTTGATTGTTAGATACTTTGCAAGATATTTTAACATTTGTGACAAGAATACATAGCACACATGAAGACAATGATCATCCTAATGCTAAACATTGAGTGTATGTTCTTTTGAGGATGTGTTCAAATCCCCGATGTTATCACTGGTTTGATTTACAACAAAAGACACATCAGATAGACTCTTTATTCAAAGGTCATTGACAATATCATAGCCCACTAGTCTCGATACTCCGTCAGCTCAAACAACCTTGTCACCCCCTAGGGGGCGCCCATTTTTTTACCTTTTGCTAGAAATTAACTCAAAGTGAATTGCTTCACAATTGAGTAGTTATCTTGGGAGATATATGGTGAGTAATCTTGGGGGCGGATTCTTCCCCACCCTTGCACTATGATTTTGCCAATGTTTGGCGACTGACTCAGCTCAAAGTTTCTATTTCTATGGTTCGTAATCAGGCTTCCTGTTTGGCCATCAGTGATAAACTCCCTCAGGAGGCTTCCCAACCTTTAGAACAAAGGCTTTATGTATCTCAAGGATATTGGGGGAAGGCTAATCACTGCGCGCAACTGTTGAAAAGGACTTTTGTCACTTTCCACATTTGATTATAGTGGGTTGGAATTCTTGGCATCAAAGCCGTTCCCCACTTAGGTCGTTCCCTTCACACCGGCCAAAGAATGGCTTTAAGAGTTTTTCAACCCCTCGGGAAGGCAGGGCTGCTAAAGGATTTAAATGCTTGAAGTACAGAAAGCTTAAGAGTGGCTTGGCTTTTTGGTCACCCAGTTATGGGGAGAGCATATACCTTCCACTTTCAAGACAAGGCAAACAAGGTTCTTTTTAGCCTCCAAGATAATGATTTGCTAGCTTCTACTTGGAGATGTTGCTCCAAAAAGCATGATGTTCTTTTTAACCTTTCATAGCAAAGTGTGTATTTCCAAAACTTTTGTAAAACAAGCCTGGTCAACAAAGTAAATCGTGATGTTTGGTCAACAAAATTAAAGTCGATAGGGGAAAACTTTCCCTCTTTGCCTTTCACAAAATGAAGATGAGGTTCTTTTAATTTGCAAAATGAAGTGAATCCTTTTAAACACCAAAGGATGGTGAGGTTCTTTTTAAAACTTTTGCCAAAGTAAAGATTGTTGGTTCTTTTTACAGCTTCCAAAATGAAGTGTTTTTCCTCTAATCTTGCAAGAAAGCAAATATGAAGTTTGTTGTTCTTTTTACCTTGCAATAAAGAAAGATGAATTTTCTTTTAGAACACCAAAAAGGAAGGCATGAAGTTCATTTTATGCATCCAAATGAAATGATGAGGTTCATTTTAACTTGTAAAAAAAAAGAGACTTAAACCCTCTAAACTAACTCCTTCCTCTGCACAAAAAATATTAGAACCTGCACACAATCAGTGATCAAGTGTTAGTGTGGGCTTACACAAGCCTAAATTCTGATCTTGGTTACAAATTTTACAATCCTGATCCTGAAATGCCCTGAAATTTGACTAAGTCTGAAATTTGGAAGATCTTCCAAAAACTAGATTTTGCATTATAACTCCTAGAGGTCTGAAACCCCTCTCAAACATCCTGAAAGTATATATGGAATATAACTTAAAGTATAAGAAATGATGTCTCCCACAAGCCTAATTTTGACTTTGTCATAAATTTTTGGCTCTGCCAACTCTATGCGCTAAGAAATGATGTCTATGCGTTAAGAAAAATCCCCTACGCGCTATTATGTGCCTCCAATGCGCTAAGCTGTTCACCCGGTGCGCTATTCTACTTGTTTTTTTACGTTGATACCTACAGGAAAAACTTAATGGAGGTCACGCGCTAATGTTTGAACTGCACGCGCTAGATGATGGTCTCCACGCGTTGAACAGTGGATTGGATGCGCTACTCTGTTTACTGGATGCGCTAAACAGTGTTTTTCCCGCGTCGATACCTACAGGAAATTTTTTTTTTAAAAATAAAATCATGCGCTAAAGGAATGACTTTACGCGCTAAAACAGAGACCCCACGCGCTAAACAGTAGGCTAGAAGCGCTAAACTGTTAGGCGGATGCGCTAATATTTTATGTTGATGCGCTACTCTATGTTTTGCCCATGTCGATACCTACAGGAAAAATTGTTAATACAAATCACGCGCTAAATAAAGGTCTTTACGCGCTAAAATAGAGAGCCTACGTGCTAAACAGTAGGCTAGAAGCACTAGACTTTTAGGCGGATGCGCTAATGTGTGTTTCGCCGGCGTCGACACCTACAGGAAAATTTGTTAAATAGTATCATGCGCTGAGGAACCGTGTTTACGCGCTAAGACAGAAAGTACACGCGCTAAACAGTAGGCTAGAAGCGCTAAACTGTTTGGCGGATGCGCTAAAATGTCTTTTCGACGCGCTAATTCTAGTTTCCCGCGTACCTAGAAAAGTCATCAAATTCAAAAAATGATGTGTTATTGGGGGTCGTGCCCCACGGTGGGCGCCATTTATGTATGGTGGGAAAAATGGATTAATAAAACTAAATATGTGAAAAATTACGATAAATACCAATCCACACACACACACATAGGACTTCTTGATGCAAGCTATGGAGTAACAATGCGTTACTCAGCTTCCCAAGGAGGGTCCCATGGTTCTCTATCTCACAATGTCCCTCAAACCAATGTTTTGCTCTTAGATTACTGAGCAAAATGGTTTAGGGATGGCAAATATGAGAACGAGAGAGATCTTAACTGTTTTTAATATGAGATGTGTTATAAGCTAGATGAGATGCTAGAAATGCAACAAACTAAATGATAAGATGACGAGGTTAGTATGAAGATTATCCTAGCATACTATATTTACTCTATGATTGAGCTAAAATGGTAAAGAACTTATTCTAAACATGCATATTAGTCTAATTTATGATCTAAGAGAGGCTAAATGATGAGCATATAGATGATATGAAAGCTTGAAAGAATTTGAGCATAAGTATGATGCTTCAAATTTGAAAGATGATTGTTAAAAATGGAGGAATGAGAGCTCTATTTATAGCACAAACAAGGCAATGGATGGTCAAGATTGAATGGCTTAATCAAGGGCCAAGTTTGAAAGTTGGGGATCCATGTGCACAATTTGTACTAATGAAATGGTGACAAGTGTCAACATAGGATTGGGTTGAGAGAAGAGGTTGGAGGCATTAAAGGCCTGAGAAGACCTCATGGTTATCTAAAGGCTAAGGATCAAGTCTAAGTTAGGTTTAACCACTAGATTAGGAGTTAATCCAAGGATAAACCTTTGTGCAAATGATTAAGGGATAATCATGGTCAAAGCATTAATGGCCTGATGAGACCCTTGGGTTGGATAGAGGTTGAGTCAAAACAAATGTTTTAACCATGTGGGAAGGTTTGAATTAACCATTAATGGTTATTGGAGACTTTGGGGATTAAGTGGTTGAAGATTGGAATCCTTTAATGGTTTTCAAAGACTTTAAGGGTTTTAGTGGTTGAAGGTTGAAAACCTTCAATGGTTATCAAAGACTTTAAGGTTTTTGAGAAGTGACTTCCCTTTGCTTAGGGATGTGACAAAATTTAGAGGAGGGTTAGGTTAATTAGAAGCGATTAGAAGATTCTAGAAGGGATTAGGAAGGGGTTTGGGATTTTGCAAGTGGATGGAGGGATAATAGGATTTAATTGAATTAAATGATTTTCATTCAATTTGGTTATAATTTAGAGAAATTAAATAAATATGATTTATTCAATTTAGGATAACTATTTAATTAAATTTGAATTTAATTAAAAGTGGATAGGGGGATTTAATTGAATAAAATGATTTATTCATTAAATGGTATAGTGAATTTAATTCAAATAAATTGAATAATTTATTTAATTAAATAGAAGAATGTGGATAATTTAATTAAATTGGATTTAATCAAATAGAGAAATGAACATAAAATATTCATTTAGGAATATGGTCATTTTTATATGTCTACACATAGATTCCCAGACTTCGCTGTAGAAGAATAGCTTGCTATGGATAATACAGTCGTAGTATCCCATAATCAATATTCTGATATCACTATTATCTTTTGATTATTTCTGGCCTTTGAGTGTGATTTGTTTATGCAAGAAGACATTTTAACCATCTACCACACAGGAAGATTATTAGTAGCATCATAAGCCAATTTTCATAATGTAAAACTCTTGATCCATTCTTCAAATAGTTATTGTAGCCTTGTATATCTCTTATTTTGATATCCCATAATTCTGATTATACCAAGATAAGAGAATACCCAGGCTACAATAAACGGAAGTTTATAAAGGCATCCAACAAAGGAAACCATAGTCAAAACCTGGTAAATGAATAATTATCTGTTCAAATCATGCCTCACATTTCGGAGCCCTTGCTGGCCACTTCCGGATTGGGCCTTTAGAACACAAGTACAAGGATGGAGAAAAAAAAAACAAAAAACTTAAAATCTTACCATGTTTGCAGTGTCCCATTTTACCTGGTAGATGAAGCCTTAATGCTACGAACGCCGCATTTACCTTTTCTGGCTAAACTTCTGAATTCTTAGCCTTCAACTTGAACCTTATGTTCAAACTACTATTTCCAAGGGCCATTACAGCCGTGGAAATCTCAACAAAAAATGTGTTAGCCGATCAAAGAGGGAAAGTAAGCAGATTTTATAAATGTCATTAGTATACCCCTGCTCATTTTAACCATGTCATTTAGGATAGCTCATAAGCAGTATGTATATACCATTCTTATGTTACTATATGTATATATCTATATATATGAAGATATAGATAAGCGTTTGATCAAAAATTCAACCACATATTCTAGTAGGGTCAAAAGAGTCTATTGAGAGCATAGTCTAATCTAATTTTAAGTCTTAGCTTAGGAATATATTTGCATATCTATTCACATAATAAGTAGTATTGTAGATAATTTAAATAGTGTTTGCCTAAATCCAACCTTATCCCATATTAACAGGCACCACTGGTTCCAAGAATATAATAATATTTTCTGTTGCCAGATAGTCCTCAAACCAATCCTCCTTTGTTGGAGGCTTTACATGCATTAACTAGCATAGAAAATCTATGCTTCGCCTGATCTCTTCCCATCGAAGTCCGAAGTTGTCTTCCTCCCCTAGAATTAAGATGGGGAACCTAGGTGGTGGTCTGGTATTCCTTATGAGAATGTCATAATGTCTGGGTCATGGGATTGTGAGATTATCATCTCTATTAAAGAGAACCCTATCTAGTTCCCCCAGGATGGATGGAATAAAGATATTTTGCATAAATTCCTTATATTATCTGTGTTGCTGTCGAAATGCATGGCTATTGCGAGGAACATTGCAGCAATATCGCTGTTTGCCCTGGTTCTGTCGTCATTATGAAGGAAATCCTTCCCTAGCACCTTCTTCACCGCATAAATGACAACTTCATGTGGGAATAAGATTATCTCATTTAGACATTTTTTGGAAATTTCCCCACAAAAGGCCATTTGTCTCTTGTCACTCACGAGTCTAATAATTGTATCCATTATCTCCAGTTTAAGTTTGAGAGATATGGGATCTGAGTTTTAATATAAATGCGAGCCAGGCTAAATATCAGGTCACAATCATTATTCGAAATGGCAACATGTATTTCATGCCATTTAATCATTGATCATCCAAGTTAACTTTTTTGTTAATTGTGAAGATCTAATTCGTATCTGAAAATCTCTTGATGTCGTATTATCCTTTAATGACTAGCAGATGTTCCAAAAATTGAAAACATGTTTAATTTATCTGTAATTGATTCATGTGAGACAACATGCTTCAGAGGTCTTATTTGTCCTATCCTTTACATGATCATAAATAAATTTTGGATACCAATGTTCATTCCGTAGATCTGGAATTATCAAAACTAGTGGATAATCTTTATTCCTAATTATGCTATTAAGTCTGCATAAAGGATCGAGCCACTTAGTAAGCATCTGTGGCGATCTCCTTACATTCGGCCAGTCTGGACTTCTCACATCATGGAAATTGTAAATAATAAGATCAATGCTTTAATATTACTCAGAAGTAATAAATTCTACTAGAGAGTGGGCTAGGTTATAAGAGTGAAAGACCGTATATCTATAAATGCATATATATGTATATACAAGTATATAACAATATATGTGTACCCATATGTATATAAATATATATATCTATATATATATATAATATGTATATATATATATATATATACATATATGTATATATATAAATCTGCCAAATATATATATATACATATATATATTTGGATATACATAAGCACATATGTATATATATATATAAATATATAAGTGTATGTATATATATTTATACATTTGTATATATATATGTGTGTATATGCAAATATATATCATTACCTATCCAATTTATATAAAAATCTATTCATATATATATGCATTTATATATATATATATCCGTGGGTATCGTTGTATATCTATAGATTGAATGAGTCTGAGTAAATATGGAAACATATCTATATGCATATATGTCTATGTCTTATCCATATGCGTATAGATATATTTTCAAATATTTATTTATCCAATTTGCTCCTTATCAGTGGAGTCTGAAATATTAATCGTTGTCTCAGTTATCCCATCATCCCCTAAATCGGCTAGAGCATCGGCTGCCGAGTTTGCCTCTTTGTATATGTGGTTGATAGTGAAATCTGTGAAATTATTGAGTAATTCCAATGCTTTATCAAGAATACCTTTAAGTTTCCAATTAGGAATTCCTTCAGTCCTAATTGCATTAATTATTATTGTTGAGTCACCTTCAATTTCTAATTTATGTATCCTTAGTTCTCTGCACATATTTAGTCCTTCTACAAGGCTTAGAAATTCAGCGGTATTGTTGGTGGTCTATCCTAAATGAATGGATTTAGATCCAATAAACTTTCCCTTATCTGAATGTATAATACATCCTGCCCCTGCAATCCCAGGGTTTCCTCTGGATGCTCCATCAAAATTTAATTTGAACCATCCAGGCTTTGGGGTTGCCATTTGCATGTTCTCCTTATCTCTTCTTTGTTTGTTCCCATTTTTCCAGTAAAAGGAGGGATTTTTATTCCACTCCATTGCTTTCTAATAAAGTTGTCCCATTCTGTGAATGACTTTCCATATAATGGAATGTTCATATTCCTATTATTGGAGGTTTTAGTTATAGCCACTTCTATCTTTATTATTAGTTTTTCTACTTACATTTCCTTTTCTTGAAATATTCTCCTATTTCTTTCGTTCCAAATCTCCCATATTACTATGGATGGGCTGCAGATCCATAAATTATGAAATAGACTGTTCTTCTTGATAATTGGCTAGTATGAACACCATTCTATCAAGGAGGAGCTAATAGCTCCCGACCATCCTAGCTGTGCCATTAACCAGTACCAGCTTTTCTGGGTATATTTGCATGTCATGAAAATATGGTCACTTGTTTCCTCATATTCTCTACATAATAGACAAATTGATGGTCCTTCATATCCCCTACGTCTAAATTGATCGACAGTAAGTACTTTTTTCTGAATTGCCACCCAAGCAAAGAAGCCTGCCTTTGGAAGACACAATTTATTCCAGTAGAGTTTGCCTGGAATGTGATCTTTGCTGACTTTTGCCTTATTGTATATGCTCCTGAAGCCATCTTTGCAGTTATATTGCCCATCCTTGGAATTTGACCATACTAAAATATCATCCCCATTTCTAAAAGAAATCAGTCTGTGATTAAGTATTTTTTGCAATTCTTGGAATTTGATTTCAGGCATAAATGGACGCATGTTTTTCCATTTCCATCCAAATACCAATTTTGGTTAAGGGATTATGTAATCCTTTACATAATTCCCCCAAAGGTTCTTTATTTGATGCTTTATGTGGGATGTATCCATCAATACATCTATTGGAGGTTGGTCCCCCCAGGAATCTTCCTAAAACAATGCCGATTTGCCATTGTGGATGTCCCAAGTCAAATGATTTATTATGATGGGGCGACAATCTTTTATAAAATTCCATATTCTAGAACCCTTCTGCAAGTGTTTTTCCTTGAATATTGCCTCCTTTTGGTTGCTTGCCAGATACTTATTTCTTAGGATTCTAGCCCATTTAGCATTGGATGAAACATATGTCCTCCAGATTAATTTTGCTCCTAAGGCCTTGTTCTGCCATATTAGGTTCCTTATACCCATGCCCCCATCGCATTTGTCTTTGAAAATTTTGTCCCAGGATATCAATTTTATTTTGTTTTTGTCTTCTATGCCCTGTCAATAAAAATTTCTGATAATTTGGGATATATTCTTATGTACTCCTATTGATATAGGAATGCAAGATAGAAGGTAAATGGGTATTGCCGATAAGATTGATTTAATCAATGTTAATCTTCCTGCCCCTGTCAACCAAAGGCCTTTCCAAGATGAGAGTCTTTTCTTGATACGTTCAATGAGGTGGTCCCAAAGCTTGCTGGATCTTGTTCCTTTGTCTATTGGAATTCCTAAATATGTGCATGGTAATTGTCCTATTCTATACCCAAGCTAGCTAGCTTTTTTATTTTCCTCTTGAATAGACATATTAAAGCAAAAAATTTCTGATTTTTGGTTATTTACTAATTCTCCTGATGCTTTTCCATATGCAAGTAGGATTCTCTTGATTTACTTAGCCTCTTTGAGTTTGCCCATCCCCAATATCATTGTATCATCTGCAAATTGCTGATGTGTACAGGGTTCTACCCCTGTTGTTATCTGTATAACTTGCAGCCTGCCTCCTAATCTTGAGGCATTAAAGGCTCTTCCTAAGGCTTCAGACATTATAATAAATAAGAAGAGGGAAAGTGGATCCCCCTGTCTCAAACCCCTTGTAGCTTCAAAATATCCTTCCGATTTTCCATTTATCAAAATCGAGTAACTGGGACTTGAAATACATCTATATACCCAATTGATCCATTGTCTATTAAAGCCGAAGGCTTTCATGCAGCTGCATAGGAAGTACCAATCTACTTTATCATATGCTTTCTTGATATCAAGTTTTATTAGAATATTTGGTAGTCTTTGATTTTGTATGGAATGAATAGCCTCTTGGACAATAATTATCACATCCAAGATTGATCTGTTAGGAACAAACCCTATTTGTTCTTCCGAAATGATAACTGGTAGGAGATTTTTTAATCTATTGGCCATGACTTTAGTTAATAATTTATATGTTATGTTGCATAGAGATATGGGTCTGAATTCTTCCCAGTTTGAAGGATTTTCTTTTTTAGGTATAAGTGCTAAGAATGTATTGTTTATCTCCTTCAAAAATTTGCCTGCATTTCTAGTGGCTTCTAAGGCATCTGATACTTCATCTCCTATAATATGCTAGCATTTTTGGTAGAAGCCAGCAGGGTATCCATCTGGTCCAGGGACCTTGTCCCTTAAAAATTGTGATAGAGCCCATTTTACTTCTTCCTTAGTGATTTTGGCATTTAACATCTTATTGTCCTCTTCTGATAGTAGTTTAGGAATGTTTTTAATCAAATCCCAGTTATGTGAGAGATCCGAGTATTCCCAATTATTCAACATATTTCTAAAGTATTGGATTGCATCCTCTGCAATCATCTTTTGATCTACAATAATCTGGTTTTCCTCATTAGTAATTTGCGAGATTCTATTCTTAGCTCTCCTCAGCTTGACACTATTATGAAAGAACTTAGTAGTTTTATCTCCATCACTCAACCATACTTCTCTGGATTTTTGTTTCCAAAAAATTTCTTCCTTGGCTAGAATGTCTTCATATTCACCCAGGAGCCTTTTCTTTGTTTCGTATAAGATTTGATCCATCCCATGTCGAATTACTTCTGTATTTACATTCTCCAGTTCTTTTTCAATTCTTAATTTTTCCTCAAAGATGTTCTTAAATCTTTCCTTGTTCCAATCTAGTAATTTATGTTTAATTTCTTTTAATTTCAAAGTTAAACGGAACATTTTGGAACCTTGAAAATTACTTTCTGTCCACCATTTTTGTATGTTAGGGAAAAAATCCTCATGCTTAAACCACATGAATTCAAACTTGAATGGTCTCCTAGAGGTTTTCAGTTCTCCCATTAGTTCTGGCATCACTGGAAAGTGATCGGATCCTGACCATGGCAGCATAGAGGCTTTCATCTCGGTTTGGAAGGAAGTTAGATCCCCTTTAAAGAAGAACCTATCCAGTATTTTGAAGATGTTGGAGAAACCCGATCTCCTGTTATTCCATGTGTGTGAACCCCTGTCAGTTTTTATTTCTAAAAGATAGTTATTATTTATCCATTCCAAAAAATCTTTTTGAGGTTGCCTCGTGATTTTTGATCCTCCACGTTTCTCTGATTGATGGAGAATGGTATTGAAGTCTCCACCTATAATGTAGTGTGGTGCCATCTGATTTGTTAAAAAATGATCAATTTCTAGCCATACTGACTTTTTCTTCTCCGTAGTTATCGGGCCATAGACATTTATGATGATAAATTCTTTATTTCTATCAAGTGCTTTTATTTTGCCCACCATCCAATGTTGCATCTTAACATATCCTATAAATATTATTCTGTTTTTCTTCCACAATAATGCCAGTCCTCCTGATGCCCCATTGGATTCTATTGCCTCCATTTGCCATTGGTAGAGGTTCCTACAGAATTTGGACATATCTTCCTTGTTTAATTTAGTTTCTTGTAACATGACTATATCCATATCAGATCTTTTTAAGCTACGCTTAATCAAGCATTGCTTACTGGGGGCACCTATGCCCCTTACATTCCATGTCAACATTTTTATTCCAGTTTGGGGGTTGGCGGGCTCTTTCCTAGACCAAATAGGGTTGTTATTTTGGTCTGCCCCTCCACCTGCCCATCCAATTTCATTTTGTCTAAAAAAGACTTTCGACCTCTCTTATTGTTACCGGGTTTGCCATAGTCAAGGTTCTCTTTGTTTCCTTCTATTAGCATTATACCCATTCTAGGTGTGTCCTCGAGATTAACATTTGATTCCCAGTTCCTTTCCTCCTCCTGCATGTTAATTAATTCCTTGACTATGAAGTTTCTTTCTTCTTCTTCATTCATCCCATTAACCATAGGAGAAGGGTTATCCATGTTCTGAGTTTTAGGAACCACTTCTTCTTGTTCATTCATATTATTCATTTCCTAAGGAATGCCTAAGATGTGATCATAATCTTTTGAGGGGATGTTATTTTCTACTATCTTGGCTTCTTGAATCATTTCATCTATTATTTCTTTTGTGAATTTTCCCATTAGGTTGTCAATGACATGTCCCAATTCTTTTTGAATTTTGCCCTCATCAGGTGTTGCAGGGACCTCATTGTTGTTGGCAGATTTGATTGGATTATTTCTAATCTGAGTATTAGAGGGTGACCCCTGTTTATCCCCAATCTATGATTTCGTAATGGTAAAATCACCAATGTCATTGTTGAATTGGATGTTAACCTTGTTAGCTGGTTTCCTCAGTTCCCCTATTTTTCTATCCTATGTTTTTCTAACATTAGGGTTTAAACCATATATCTCCTCTGCAATCTCATCATTAAACCATTCAGGAATTAAATTATAATTCCCATCCATCATGTTGATGGATATATTTCTTAAATTATTAGTGCTTCTCTCTACATCTATTAGTATTTTAATGTCGGAATTGTCTGACCAGTTTTTCTCTAGGGCGACAAATTTACCTAAACTGTTGCCAATGTCAATAAGAATCTTGACATGCATTAGCTCTACAGGGAGGCTATGAATGATTATCCATCTAGATTCTATATTAAATTCATGTCTATTCAAATCAAATTTAGGTTTCCAATCTAGAAATTTAAAATTCATTCCTTTGTAAAACACCTATTCTCCCTCTAGCAATCTAGATTTTAACGATTCCTTAAGGCATTCAATAAAGATGAATTTGTTGGTTAAGGATATTATACTTACCTGGCCATGAAACGTTTCTCTCCACCAGTTGGCTATTTCTGATGAGGATTGCCCGCTACCTTCCTATTTTGCAAATAATCCGTGCTTAGTGCAGTAATTTCTTAACTCCGTAGCGGCATTTGGAGCCATGATTTTGATGGGCTTTGGCCTAGGGTTTTTGGGATTTGTGGATATCTATTTTCTCACAGGGATTTTCGGCTCTTTCCATGCTTTTTGCATTACATGAGTGCTTTTGATATTTCTATGAGGTGCGGGTTCTCTGATTTTGGACGGTTTTATTGAACCCTTTGCCTGGTATCTCTGAGGTTTGAGTTGAGGCCAATCATATTCAACCTTTGAACCTAATGGAACCCTGTTTGCTTTGGTAGCGAAGGAAGGGATTTGTGCGGTAATGGGGACTGCCCAAATATGGGCTATGTCAAGTGTGCCCTTAGCCTTTCTCTTTTCCGCATTAATGGTTCTCCTGCTTCGAACCACTTTCCATGGTTGATCCTGCAGAGGGAGAGCCCTTCCAGAAGTTGACGGAACCCCACTATCGCACTCTTTGCTATCTCTACTTTGGAGATTCACTCTATCGAGAATTCGTAGAGCCCGAGTTTAATAAAAAATAATAGAAGAATAATTATTAAATAAATATAAAATATTTATTTAATTGCTCATAGCTATTTTTATGTGTATATATTTTTCCCCTCTTTGAAATGATGTCGAGACAACATTGTTTCAAAGATTAAATCAAGTCTCGATAATGCACTTGATGAAGATGAAAATCCTGATTGTGTGCCCCCTCAGGAGATTGATCATGAAATTGTTGAAAACTTTGGTTTGAATGATTGATCTCATGATAATTGATAAAAATTATGTCAATTAAATTTATTTGTAAAAAAAAATTAAATTACCCCATTGAATAGCATTAATTACTCTTCAAATAGTAAATATAAAATTAACCAAGGCTAATTCTAACTTCATTGTTATCCTTGTCAGCTTTGTGAAGAATTTTTTTTTGTTGAGGTGGCGAAATGGTGATTCCTATGGAGAACCATCATTTTGAGCGTGTGCGGTGATATCAACGACCTCCTGAGTATGGGTATCCGGTATGTATCTTATCTCGAGCTTTGTTGTCAACTTGTCGTGCAACTTTTCATGTTTTTAGGCACGTTTTGTGAATTTTTGATTTTTTTTGTGATTTTCGGTATTAGGTTAGCACTTTTGCATTTAGATTTAGCCCATATACAATTAGGCTAGAGCATATGCATAGATTAACACTTATGATCATTTTGTTAGCACTTTTGTTAAGTATGATAGTGCATATGCATAGGATAGCACTTTTGCTTTGTTTGTTTGCGCTTTTGCAGCTAAAGTTAGTGCTTTTGCTTTGTTTTGCGCATATGTTCGCAGGGTTAGCGCATTTGATCAAAAAGATAGAACATATTCTTTTGTTTAGTGCTTTTGCTCAATAGGATAGCGCAAATGCTGTAGTTTAGCACTTTTGCTCAAAATTGATATTTTTGATAAGTGCAAAAGCTAAAAATTACTTTGATGATTAGATTTAACGTGTTTGATGCACATGTATGATGAATTAGGACTTGATTGATTGATTTGATTGAGTAGCTCTAAGAAACCAATTTAGTTTCTTATGCAAGAGCTTAGTAGAGTTTTGATTGAACTCAGTGATTGATAGAAAACCATGATTGATAGGTTTTAAAATGATTTGATAGCTTAATTTGCTTCAATTTGATTTGATAGATAGATAGCATAAGTTGCTTCAATTTGATTTGATAAATAGATAGCATAGGCTGCTTTAGTTTGATTTGATAGATAGATAGTGTAGGTTGCTTCAGTTTGATTTGATAGATAGATAGCGTAGGTTGCTTGAGTTTGATTTGATAGATAGATAGTTGATGATTGATTGAATTCTCTTGATAAATAGGAGAAACTTGATGTTCTCTAGTGTCGGAAGAAATTACCGGCAATATGTCATTTAGTGCCAGAGCTGACACAGGCTGAGGTTAGACATATAGATGCCCATGGTTGATGCCATCTATTGTATATGCCTAAGATTATGCATAATAGAGGATTTTTGTTGATGTTAGCCAAGAGATGGAATAGTGAGCATAACACTTTCCACTTGCCCACTGGTGAGATTAGTGTGATGCTTGAGGATGTGTATAGGATTCTACACATCCCAGTGACTGGCGAGTTAGTGCAGTATGATTTTCAGGATCATGAGGTTTTGCTATTGGATGGGGTGAGATTCTCCTGAGTATGATGCAGTATCGTACTCGATATGCTTGGGGTGTTTGCATGCTTGCACATTTATATCATGATCTTCATTAGGTGGTGTATGATGAGAGTGCTAGTTTCTCTACAAGATGCACTTTATTGCAGATCTGGTGCTGGGATCACATTGCTATTACTCGGCCTATCCATCACAGAGTTCATGGAGAGAGGCAACCATATGTGTATTTTTATGCAGGTATCCTTACTCAGCATAATCTAGGTAAGATGGAGTATTGGTGTTGGGTGCTTGATTCATTGGATAACATTACTTGGAGACCATATGTTGATTGTGAGCCATGGATGGATGATGCACAAACATTACCATTTATCATGCGGAGTAGAAATCTCATTGGTTGGACTCCTTACATTGTTGAGTGACAGTTGATTAGTCGCATTCTTAGATAGTTTGGTATCATTCAGCCTATGCCTACTGGTGTGACAATATATGCTCAACGATACAGAGATAGACAAGATTGGGGACCTTCTTTGTCATTTGAGATTGCTCACGCAGAGTTTCTGGCTACTCTGAGAGTGGCTTATGATATGAGATTGCACATTCTTGATCCTGGGGTTACTATAGATTATGCTCAGTATATACTAGCTCATCCATTTCCTCGTATTACTGATCCAGCAGATCCTCCTCCCAGCTCAGGAGATGAGGATGATGATTTAGATGATCCAAGTGTTAGGAGATGGAGATAGAGACAAGAGCTCAAAGCTGCTCAGGAGGCATGGGGAGGTGGAGATGAGGGTGGGGATGGAGGTGGTGGTGGTGGTAGGAGACTTGGATGGAGGGGAGGTCGATTGAGAGTCCGTGGAGGACCGTTTGGACCGGTTGGCAGGATTGGGAGACCAAATCCTATGGGTGGGAGGGATGTTGGATAGATTGGGAGGGAGCATGGAAGGGTAGGTATGAGTTCACCGAGAGGGTTGCCATTGACAGGAGGAGGTAGGGTGACTAGACTAGATGGGGGTTGCGGGAGAGGCATTGATTTTGGTCAGATTCAGCCAAACCCTAGGGTTATTGCAGCTCATGGTGGAGATGATGAGGATCTAGAGGATCAGGTTCCCCTTATTAGATGATGGATTGTGAGAGCTACTCGGACGAAGATTCTAGTAGTTAGATAGAGTGGTGGTGAGGAAGGGATTGGGGTTCATGCACCACAATAGGATTTGCTAGAGCAAGATGTACCAGTGCATGATATGCTAGAGCAAGATGCACCAAAGCATGATGTGCTAGAGTAGGAGACCATTGATAGTCTTAGAGCACGGATTGATCAGCTTCGAGCACAAGTGCAGATTATCATGGCTGAGAGGGATAGAGCTATTAGGAGACAACAGGATACTCAGGGCCTTCTTGATCATATTCAACAGGTTGGATTAGTTACTCTCCCAGCTGACACTATTAGAGCATTAGTTTGGGCCGAGAAGGAGACTTCCCATTGGCAACAATGATATGAGGAGGCAGTTGCAGAGAGCCAGAGAGTAGGTAGTTATCATACCACCGTGTTGATGGATACTATCATTGGTGGGCTCATGGGACCTCCTCAGAGGAGTGCTGATCATGGCAGATAGGCATCTGGAGGATCTTCTCGCCCACAACCATAGAGACAGACAAAGTCAAGTGGTAGTGGTATAGGACAACCATGACTTGATTTGGAGGCACTTGTATTGTTTATCTGATATCATTATATACTTGGAATTTTATTGTTTTTATGATGATCTATATGCAGACATGCATTCTATATGATGATGATCTATGTTATGTTACTCTATTTGATGATGGTGCTTTATATGATGATTATATGGATGCATGATTAGATGGATGATGTTATTTATGCATGTTATTCTTTTTGTTTTTTTGATGATGATTCTTTATATGATGATGCAATGATAAATGCTTTTGTTGATTTTCGATTTTGATGATCTTGGATGCAAATGAAAATGATTACTAACTTAAATGATATGTAAATGATGCAAATGCAATGATATATATGGAAATTTAAATGAATGATCGATTTTCTTTAATGCTTATGATGATGTAAATAAAAATGATCTACATGAAATATTTTTGATTTTTATATGTAATGTTTATGAATCTAAGTGCAAAGATGCAACTAAATGATCGTTAATGGAATGATAATGCAAATAATAATGATGATACACTATATGATGAATGAAATGCTCTTAATTGAATGAAAATTAATGCAATACTTTAAATGCAACTAAATGAAATGGATGATGATTAAAATGATTCTAAAAATGAATGCACCTACAATGATTAGATGCAAATTATTTTTGTTTGTCCAAGTATACTCAATCTTTATTTATCACCGTTGATCTGTTAATGAAATGAAATGCTTATAATGCAGATGAATAATGAGCTAATGAAATGATCTAACTAAAATGATACTACCATTCTTCATATGCTATCTTGTATTAGTGCTTGATTTCATCATTGAGCTTTAAAATGTTGTAAAAAAATACAAGAAACTTGACATAAAGATTCAAGATGACCTGAGTATTTCTTACATGGAATTTTATATAGCAAGTTAATACAAGCAACTTGATATAATGAGTCAAGCTCACCTGAGTATTGCTTGCAGAACAAACAAGGATTATCCCCTTTCATGCATGACAACAATCAAAGAAAAATAATAATGCCCCATCATAGCTTCTCTAGTCATGGACATCCCTCAGTCACATAGAGTACATGATTAGCAATAAAATCAAGATATAAACATTGAATCTTGCATGTTATTCACATGTTCTTATGGTCATTAAGTGATATAATCATCTTGATGAATGATATTTGATAATCCTTTATTACTTGCTGATCGATTCTTTGTTTTCTAAGTTTCACGATTCAGTTGTTGATTAAACGCCTTGATTGATTTGTTGCTTTGTTGCTCATTATCTGTTTCAAAATCCTAGGTGTTTTTGGTTTTTCTAAGTTTTTCGAATGTTTTGGGATTTTCAAAGATTCAAAAGATCACCCTACCAAAAGGAATTTGGATTTTCCCCCCAACGGAAACAAAAATTTATTATGGATGTATGAATTGATCAATATCCAAACCATGGTGAGATACAAATGCAGATATGATTGATTTTGATAAAATCGAGGACAGTGACTATGACAAGTATGCCTAAGATTGATAACTATTGGTAAGCTGCATATTTCTTGCTAAATGGTTCAGAGAAAATGGATGCAAAAAATGGAATGGATAAGTTAGGATATGATGGAAGCGATAGATGGATATAATGAAGTAGATAGGTGCACAAATCGATCTCATAGATGGAGGAACTTACTTCTTAGATAGTGCCTATTTACCAAGTTTTCACTATCTAAATTTATCTCATAGATGGAGGAACTTCACTATGTTTTTAGGGATTTTCTTACTTTTCTAATATTTACTAATTTCTTCAGGACTTTATATGCTTTTTATTGATTGATTTTTAGCACTTTATATGCTTTTTATTGATTTTTCAAGACTTTATATCTCAAGCATAGAATTTATTGAGATGGATAGAATTGATAGGTTCATCAAACCAATCACCTTCAGGGGTAGATAACTTGTATGCTCCTGATCCATATGCTGCTACTATGACAAAAGGTCCTAGGCAATTTGGTTCAAATTTTCCCTTCTTTTCTCAATCTTGCTGATTTCTTGGATTCCCCCTTAGAACTTTATCTCCAATCTGAAAAATGCGTGGGTTGATCTATGGTTATAGCTTCTTGCCATTCTTTGTTGATATACTTTCAAATGATCTATTGCATTTTGGTGATGTTCCTGAATCATTTCTAGTTCCTGGAGTCGAGAGATTCATTGTTCTTCTTCTGGTATAAGACCTTGCAAGGATACTCGTAGAGAAGGTATCCCTACTTCTATAGGTAATATGGCTTATGATCCATAGACCAAAAAATATGGAGTTGCCCCTATTGGAGTACAGATGCTAGTTTGGTATGCCCAAAGAGAAGGATTTAGCTGAATGTGCCAGTCTTTTCCAACTTCATTGACTGTTTTCTTCAAGATTTTCAAGATAGTTTTGTTTGATGCCTCAGATTGACCATTTCCATGTGGATAATATGGAGTAGAAAATCTATGTTGGATATGAAATTGTTCACATAGCTCCTTCACATCTTGATTTTTGAATGGTCTTCCATTATCAATGATAATGGTCATAGGATCTCCATAGCGACAGATTATATAATTCAAAATAAATGATGATATTTGTTTTCCTGTCACTATTGTTAAAGGCACTACTTCAATCCATTTAGTAAAATATTCAATAGCTATTAGAATACACTTATGTCCATTAGAAGATGAGGGATTTATGTTTCCTACCAAATCAAGGCCCCATTTTGAAAATGGCCATGATCTTGTCATAGGAAATAACTCTTGTGCTGGTGCATGAATGAGATTCCCATGGATCTAACATTGTTTGTATTTTCTAGCATATGTGAATGAATCTCTCTCCATAGTAGGCCAAAAGTAACCCATACGAAGAAGTTTCTTAGCCAATTTTAAACCACTTGAGTGTGTGCCACAAATACCTGCATGAACTTCGTCAAGAAATTTTTCAGATTCTTCTTGTTCAAGACATCTTAATAAAGTACCATCTAGACCACACCTATATATGATATCAAAAATTATAGTATAGCAAGAGGATTGGTGAATAAAATTCCTTCTCTGATTGCGAGATAAGTCAGGAGGAAGGATATGTTCTTTTAAATACTGATAAGTTTGACTGTATGAGGATTGACTGGTTCTTGATATATGGCAAATTCGGTAGGTATGCTGGGATTGAATGGTAGGGGTTAAGATATCTTCCACGAGAAATTCATAATGTTGTTGATTATCCTTATTTTGCAAGAGAGATTCTATTGTAGCCTTTGCATCTGCTGCTTTATTCTCATTTCTTGGAATCTGAGTGAATGATATTTCTTTAAAGTGTCCTTTAAACTCCTCCACCAGTTGTATGTATGGCATAAGCTTATCATCCTTTGTTTGATATTCATAATTTACTTGGTTGATGATAAGTTGTGAATCACCATAGACATGTAGTTCTTTGACATTCCATTCAATAGCCATTTTAAGCCCAATAGCCAATGCTTCATACTCTACAGTATTATTAGTGCATGGAAACCACAATCTATATGATTTGGGAATTGTGTGTCCTTGAGGTGTGATAAAAAAGCTGCTTGCGCTTGATCCATATTGTCTATAAGAACCATCAAAGTACAATTCCTAAAAGTTTGTACTTACTGTCAAGATATCTGCATCAAGAAATTGATGTGCAAAGGCATGTTATTTTGTAAAGGTGCATCAACCAATTGATCAATGATAACTTGTCCCTTGATAGATTTCTGGTTAACATACTCTATATCAAATTCACTCAGTATGATAACCCATTTGGCTAGTCTCCCTGTCAATGTTGACTTGGTCAACAAATACTTGAGAGGACCTATCTTTACTATTAGTTTTACAGAATGAATCAACATATAATGTTGCAACTTCTGAGTTGCAAATACAACTACTAGACATGTCTTTTCTATTGAGGAATAATTTAATTCACAACCAACAAGCATTCTACTGATATAATAAATTGCTCTTTCTTTTCCTCCATCATCATGTTGGGCTAGGAGGGCTCCTAATGATACATTTGTTGTTGAGATATAGAGAAACAATGGTTTCCCTTTAGTTAGTGATATCAGTACTAGAGGACTCATAAGATATTCTTTTATTTGCAAAAAAGTTTCTTCACATTTTGGATCCCATTGAATGGAACATTTTTATGTAGAAGATGGGTAAATGGAAGACATCTATCTGCTAACTGAGAAACAAATCTCATGATTGATTGCAATCTTCCTTGTAAAGATCACAATTGACTTTTTCAAGATCTACTTCAATTCCACGGGATGATATAATGTACCCAAGGAGATTTCCAGAGGTTACCCCAAATGGACATTTCTTTGGATTTAATCTCAATTGATATCTTTCCAACCTATCAAAAGTCTTGCTTAAAATGTTCAAATGTTCTTGTCTTGTATGAGATTTTGCAAGTATGTCATCAACATAATCTTTCATAAATGTATGCATCATATCATGAAAAACTGTTGTCATAGCCCTTTGATAAGTCACTCCTGCATTCTTAAGCCCAAATGGCATAACATTCCAGCAATATGTTCCCCATGCACAGGTGAAAGCAGTATTTTCTTGATCTTTAGGTGCAATTCTTATTTGATTATATCCTAAGAAGCCATCCATTAATGAAAACATCTCATGCCCTGCTGATAAGTCCACTATTATATCAATGTTTGGTAGCGGGAAATCATCTTTTGGACATGCTTTATTCAGATCTTTGAAATCTGTACAGACCCTTATGCTTTTATCTAGTTTTGATACTGGTGCAATACTTTAAACCCATTTTGGATAAGCAACAGGTCTTATAAAACCTACTTCTAATAGTTTCTTCAGCTTGGATTTTACAAGAAGAACAATATGCAGATGCATCTTTCTTAGCTTCTACTTAACTAGTTTTTCTTTTAAATCCACATTAAGATGATGCATGATAAGATCTGGATTAAGTCCTGGCATATCTGCATAGGACCAAGAAAAATTTATTTGTCTTTTCTTAAAGAATTCCATGTATTCATTCCTCTCTTTTTATGATAATGAGGTAGCACAATGAAGTATTTTAGGATCCTTTGATGTACCAATGTTTACTGCTTCTGTTGGTTCTATCAGGATA
Organism: Cryptomeria japonica; assembly: GCF_030272615.1. Lineage (NCBI taxonomy): Eukaryota > Viridiplantae > Streptophyta > Pinopsida > Cupressales > Cupressaceae > Cryptomeria > Cryptomeria japonica. Next base: position 367,561,200 of record NC_081410.1, on the reverse strand, counting down.
GAAGATCTCTCCTGAAAATATGCAGGAAGAATGTCAAACTTTCCATCTTCTGGTTCCATAAAGAGGTTTTCACCATCATATACGTCCTTTGTTTTCTCTTTTGATTGATCTACTGTTGCCATGAAATGGTTTTCAACAATAGGTTTATTTCCTTGTTTGATTTTGCTTTTGTGACTGGAAAGTTTGGCATTCTCCTGACTATGAGAAACATCACTTGATTCTACAATGGAAGATATCTTAGGTGGGATGGGTTCAACAATGTTAAGGTACATGGCTAAGTCATGATCATTGGAAAAGACACTCAGTTCAGGGTTGTCCAAATTATCCCAATCAATTAGTTCAGGATGAAGAAGGGGTAAATCATAATCACTGTCATCATTAGGTGTTTCAATGTTCATGACATAATGATCATAACTTGGCATAAAATAGATACTATCATAGATTAAATGTTTTTGAGAATTGTCTTTCTCAAGCGTCTCTGAATTAGTTCTAACAAAATCAATATTAGCATTTTGTAGTTCACACTCAAGTGGTTCTTCAACTGATGTTTGTCCCTTAAATGAATAGATTATATCAACACACACGTCTTTAATACTGCAAATTCCTTCTTGATTGACCTTATTTGCATTTTGGAGTTGACATACTTGTGTACATGATAAAGAGGATTCATTTGCTAGATTTTGTCTCCTTTCAAACTCAACTTCTTTTGGACTAATAGTCAATCCAACTTGACTATCTCTTAATTCTTCTGTGGTTCTGCCACCTCTGGATACATCTTGTTCCCCTTTTGATGAAAGTCTTGTATTTTCAGATGCTTGATCTATCCTTGTTTGTACTTCTTGTGTCATTACTTCTTTGTCTTTGTCATTTCCTTTTCTTTTTGCATATGCCTCTTTTCTCTGAATTCTAAGTTTTTCTTGTCTTCTTTCTAACTCCATCTTTTGTTTTGCAATAGACAAGTCTTCTTTTGTGATAGCTTCTTGGTCTTCATTGTGTTCCTTACTTGATGTAGTAGATAAGACATCTGGACTCCATTCATATTCTTTTGAATTTGTCTCTGAATCCTGGTCTAGGATTACTCCACTATACCATACTGGAATGTCATATGGTGTAATATGTTCTCTGATTTCTGCCATCTCTATTTTTATTGCTTTTGGAATATCTTGTTCAGATTTTGCATTTGTTTTTATTTTGAGAACTTGATGACAAAATTTTTCTTTACCTTGGATGGTAATCTCCTCTTCTTTCTTTTCATGTTCTTCTTGCTTCTTTTGTTTATTGGTTACTATTTCGGCTGCTTGATGTAGCTTTTCTTGCCAATTTTCTTCTTTAGAAACTGATTTCTTTTTCCATTTGTGTTGTTGATGATTATTTTGCCTTTGATTGGATTTTAGATATCAAAGCCCAGATTTATCTTCTTTGGATTACGAGTGTGCACAAATAGGTTCTAAAATACCTTGATGTCGCTTACCAATTGGTCCTTTTCCTTCATATCCCATTTTTTGCATGATTTCATAACCTTTGCCATATTGTTTTATGGGAATATTGACATATGCTACTATTGCTATAGTTTTATCTTCATCCTTGTACAACCAACCAAGAATTTCCTTGTCTTCATTTTCTTCTTCAAGAGTTCCAGCACTAACAAATGTTCCTTTAAACATATGTTTTGATCTTTCTGATGTCTTTGATTGAATATCTATAGGCTTTCCATATGACTTAGGGGAAAGTGGAAAATTATGCAAAGAATATTTTCCCATTCCTTCATCATTTAATTTGAGCTTTTCCTCAAAAGTTTCCCATAACTTTGCTTGAATTTCTTTGGTAGGATATATTGATTCTCTATTATGTGGAACTCTTATATCTTGTGTTGGCTTCAAATTATTGTAATATTGACTAGAATCTACAATTATAGTAATCTCTTGTCCTTCATGAGGAAATTTCACACATTGATGATATGTAGAAGGAACTGCTTGCATTTTGTGAATCCATGGTCGTCCTAGAAGAATGTTGTAAGAGAGGTTCAAATCTAAAACCTGACACAATGTATCCTTTTCCACAGGTCCTATTCTTATTGGTAGCATAATAGTTCCTTTAGAAGAACGTTTTGCTTCATCATAAGCCTTGATGGTTATTTTCTTTTTTGGGTCCACTGCATTTTCTAAATATCCCAAAGCTTTTATCAAACTTAATGCACAAATGTTTAAGCCGGCTCCTCCATCTATGAGTACACGTTTGACATGAGTTTTATTAATGGAGACTTCAACATGTAAGGGAGCATTGTGAGGATGTTGTAAGGATGCGTCATCATTTTCAGAAAATGATAAGCCATGAGGAGCTATAAGGTGTCCTACCATGTTTTGGAACTAATCTATATCCAAATCTTTTGAAACTGTTGTTTCTACTAAAGTTTTCTCCAAAATTTCCTTATGCATAGGTGAAACCTTGAGAAGTTCTAGAATTGATATTTGAGCAGGTATTCTTTATAATTTCTCTACTAAATTGTATTGTTGTGAAGTGGATGTTGGCTCTTTTTCTATACCTGGAAAGGTAACCTTTGCTTTGCTTCTCATAATAACATTGTGTAGCATCCTAAAATTGTGACACTTTCAATTTTGACTGCATTTGGGTCTTCACGATGGCGGCGCAACATTGAACCTGAATGGAGACCCCAAAACCTATTTATAACACCAAAAACTACATTTTTTGCACCTTGGCCTGATCCTTCCTTGCACCCTGCTGTCCCGGGAGGTGGGACCGTGGCGCCCAACGCCCTGGTCCTTCAAGACTAGGGTGCCTAGCGCCCTGGTCCCCCAGGACCATGGCGCCCAGCGCCCTGGTCCCTGGCCCTATTTTGGGCCCGGTCTCTTTTGGGCATCGGGTCTTTAAGTTTGCAATTCGGGAAATAATGTTTCCTAGTCAGCCTAAGGTCAGGAAAATCAGTCTATCAACCCTAATTGACAAGTATATAAACTACATTTCCTCTTCCAAAAAAGGGAGGAAGACATATGTGTGCAAAAGGCGGAAGCGATATTCGAACATTCAAGCATTCAAGCATTCAAGCATTCCTTCAAGCAATTGAGCATTCTAAGTCTCCATTCAAGGCTAGGTGTTGCATTCAAGACAAGGATTCAACCATTGAAGAGGAGATCACTTACAACATACAACATACAACATACAACATACATTACACCTTCGCATGTAAGAATACAAACATTCTTACAACAAGGTATCAGTACTTGTTTACATTACAAATAGTTACATTTACAACATTCTCATTTCTTGGTTAATTCCAAAACTGGGGTTTGACCTAAAGGCAAACCCCTCATCCCTAACCCCCCAATCATCCTCTCTTTTCTATGTGTAGGTTGCAGGTACGCGGTTGTAATTGAAGATCTGGAATCCTTGTGCAGAGACGAACAGATCCCCCTTCGTTTCATGGATTTTTCGGAGGACCGTGCGCACGCCGGGCGCCATCGTCCTGTCAACTTTTGCTCAAATTTGCAGAACAACACCGTCTCAACATTTTACTGCTAATTCCAGGTCCACAGCTTCATCCCATATCCCTATCTCTATTTATAAGCGAATCTTTCCTACTTTACATGCATTCCTAGTTCAATCTTTCTATCTACATTCTTTACAAAAGAGGGTATCCTTGATGTCTTAACCCTTGAAACTCATTTAGAATCCAATCTTGCATTGCGTGGGATTGGATCTTGTGGGTTTCAACTCCTCTTTTGAATGTAAAGTCTCTCCTAAGTGAAAACCATCAACCCTAGTGATCTCCCTTCTCTCTCCTTGGAGTTGGGGGGGGGAGGACAACTAGGGTTCGATTTTTCCGCTTTACATTTTGGTGAACCCGACGTGAACATCCTCATTCTGATTATTCATGGTTAGATCTGAAAAATTTGCTTCCTTAATTACATTTCCATGTTTGATCTTTTGCAAATTTTAGAGGCTAATTGCATAAAAACCCTAAAATTATCTTTTTAAGTAATTAAACTTGTGAAATGTTTAATTGTTAATGCTTGTTTCAGATCTACCCTTCTATTGCAAATTGTCAATTCATATTTGTGCTTTAATTCTGAAAATTAAGTGGTTAAATGTCAAAACCCTAATTTTTAAGACCTTCTTGATTCAACCTTTGACTAATAATTTCACTGATCAAAACACTTCCAAATCGGCTGTAACTTTGGATTCCGCAATAAAATTACAATATCTTTCATCCCTGAAAATTTGGAAAAAAGTTGCGAGGACCGTGTGCACCCCAAGCGCCACCATCCCCGATATTTTTTCCGAAATTTCGGGAGCTAGATCTTACTGTATTTTTCTGCTAAAATCCAGAATTTTGGTTGATTTTATCAATTTTAACACTTTCAAAATTAAAGTCAAAGTTGGTCTAGCGATTGCTTGGATTGAGGCTTCTAATCATTCAAAAATTGTTGAAATTGAAATTCATATCAAAATTGTGTTTCTTACAGTCCTAAATCTGAAAAGTGTGTTAGCATTCATTCGAAATTTCAGTGCTTTATTCAAATTTTTACAATTTGTGACTTTTGAAATTAAGTGTTTAATTGCAACAACTTTGATTTCCACTTTCAAATTCGAATTTTGCATGAAATCATGTCAACTTTTAAATTTCAAAGCCTGCATTGCTTTCAGTATTCCTTCTAAAATCATAAAATTCAAAATTTCAGTTTCCCCCTCTTTTTCAAAATTCAAATTTTACATTTTTCAACAATCTTGGTAGGGTTCAATTTTGAGATTGCAACTTTAATTTGGCCTATCTACAAATTGTAAAATCACTCAATTTTTTCAGATTAGCTTTAAAATCATCATAACTTTCATCCCTAAAAATTTCAAAAAAAGTTGCGAGGACCGTGTGCACTCCGTTCGCCACGGTCCCGGACATTTTTTTCAAAATTTTGGGAGATTGTCCTGATTGCATTTAATAGCTTAAATCTAGGAGATTGGCTAATTTTAATGAAATTTGCTACCTCTAAAATTCAAAATTTTCTCTCTCTCTTTAGTGCATGAGTTTTACAACAATAAGTCCTACTTACACTATTCCTATTAGATGAAGCCTTAGAATTAAGTCTTTCCAAGGTGTAATTACCGAGGAGATGGAACCTAATTTGAATGGCCTTTTTAACGAGGACATGGGTAATTCCTCTAATCCTCTTAATGATGAAGAAGCTCTCCATGAGGTTTCTGTAGAACAACTTTCAAAATTGGATAACCAATTTGATGATTTTCGACAATGGATGTCTCAAGAATACCCCGATAGTGAAGCTCTTTCATTAATTGAGGGTCTAAAATGTATGGTTCAAAGTGATAAGAATGGAATTGATATTTTGTGTGGTATTGCACACATTGTGGATTCGAATGTGATGCTGATGAAAAGTTGTGCCGAAACCTTAGGTTATACACAACCTCCTACTCAAGTTAATCATTCTATTCCTTTGACAACTCCTATTGCTAGTATACCTACTTTTACATCAAACATAATGACTACTTCAATACAAGACATTCCTCCTATGATCACTAGTCATGGGGGCAATCCTTCTTCTTCAATCAACCCTCTTCCTTCATTCAATCTGACTTCTTCATTCATTCTTTCAATGAGTATTCCTATTATATCTCCACAAATAAACATGACGCAAGGGGGAAATTCATTTAACCCTTCCATTCCTCCTTGTAGTGTTCCTCCTTTCCAATCATCTCTTCGACTGAAGCGACCATTAACAATCTTGCACAAATGGTCTCTTCTTTACAGCAACAAATTGCCTCTATGAATCAATCTAAGTTTAGTGTGCCCACATTTGATGTTGCGAGCCCACTTTCTCTTGACATTGTTCGAGCTATCCCACCTAAACATGTTGAAATTCTGCATTTGGAGCTTTATAATGGTAAGGGTGATCCTTTAACACATGTTAAGACCTTTCAAACAATATGTACTGATTTTGCTTATGACCAAAGGTTGCTTGCAAAACTGTTTACTAGAACATTAAGAGATAAAGCCCTACAATGGTATTGCTGGTTGCCTTCTTATTCTATTACTTCTTTCGAACAACTTGCAAATGCTTTTATTCAACAATTTCAAAACAATATAAGTCCTAAAGTTACTTTGATTGATTTAACGCATTGTAAACAAGGTGTTAAAGAAAAAGTGACTGATTTCATTGGTAGATATAAGCATTTGTATGCTCAAATTTCTTTTCCAGTACCTGACAATGATATTCAAAGAATCTTTATTTCTAATTTACAAAAAGATATTAGAGAAAAACTTCTATTTTCTAAGTTTATTTCTTTCCAACAGTTGTGCGCAACTCTTCACAATTATCAACTGACTGTGAGTCAAATGGAACAAGCAAATCCTATGGCTCCGAGTGATAAGGGTGATAGTAGTCAACAACCATTTGGGAAGTTTAAACCAAATAGAGAGTCCATTAAATTCAATGAAAACATCATCAACAACAATGTGAATGCGGCATCAGGTGTGCCTCCTATTTCTAAGTTTTTCAAGAAAGAAAGAAAGTTTACTCCTTTGAATGAATCATTGCATAGTATTATGAATAAGTTATTGGAACAAAATGTGCTTACTCTTCCTCCTATAAAGCAGATAGATCCTACAAAGATTAATTCACCCTATTTTGATAACAAATCTTTTTGTCAATTTCATCGTCATCCTGGGCATGATACTGAAAAATGTTTTGCTTTAAAAGGTAAAATTCAAGATTTGATTGATAATAATACTATCTCTGTTTCTGGTGTGAATGATAAAGGCAATACATCTGTAGCTCCTCCTAACCAAAATCTTCAGATATTTACTGATCCATTACCTTCTCATACCTCTAATGCGATTGATACTAATGATTCCTCTGTCTCACCTGATGATCTTGTGTCTATAACTCCGAATGTGATTAACTTTGTAGAGCAGCAGAAAATCCCTAAAGAACCTTCCATCACCTTTGATTCTAGTGAAACTATCAGGGCACCTGATGGTCCTTTATATATAGTTGCAAAAGTCAAGAATACACCTTGCCGTGGAGTGCTTATTGATCCTTCTTGTATGGTTAATATCATTACTGAAGAATTTCTTTTTACTTTGCAATTGAATCAAGTGATCTATGATGAAACAAATGTGGTTGTGAAACTATTTGATGCATTTTCTTCTCTTGCAATTGGTTCTATTACATTACCTATTGAAGTCCATAACAAATCCCTTGATGTGGACTTTGCTATTATTCCATCATCCGAACAATTTCATGTGAAGCTAGGCTATCCTTGGCTATCTTCCATGAAAGCTATTGCTTCTCCTATTCACAAGTGTTTGAAATTTCCCCATAATGGTGAAGTTGTTACTGTCAATCATAGTCTCTTTAAACTAGCTGAAAGAACTTCTAGCGTTCCTATTGATTACTTTTGGCCTAAACAATTCCAATCTCTTCCTCCACGAAGTGATCATCTTTCCAAATCTTATCAAAAGTGGAAAAAAGATATGATCCTATCTCTAAGTGAACCTAGAAAACCCAAACTTGACATTCCTATCATTCTTGAGAAGGAAGTTCTTCCCTTGAAAGATAAAACTAATGTCTTTCCTCAAGAAGATTCCCAACCCATCCCTATGAATGTGACTATGCCTATGACTAATAAACTTCCTAGAAGTAGACCTATCCCTCCTCGTCATAATGGACTTGGTCTCCTTCCTAAACCGAATATTCCTCCCTTATATGGAGCAATTCCTCCTCCTTCCTCTTATGGAGAGAAGAGACCTTCCTCTTCTCCTATTATTCAACCTAAGAGACCACAACCTAAACACCCAAGTGATAAGGATGAGAACATTCCTCCTCCTCAATCTTCTCAACTTCCTACTAAGACTAGATGAAATCATTCTGCACGTGAAAGCCAACGAAAGCGTCATCTTAGAGCTCAGGCAGCTGCTTCTCAAACTTTGCAATCCCCAAAAACACCTTCAGCTAGTATTATTCCATTTTCTCCTCAGTCGAAGATTGAGCCGAAATCTCCTAAACATAAGGTGCATGATGGTCTTGATCCGGTGCGAGTTAAAGATCCTATTTTTATAAATCTTGATGATGATATAGATGAAAATGTTATTCATGATGAAAATGTTACTCCTGTTCATTCTGATAGTGAATATGAATATGTTGATGTTGATAACCATTTATCTAATGAATTTTCTAAAGCACTTATCCTAGCTCCTAGACAAGAACAACGTGGCGTGGAACATGAACATAGCCCTTGTTTGGATCTTGTGATAGCTCCATCTGTTGTGTTGGATGTTCCTCCTCTAGCGTGTTTCCTGCCTTCCCGAAATATTGATCAGCAAGATCGGGGGGTAGATGATGTGCTAGACTAGTTTCATTAGCATAGCAAACTCTCTCCTCCTCTCTTGATCTCTTTTGTTACTTCTTCTATGTGTTATTCTCATTCTTCTATTTGTTGTCCTTAGTGTTGTCTACTTGAGGACGATGCAAAGCATTGAGATCTCTTTTGGTCTCTCTCATGTTGACTCAAAAGACACGTGTTCCCTTCTTCTAGGTGACCTTCCTTGATTGGGGAATGAAGAACAATTATGCATACATACATATGATATACATGAATTATCATACAGCATACTGACCTTGAGGAAAGCGAAGTCACCTTGTGCTTTGTGTTCTATGTCTATTATCCTTGGGCTTATCTCACACTTGGGGGCTAAATCCTTATGATAATGTGCTCCTTTCTCATTTCCTATATGTATCACTACCTTAAAGCAATCACCCCCAGTGAGGCATGTGCGATCGCTTTAACGTAGGGGGGCATACATCCCGTTCATATCTTTTCAAGATACTTGAAATTTTTTTGACAAATTTAGCTTTGCCTTGAAAATTTTTGATATCTTTCTTGCATGACTCATAGTGAGGGAACCTTACTACTGATAGTCATGGTTCTCCCTCATGATTTTCCCTTTTACTTTGTCAATCGAAGTTGTAAGATCCTTAGTCCACTGAGGGCTTGGTGTATCTTGCCTCCTTGACGTGGTGAAATTTTTTCAATTTTGTTTCCTTGTACTTTACCGGAAGTATGAGCGTACGCTTATACTCCCGCTAAAGTGGGGGCTAAATGTAGCATCCTAAAATTGTGACACTTGCAATTTCGACTGCATTTGGGTCTTCACGATGGCGACGCAATGTTGAACCTGAATGGAGACCCTGAAACCTGTTTATAACACCAAAACCTGCATTTTCTGCACCTTGGCCTGATCCTTCCTTGCACCCTACTATCCCGGGAGGTGGGACCATGGCACCTAGCGCCCTAGTCCTTTAGGACTAGGGCGCCCAGCACCCTGGTCCCCCAGGATCATGGCGCCCAATGCCCTAGTCCCTGGCCCTATTTTTGGCCCGGTCTCTTTTGGGCATCGGGTCTTTAAGTTTGCAATTCGGGAAATAATGTTTCCTGGTCGGCCTAAGGACGGGAAAATTAGTCTATCAACCCTAATTGACAAGTATATAAACTACATTTCCTCTTCCAAAAAAGGGAGGAAGACATATGTGTGCAAAAGGCGGAAGCGATATTCGAACATTCAAGCATTCAAGCATTCAAGCATTCCTTCAAGCAATTGAGCATTCTAAGTCTCCATTCAAGGCTAGGTGTTACATTCAAGACAAGGATTCAATCATTGAAGAGGAGATCACTTACAACATACAACATACAACATACAACATACATTACACCTTCGCATGTAAGAATACAAACATTCTTACAACAAGGTATCAGTACTTGTTTACATTACAAACATTTACATTTACAACATTCTCATTTCTTGGTTAATTCCAAAACTGGGGTTTGACCTAAAGGCAAACCCCTCATCCCTAACCCCCCAATCGTCCTCTCTTTTTTGTGTGTAGGTTGCAGGTACGCGGCTGTAATTGAAGATCTGGAATCCTTGTGCAGAGACGAACAGATCCCCCTTCGTTTCACGGATTTTTCGGAGGATCGTGTGCACGCCGGGCGCCATCGTCCCATCAAATTTCACTCAAATTTGTAGAACAACACCGTCTCAACATTTTACTACTAATTCTAGGTCCACAGCTTCATCCCATATCCCTATCTCTGTTTATAAGTGAATCTTTCCTACTTTACATGCATTCCTAGTTCAATCTTTCTATCTACATTCTTTACAAAAGAGGGTATCCTTGATGTCTTAACCCTTGAAACTCATTTAGAATCCAATCTTGCATTGCATGGGATTGGATCTTGTCGGTTTCAACCCCTCTTTTGAATGTAAAGTCTCTCCTAAGTGAAAACCATCAACCCTAGTGATCTCCCTTCTCTCTCCTTGGAGTTGGGGGGGGGGAGGACAACTAGGGTTTGATTTTTCCGCTTTACACATTGATTGGCTCTGAAGATGGATTATCTTTAACAATGATTACATTTACCACATCATCATATGTATAAGTATAATTCACTTTGGCTTTTCCTTTGTCATCTTTTATTTGGGATGGTTCACCTTTGTCATAATTCAGAAGTGGAGTTTTGAAAGCCAAGTGTGATTCATTTGTCTTATGGCTATCCACTGTGATGGTTCCATTATTGATTAGATCTTGGATAAGGTGTTTCAATCTAAAGGATTTAATGTTAGGCCCAATATGGAAAGCTAATGTACTGAGAGGGGAGGTGTGAATCTGTACTTCAAATCCTTTTTTCAACAATATCTTTACTGTTATGCATAAACCAAAAACTACTGTAACATAACATAAAGCTAAAACAAATGAGTAACAATCATACACGATTCACTCCATAACACATATATTTTGGTCATGCAGAAACTCTTGGTTAGAGAGAAAAACTGCGGTGGGGATGGCACCCACAACTTCACTACTGCAATAATAAAGAGTTCTCGGTTAGGGCTATATTTAGCTATTTCTGATAGCTTACCCTGTTAGGAGTATTAAGATCAGTTAGATCTACCTTACTAAAGTATTTATACAACACTATATAAGTGTAGCACTTGGTTAAAAGATTTACAATTTATAGACTTGGTTAGAGTATTTTACCCTATTAAAGGTTTCTCTTACAACTTCAAAATATTACAATAAGACTTTACAAATATCTGCAACTTTACATCTGAAATGTTGTAGTAGATTCTATGTGCTCAAAATAAGATTACCTTGCCTATAGCATACCTGGGTAACTCATAAAGTAACTCAATAAACCCTTCTATTTACTCTGTTCCTTGACTGTTCTCGGATAACCTTCTCAATGACCTTTGTGTCTCTGTAATAGTCATAATACTTTGTGATTTCTCATGTATCACATAAGTCTTGCTTCATACACATATGCACACACATTTCTCACATTCACATATATTTCTAACCCTAAATTCATGCTATATAAATAGACTTCTTATGTCGGTGATCTGATTCATTGCTTTGATCTTACAAACATGATTTCTCGAATAAATAACCATGCAAAATATTTCATTGGTTAGATGACCTCAAAATTATACAAAATCTATATGTGCAATTTCCAATGTGATAACGGTTTTGTGTGCCTCGATCTTGTAACACATTTTCATATGTGTGTCCAGGTTCAATGAATTTGGTAACACATTTCACTTGGTGTATATCAACTCAGTGAGTTAATTATACCACTCGATAGTCATGAACCTTTACTCGATAAACAACTCGGTGAATACTGTGTTCTGTGATTGTTTTCTTCAGTAACTGACTTCTCTATGTGTACCGACTGCATGATTCGGTAATACTAACCGACTAGAATATAGTATGACTTTGGATATGAAACTAATGGCAATTTGATAAGTAGTAACAATCTCCCCTTTTGACATTAGTTGAGATGTTTGACAAAAACTACTTACAAAGTCATTACTCAAAAATCTGTGTACTTTACAAAATTTGACTAAACATGTAGTATATACATTAGTCATTGAAATAGTATAATCAAATATACTCCCCTTATCAATATGTTGTACAAAACTCTGTAATCACTATTCTTTCCTCTATGCATTGCTCGGTTCACTGCTCTTGGATACTCTACATATTCTACTTATTCTCTGCTCAGTATACTCCCCCTGTATACTACACTCCAGTTGTTTGATACTTTGAATACTATACACTCTTGATGATATACTCTGATATACTCCCCCTTTTTGACAAACATCAAAATTTAGTTACCATTGGGAGGTGGAAACTGATCAAAAATGGATTTGTACTTTGTCTTGGCTTCGGTGAGAGCGATAGAGAGTGCATCCTTTACATTGTCCATTAAAGAATTATGTGCATTAATATCAGCCAATAATGAAATTAAGCCATCTAAAGTGCTTCCCTCTTTTGTAATAGAGAGATAAGTGGCTCGGTTTAGCTGTTCTTGAACCGATGAAAGATGAGGAAGGAATAATGTTTGAAGTGTCATTATGTCCATCTTGATCTTGTGTTCTTCATTCCTCAGTTCCAATTGTTGAGCCATGAGCTGTTGTAGCTTAGTATAAAAATTCTGAATTGAATTGGGCTCGGGGGTCAACTTTTTTGAGAGATCGGTGATCTCTTTCTCAATTGCTTCTGTTTTATTCTTAATGTCCTTAAGAAATAAAGAAAATGTGCAGAGTTTCTGAAATAATGAAAGAATGTGCTTGAGTTGAGGGGACAACTCAGCAATAAATTTGACAAGTTTTACCTTGCCAACAACAATGGATTTCTGTACTTCCTCTATCATTTTAGTAGTTAGCTCCTTGTCTTTTAGTTTTCTCAAGTATTCGGATGCATCTACTCCAGATGTCTCAATCTAATTTAGGAGTTCATCCAATTGAATATGGATGGCTGCATCGGTTGATACTGTAGCTGAAGGTAGCATATCTGATAGTAAGGTCTTTACCTTCTGAAGTACTTTATTCTTCTTTTGTATGGCCAGTTGCTTTTCCTGTTCGGCCTTTGCTTTGCACAGTTCACCAAATTCAGTGAGTGCTTGCCATTTTAATTTTGATATGTCTACATTGGGCAACACTATCGGTTTTGATAAATCAATTTTGAAACTATGCTTTTTTAACTTCTTTTCTTTACCTTTCATCGGGTGAACCACTACAATAGCTTGAGAGGCTTGAGGACCCTTGGTAGGTTGCTTGGTAGAGACAACACTTTTGTCAATTTCTTTAGCCTCGGTAGTGTCCTTCGGTGTCTCGGTGCTTGGTGTCTTAGTTGTAACATTTTCCGTGCTAGAAGGTGCTTGAGAGGTTTGTTCTTGTGAAGTACCTTCTGCTTTAGACTTTTGACCTTCGGTGCCTTCACCTGTAGCCTAAGGAGCTTCAGTTGTAGCAGGTTGATTGATCCATGGGTAAGGCTGAACTTGTTCCAAAATAGATTCACTGGAGACAAGTTTTGCATAAGCATTGCCTTCTATCATTTCTTGTTCAGGTGTCTCTGCATCCATGATATCTTCATCTATTTGAATGGTGTCTACAGGGTCTTGCTCAGTGACATCAGGCTCTTGGTCAGTGACATCGACTATTTCCACTGTAGATTGTTCACCAGCATTCTTTCTTTGAAAGATGGTCTTCCATTGCTCTTTTGTTTCCTTCTCCACTTCTATATACAGGCCATTCATCAATTTCAAGGCCTTTTGTTTTACTGTAAATTGAGTTTGGCTGTTTGTTAGATGTTCTTTTATTTCATCAACCGACATATCAGGAAAGAGATGCACCAAACGTCTTTCTCTGATTTGTTTCTCTGAGTCTAGGGCATATTGCCATCTGGTTTCAATATGTGCATATAATTCCTTAGGAATAGAATTACATACTTCTAATGGGACCACTCAGAATTTGAGAAGTGTGCAAATGACAACTTCTTCAATTTGCCTTTTTTCATCAGTAGATCTGGATTCATATTTGACAAATCTGAATCCACCAAATCCACCATATTCCTTTAGATTATGACAAAAATTTTCTACACTATGTACATCTACCTTCTTGCTTTTCATAATCTGAAATTTATTTGCATCTTCAGATTCGGTATCACTTGACTCTTTTGGAAAAATGAGTCTCCGAGTAGATTTCTTGTAAGTTCTAGTTACCTTAGGAATGACAACAGTCTTTTGTTTCTTACTCAGTGATGCAGCAGATGCCCTTGTGTTAGGTCTCTTTGTTGGAGGGGTCGGTAGGGTCATTGAAGTGTCCTATTTCTTTCTCTTCAACACTTTTCCCTTAGGCAATTCGGTGCTAAGTGTTATGGCTGCTTCTTGGGCTTCTGTCTCCTCTTCGGTGATGGCTAGAACTCCTTTGACAGGTGTGGAGGAAGACTCTTCTCCAAATTTCTCAGTTAATGCCTTAATCATCTTTGTAGCTTTTCTTGTAGCCTTAGGTACTACAATGCTCATTTTTACTTTTTCCTTCCTTTCTTCATAGGTTCCATACCTCAGCTCAGTAGTATGCCTTGGCAATGATAGATAGGCATCAATTTGCTATTGCATGATATCAAAATCAATCTCATAACCCATAGGTGACAAAGATTGAGTCCTTGGTTCCACATCATTCACATAACAGTAATCGGTGTCGACCTCAAAACATATTTCATCTTTGTATTTTTCTACCAACTATGGTGGAATCCAGTACTTGCTATGCATTTTCTCTTGGAACTTGCTGAAGTAATCATCCATTATATCATTAAAATTATCACCTAACTTCTTGATGAAGTCATTGATTTGATGGGTGATTGGTCGGTGTAGTTCCCAAACAACTTTACCGACTGTTGGAAAAAACTTCTCAAAGTAGAAAAACATACATACAAGTAGTGATCCAAATTTTAGAGTGTTTTCTGTGTTGTTCTTCTTCGACTTCCTGATTGTGTTCAGATTTTCAAACAAGTTCTTCAGCAATACTTCACACAAGTCAATTTTCATGCCTTTCTTAACAATTTTGTATGCTAAGTCCACTGCTGCATAGGGTACACTATTTTCCCTTGCTGATTGGAAGAAATAGTAACCAATTACTCTAATGGAAAATTTAAGTTCAGGATCAGTGACATTGTTCAACTTCAGACCTCGGTAATCCGATTCAACTCCAGTCAAACTGATCAATTCCTTTTGTGATATCATTTTCTGTGCTCAGGCATGATCATAGATAGGATAATCGGTGATCAGATGAATGATTTCTTTAGTGATCTTAAACGGTTTCTCTTGTAGCGACATGAAATCATCATGCACTCAGCTTAGTACAAACTTGACCCACTGGGGTTTGAACACACAGGGATAGGTTAGAGCTTCAGTCAATCCCTTGATTTTGATATGCTCATACTTGCTATCCATTTTATCATCTGTGCACAATTCATCATATGCATCTTTGATCTCAACATGATTGAGTTCTTCAACATGGAATTTTGTGAAGAATCTCACATCCTCGACTAACAAGACTCGATCCGGGATGAGTGAAAAAGCAGTTTTGTCATCCGGTTTAGATGCAATTTTGGGAGTCAAAGAGTATTTTAGTGAGGGATTTTCTACATTTGTGACAACAATGGGGACTTGGATCTTAGATGCCATTTTGATTTAGATAAAAATTGACACAGGAACCTTAGGGTTTGAGAACTTAACAATCGGCAAACGCTTCACACTCAGCAGATAATAACAACTTAATGAGTTTGGTAAACTAGCTTAGCAATGCGATGAGATTTGATGTAAATACCTTAGATTTTTCTTTGAAGATGGTTTGATCACCTTGATTCACTCTGCTCTGCTTCTCAAAAACTTAGTGAATGAAAATGACCACGAAAAACCTTTTAAGTACTCAAAAATACCTTATCGAGCTTCGTGCAAGTTAGGTCAAAGACATTAAATGCACTTGGTTCACTTAACTTTCTTTCCCCTTTTTTTGCACTTTAATCGAGTAACCAAATTTCCTTCATATACCAACTTGACAGGCTTCCTGAATTCACTGACTTAATAGTTTTCCTGTAAAGTGCTCCAAAAGACTTTGATAGAATTTCAAACTTATTACTACATCTTACTATGCAGATTTTGAATTTAGTACATACTAAAATAGGAATTGTTTAAGATTTGACCTTGTGAGAATGTAGTCCCTTCATACCTTTACCAATTAATTTGGAGTGGGAGCACCTAACTCGATAGGTAAGGTGCTTTCTTTATTTGACACAATTTCCTTCTTTCTCCAAATCATTTTTAATTTCTCTTTTATTTCCTCAGTGTCTTCTCTAGGTTGATCTCTGCAATCTCCAGCCAAGTGTCCAACTTTGTGACAATGAAAACATGCCATACCAGGATTTCTCCATGATCTTCGATTATTCATTCCAAACCTTATAAAGCAGTTGGCACTTATATGTCCCTATCTTCCACAACATTCACACCATATCCTTGTATTGTAATCCCATGGTACTGCAGAACATTGTCAGTAAGGATCTGTGTGAGTTTGGTAACCTCTAGTATTTGCTCAGTGTGCAGACCACATGTGGTTCTTTTTCTTAAACCAACACTTCTCGGTACTATGTCCATATCTATTGCAGTTTTTACAAAACCCTTTGAATTTTGCCTTCTGATAATTGTTAATAGACTTTGTCCTACATTGATTAGATGTGTGACCATATTTATTGCAATTGTAACAATAACCATTGGTCTTAGTGGTATTCGGTTGCTTACCTTTTCTGATTTGACACATGTTGGTAGTATGACCTTGATTTCCACAATAGTAGTAAATAGGCTTCTTCCTTTTGATGTTATTTCTTTTTCTAGCTTGTTTTGATGATTCTCCTCTCTCGGTAGAGTCTTTTCCTTTGTAACTGAGTCCTCCTTCTTTGTAGGGTCATCTTGTGTTCAGTTGCTCATCCAACATCTTTGATGCTTCATAACTCTTCTTCAATGTTTCCTTGGATTTCTTCTCTGTTTCAAGTTCATTGCTCAACCTTGATACTTCAAGTTTCAATGCTTGATTCTCATCATCTTTCAGATTTTCTTCATGATTTGTATAACCTAGTTGATCTATCAGATTTTGTTGAATACCAGTTAGCCTTATGATTTCATCATTCTTATCAGATACTAAGACTTCAAGTTGTTGTTTCTCTCTTTTTAGATCTCTTGATTTATCCTCGACTATCCTTAATGCATCTAGATTTTCACTCATCTGTGTATTGAAATGTTCATGTTCTCTTTTCATTGCTTTTAGTTGATCAGCCAATGCTTTGTTCTTTTCTTTCAACATTCCAATCATTTCTTTAGTTTCTTCAGATATACTATTCTTAGATGATGTCTTGATTTGTTCCGCTAACTCTTGAGAATCCTGCAAGTCATCAGATAATCTTCTCCTTACTTTCAGAGATTTTTGCATTTGCCTTTGCATGTCTGCAATCACTTGATTTGCATTATCCAGCTCTTCTTGTAGATACACAATCCTCCAAGATTGTTTATAGCCTTCCATTGATAAGATCTTTCTCTTTAGGTAGTTAAACCCTTTTCCAAGATTCAAGCTTTGATACCAATTGTTAGGCCCAATATGGAAAGCTAATATACTAAGAGGGGAGGGGTGAATCAGTACTTCAAATCCTTTTCTCAACAATATCTTTACTGTTATGCATAAACCAAAAACTATTGTAACATAACATAAAGCTAAAACCAATGAGTAACAATCATACATGATTCACTCCATAACACATATATTTTGGTCACGCAGAAACTCTTGGTTAGAGAGAAAAATTGCAGTGGGGATGGCACCCACAACTTCACTACTGCAATAATAAAGAGTGCTCGGTTAGAGCTACATTTAGCTATTTCTGATAGCTTACCTTGTTAGGAGTATTAAGATTAGTTAGATCTACCTTAATAAAGGATTTATACAACACTATATAAGTGTAGCACCTGGTTAAAGGATTTACAATTTATAGACTTGGTTAGAGTCTTTTACCCTGTTAAAGGTTCTCTTACAACTTCAAAATATTACAATAAGACTTTACAAATATCTGTAACTTTACATCTGAAATGCTGTAGTAGATTCTATGCGCTCAAAAGAAGATTACCTTGCCTATAGCATACCTCGGTAACTCATTAAGTAACTCGGTAAACCCTTCTATTTACTCTATTCCTCGACTGTTCTCTGATAACCTTCTCGGTGACCTCTGTGTCTCTGTAACAGCCATAATACTTTGTGATTTCTCATGTATCACATAAGTCTTGCTTCATACACATATGCACACACATTTCTCACATTCACATATATTTCTAACCCTAAATTCATGTTGTATAAATAGACTTCTTATGTCAGTGATCTGATTC
Organism: Cryptomeria japonica; assembly: GCF_030272615.1. NCBI lineage: Eukaryota > Viridiplantae > Streptophyta > Pinopsida > Cupressales > Cupressaceae > Cryptomeria > Cryptomeria japonica. The sequence goes on along the minus strand of NC_081410.1, from coordinate 367,542,915 downwards.
ATTGCTTCGATCTTACAAACATGATTTCTCGAATAAATAACCATGCAAAATATTTCATTGGTTAGATGACCTCAAAATTATACAAAATCTATATGTGTAATTTCCAATGTGATAACGGTTCTGTGTGCCTCGATCTTGTAACACGTTTTCATATGTGTGTCCAGGTTCAATGAATCCGGTAACACGTTTCACTCGGTGTATATCAACTTGGTGAGTTAATTATACCACTCGGTAGTCATGAACCTTTACTCGGTAAACAACTTGGTGAATACTGTATTCTATGACTGCTTTCTTCAGTAACCGACTAGACTGTTCATACTGACTTCTCTGTGTGTACCGACTGCATGATTTGGTAATACTAACCGACTAGAATATAGTATGACTTTGGAAATGAAACTAATGACAATTTGATAAGTAGTAACATTTAATTGCTTTGAAAGTAAAAAAAGAGTGGGTTTGGCTTTTTGGTCACCCAATTAAGGGGAGAGCATATACCTACCACTTTCGGGACACACAATATAAGTGTTCTTTTTAACCTTTTCAAAGCAATTGTTGGCTAAGTCCTATTTGGAGATGTTGCTCCAACAAGCATAGTGTTTATTTTAGCTTTTTTAGAAGTCTATGTGCAACTATTTTAGAGAAGTTACTAAAAATACAAGTTGCTTGTTGTCAATTTATCCTCTTAGTTAGACTAAATGAACAAGACATGATATATTACTTCCCAAAATAAGGCCTTTACTTAACTAGATGAGGAAATGCATAAAATTTGCCTTAAACACCATCCTGCATATGCATGTTAGTAGTTTGAAAAATCTAATTTCTTGGACATTCGAGCCTGCAAGAAAATTTTGTTTGTTGGAAACAAAAGTGCTATTCTAACATATGTGCTATCTTTCTCCTCAAAAGCACTAACCTGTAGAGAAAAAGAACTAACCTAGACTTCAAAAGTGCTGCTCTATAGATAGAAAAGTATGATATCTTTAATAAATGCGCTAATCTAGAGGACAAAAGCGCTAACCTAGAAGACAAAAGCGCTAACCGACGATGCTAAAGCATAGATTTTTAGATAAAAGTGCTAACCTGCATGGCATATGCACTAACCTATGATGCAAATGCGCTAACCTAAGAGCAAAAGTGCTGTCAGAATTCACATATGCGTGAATTTGCATTACAAATGTGTTAATTTTACTTTTTGCAAGATTTTTAAAGGTATATGCGAGGTCCATGAGCCCCACGATGGGCACCAAAATGTGTCGACTTGAATTTCATCCTCAGAATGCTACCTGCAACAAGTTAGTTTCACAAAATACAAATGGAAATGTTATAGGAAATCCAAACTCAACCAATGAAACTACATGAAATATATATGAAATAAAAAATATTAATATTACCTTCATGGTTTATGTCTCATTGTCTCCTAACTCCACTATTCCTAGTTGTAGATGGTGTTCTCTCAGACAATGCATTGATAGCTTCCAAGATTGCATATGAGGAATGGACTGAGAACTGATAGTTAACTAATGCTATGATATGCAATACTACATGATTATGCTATATGATAATTGCTATTTTTCTTCAAGATTAAAACTCACGGATACAAATGATTTGCTTGAAAATGCACATGAAGTCTCTTGAAGTCTAACTTTCTCTCAAATGAAGCTCTTGATTTTATAGACTTTGAGAGGATGAGATGATGTGGCTTAGATCAACAGTCATGATAGGATCTATAGATCTGGATGGCTGTGAGCAAAGGTGAAGGTTGAGAGAAAGGGGGAAGGAGAAGACAAGTGTCACTCATCTCACCTTGACTGGGTTGCTGACTGAGAGAATCTAGGGATAGTTGGAGAAGATTTAGGCATGATAGGACAAGTGGACTCAAGTCCTTCCTAAGATGTGGGGGGTGTTGGAGAGAATATAGGAAATGGTTATGAAATATGTGTACGTACACAATATTCATTGAATTTGGAGGTTGAAGATTAATGATGAATTAATATTTAAGAAATATTAATTTCCTTAGCCACATGATGGATGAGTTGGCAAGGGGAAGATGAAGTGGAGATGGAAGGGTGAGTTGGGAAAGGGATTTAAATAATTTAGAAATTATTTAATATTTGAGACTATAGGATAGGAGAATAACCATTAAATATTAGAATATTTAATTGTTTGGAGAAGATAATTAAATATTAGATATTTAATTAACTTGGTTAAAAGGATAATTAAATATTAGATATTTAATTATTTTAGAGGAATAAAATAGATGAATTAATTAATAAAATATTAATTAATAGAAAGATACGAAAATGAATTAAATAAATTAATCTTTTCAAATTAACTATTTAATAGAAGAATAATTATTAAATAAATATAAAATATTTATTTAATTGCTCATAGCCATTTTTATGTGTATACACCAATAGTTGAGGATGTTGGCCATTTGGTGGAATTGATTATGTATTGCATTGATGTTTTGTCATTGATGCCAACACTAGTTGTTTGGACACTTTACCGACACCCTTCTGGTCCTGGTAGGTTGAGTGGTTTCTGGTTGATTTGGATCCAACATGATCTAGTACGCTCCGATATGATTTGGTTGTGGAATTGGCTTAATTATGATACCCATGTTCATATTCAGTAAGTTGGTTTTGGTCAGGTGATTGGATGCTATCCTATTTGCTTAGAAGTCTGGCTTCTGGTTTCAGCGAGGGTTTCACTGATAGAGATTTTGATGATGATATTGGATGAATTGCATAAGTGGTGTTGGTGCAGCTTCTGGTGGAGTTTTAGGATCCTGATGGTGATCATGTTTGAGACTTGGTGGATGGAGATCATTGCTATAGCATGTGGACCTATACTGGGTCCCAGTTTATCTAGGTTATGGACCGAATTTAATGTAACGTATGGTTTGGACCTCTCGATGTGTTTCTGGGATGTCTTATGTGTTGGATATTATATGTTTGGTCTAAGGCCAACATGGTTTGTAATTATATAATTGGCTTATTGTTTGGTGGCTGACTTGATTGTTTATGGTCGAGGGTTTGTATATATAGATATAAGATCTCATTGTATATCATCATGGTTATGGGAAATGAATGTAATGTGCAAATAATGTAATATCATTCAGGTAGAGGATTTGGTCATCATTAGAGATCAAATTGGGTTTATGTAAGAGGATTTAGTCCTTCGGTATTGAGCTTAAACGAAACTATACTCAGGCATAGGAGATGTTATCTTTTGCAGTTCAACACTTCTCCGTATTGTAGTATGGATTTTTATGTAGTCAATGAGGCTCCTTTTGTGATGAGCAACGTGCTCTAAGATATTGGCCTTTTTGCAAGTGCACGCCCCTCAATTTTAATTCACATACTTACTACAGAAGTATTATCTGACTATGGGTAGGCTTCCCACTATGGTTTTTCCCTTTACTGAGTTTTCCACGTATAAATCTTGGTGTCATGTAGATGGTATTTATTCTGTTTATTGTTTATGCTTGATTAGTTTAACTGCTATTCCGGTATTAATGTTTTGGGTTTCGGTATTAAAGTTTTAACTGGTAATGGTTCCGGTAATCTGTGACAACTAATTCACCCCCCTCTTAGTTGTCTTCCAGTTATTCAAACTGTCTAACAATTAGTATCAAAGATTTGGTCCTCTCTACAGAAAGCTTAACCGCTTGAGGAAGATCCTATGGTGACTAACAGTTCAAGTTCATACAGTTCATCTCGAGCTATCTTTTGGAGAGAAATTCCTAGGCTTGATGGAACAAATTACATAGTATGGAATATTTGGATGGAGACTCATATGAGATATCTTGGCAAGGAGATTTGGGAGATCACACAGAATGGTGTCACACCTTATAATCCAACATCTGGAAATCCTCCTCTAGCAAACCTTGATAAGGAGCTTGAGAATGATTGTAGAGAAAGAGAAACCCTACTGTGTGCACTTTCTGATCAACAAATAATGGGATTAACTGACAAATCATTTGGAAAGGCTATATGGGATAAGTTGGAGATTCTTAATGAAGGTGACCCTATAGTGAAGATTGCTAAACTTGATGATTATCAGTGAGATATGAAAATTTGAAGATGGAAGAAGATGAAAGGATTACAACATTCATGGAAAGGGTAAATGAGATTGTTATGAGAATTCAATGTTGTGGTGGAACTCAGAGCAAAGATGAAATTGTTTCTAAAGTTTTGAGAGCCCTATCACCAGCTTACAAAATGAAGGCTACTGCTATTAATGAGTTGAGAAAAATGACTAATACATCTATCAATGGAGATACTTTGGTTGGGAAACTATCTGCTTTTGAGCTAGAAGAATTTGGACCTTTTGGAGTTGTGAAGATTGAACCTTCTTTTCATGCATCTACATCTACAACTAATAAGAAAGATTGGAAAGCTTTATATGCAAAGGAATTGGAAGATATGAAGAGAGAAGATGATGAGTTTGAGCAACTTGAAGTACTATTTGCTAGAAGATTACCTAAAGGACCTGTAGGAAGTAAGTATGTAGGAAAAGTACCTTTTAAATGTTTTGCATGTAATAAGATTGGTCATTTTGCATCTAGATGTCCTGAAAGGAATTCAAGATTTGAAGAAAGAGTTAGAAGATCATTTAAGCCCAACCTTGGATATTAGAACAAGTATAAGTACATGAAAAACAAAGATAAATCATGCTACATAGCGGATGAGGAAGGCATTACTGATTCTGATGATGAACTGACAGAAGACTTTGCTAGTGGTTCCAAGAATGGAAAGGAATGGGTGTTCCTCGCTACCAAGGAAGATGTTCCGGCACTAGAAAAGAATGTACCTAAAGAGAAGGCACTTGCTGCTAAAATTAAAGACAAGGATGAATGGGTAATTGACAGTGGTTGTTCACATCATATGACTGTAGATAAAGGGAAGTTTCTATCTTTGCAGAAATTTGATGGCGGTCTAGTTAGATTTGGAGATGACAAAGCATGTATGATTAAAAGAAAAGGAACTATATCATTGGATGGTAAGAATAATACTGACTATGTTTATTATTTTGAAGGTTTAAAGCATAATCTTTTGAGTGTAGGACAATTGGTGGATAAGGGATTTCAATTATAGTTCAAGGATGCAAAATGCAAAATCATTAATAGATCTGGTTTGGAGATTGCAACCGGTACACAGATAAAAGGTAACATATTCATTTGAACTCCAGTGAGAAGACATGTTTGATTACATAGATTGATGAGAGTTGGCTATGACATAAAAGGCCATGTCATGTGAATTTTGATTGTATTGTAAAGATCAATTCAACTAAGGTAGTTAGGGATATACCTAAGATTATGAAGCCCTATAATCTGATATGTAAAGAATGTCAAATGGGTAAATGGGTCAGAACCTCTTTTAGGAGTACACACAATAAATAAAATTATGTTCTTGATCTTATTCATACTTATTTGTGTGGCCCTGCTAGATTTAAAAGTTTTCAAGGTGATAGATATTTCATGCTAATCATTGATGATTATTCTAGAATGATGTGGGTTACTTTTCTAATAGAAAAATCTGAGGCATTTGAAAAGTTTAAAATATTTAAGGCTAAAGTGGAAACTGAGATAGGATTGAAGATTAAATGTTTGAGGTTAGATCTTGATGGAGAATTCACATTCGATGAGTTTAATAACTTTTGTGAGAAGCATGGTATAAGAAGACAATTTTCTACTCCCCGGACACCTCAATAGAATGGAGTTGTGGAAAATAAGAACATTACTATCTTGGATGCTGCTAAAACAATGATGATGGAAGCTAGTCTACCTCATATCTACTGGAGAGAAGCAATGAGCATAGTGGTTTATACATTCAACGAAGTACATATCAAAGGAGAAACCGAGAAGACACCTTATGAATTATGGTTTGGCAATGCACCTACAGTTAAGTATTTCAGAATCTTTGGTAGTAAATGTTATATCAGGGGAGATGATATCATTGGAAAATTTGATCCTAGATGTGTTGAAGGTATATTTATTGGTTATTCTAATGAAAGAAAAGCATATAGATGTTATAACAAGAGATTTGTAGAGAATTGTGGAGAGTGATAATGTCAAAGTAGATGAGCTAAACAAAAGTCAAATAAGAGTTTATGAGAAGGAACCAGTGGTGGAAATGATTATACCTGAACCGGTAGCACCTTTATCGGACTATAGTGTTGAACCATTTACTCTGGTAGTATCAAATAATTCTATAGTAACTGAAGAACGGGGAAGAGGAATGAAGAGTCAGAGGACTCCTAGGTATGTGAGATTGAATCATTCAGAAGATTAGATCATTGGGGATAAGACCAAGGGATTAATGACAAGAACAAGACTGGCAACTAATGAGTTATATTTAATTTCACAAGTTGAACCGGTATCATTATTCGAAGCATGTAAAGATGAATATTGGTTGAAAGCTATAGAAGAATAATTAGATTAGATTGAGAAAAACAATTCATGGACTCTAGTTCCCCAACCTAAAAATAAAAATATTATTGGAACTAAATGGATTTTTACAAATAAATTGAATGAGGATGGTCAAGTTATAAGGAATAAGGCTAGATATTGGTTTGTAAAGGATATTGTTAGAAGGAAGGAACTGATTATGGAGAGACTTTTGGACCTGTAGCTAGGATTGAAGTTGTAAGATTATTTTTTGCCTATGCTACTTATAAAAAATACAAGGTTTATCAGATGGATGCTAAATGTGCATTTTTGAATGGGGATATTGATGAGGAAGTTTATATTGAGCAACGTAATGGTTTTTCACTATTAGATGATACAAACATGGTTTATAGGTTAAGGAAAGCTTTATATGGATTGAAACAAGCACCTAGAGCTTGGTATGGAATGTTGGATAAATATCTTTTGAAGCTTGGTTTTACTAAGGGTAGTGTTGACACTAATTTATATTATAAGATCGCTGATGATGATATACTAATTATTGAAGTATTTATTGATGACATTATTTTTGGAGGTGAAGATAAGTTATTCATAGAATTTTCTAAGAATATGGAGAAAGAATTTGAGATGTCTATGATTGGTGAGATGAATTTTTTTTTAGGTTTGCAGATTACTCAGAATGACAAAGGTATTTTTATCTATCAAACTAAGTATACTAAGGAATTGTTGAAGAAATTTGGTATGGGATATTCTAAATCGGTAAGTATTCCTATGGTTACAAGTGAGAAATTGACAAGAAAATATGTTTCTACACCGATAAATCCTACAAGATAAAAATCTATGATTGGAGGTCTGCATTATTTGACTCATACTAGGCCTGACATAATGAATTTTGTTTGTATTGTTTCAAGATTTTAGAGTGATCCTAGAGAAAATCATGAGATTGCGGTGAAAAGGATTTTTAGATACTTGCAAGGTACATTAGAATATGGTTTGTGGTACCCTAAGGATGATGACTTTACTTTATGTGCATATACAAATGCTGATTGGGATGGAGATGTTGATGACCAGAAAAGTACTTTCGGTGGAGCTTTCTTTCTTGGAAATAAGTTGGTTTCATGGATCAACAAGAAAAAGTTATGTACTTCTTTATCTACCGCTGAAGTTGAGTATGTTGCTGCTGCTACTAACTGTATACAAGTTTTATGGATGAAGCAAATGTTGAAGGATATAAAGGTGGATTGTATTACATTGGTAGTCATTCACTGTGATAACTCTACTGCTATTGATATATCAAAGAATCCGGTATTTCATTCGAAGACAAATCACATATCTATCAAGTATAATTTTTTGAAGGAAAAGGTGGAAGCAAATGAAGTTATATTGGTTTATGTGAACAATAAAGAGCATATTGCAGATATTTTCACTAAACCTTTGCCCAAGGAATCGTTTGAGTACCTGAGAGAAAGATTGGGAGTTTTTTCCCTTTCGGTAGAGACTTGATTGATGTGGTTTGGCATCAGTCCCATATGCATTATCAGTGATACTATTCATTTCAACACTAATGTGGAGATGCTACTACTTAAGGGAAGTAGTCATCTTTGTGATTCAGTAATTTATGTTTTTTCTTTAATATTTTTGTCAGATCTTTGGCATTGATGTCAAAGGGGGAGTGATATTGATGTGAAAAAGAAAAAGAAAAAGGGAGAGATATATGTATAATTCAGAGCTTTACAGAGATATTATTCATAGGGGGAGTTTGGTCTTTATTTCAAAGTTTTATGTAGGATATTGTTGGTTATTTTCCATTGGGGGAGACTTGTTTGGCATTTATTGGTACTTAGATGTTTTTCACATCTAGTGTTGTCATCAATGCCAAAGGGGGAGATTGTTGGCCATTTGGTGGAATTGATTATTTGTTGCATTGATGTTTTGTCATTGATTCCAACACTAGCTGTTTGGATGCTTTACCGACACCCTTCTGGTCCTGGTATGTTGAGGGGTTTCTGGTTGATTTGGTTATGGAATTGGCTTAATCATGATACTCATGTTCATATTCAATAAGTTGGTTTTGGTCTAGTGATCGGATGCTATCCTATTTTCTTAGAAGCTTGACTTCTAGTTCCGGCGAGGGTTTTACTGGCAGAGCTTTTGATGAATTGTATAAGTTGTGTTGGTGTAGCTTCTAGTGGAGTTTTAGGATGCTGATGGTGATCATGTTCAAGACTTGACAGATGGAGATCATTGCTATAGGGTGTGGACCTATATTGGGTCCCGGTTGATCTAGGTTATTGACCGGCTTTAATGTAACATATGGTTTGGACCTCTCGATGTGTTTTTGGTATGTCTTATATGTTTGATATTATTTGTTTGGTCTAAGGCCGACATGGTTTGTAATTGTGTAATTGGTTTATTGTTTGGTGGCCAACCTAATTGTTTATGGTCGAGGGTTTGTATATATAAATGTAAGATCTCATTGTAGTGGTTATGAGAAAGGAATTTAATGTGCGAATAATGTAATATCATTTAGGTAGAGGATTTGGTCAATCATTGGAGATCGAGTTGGGTTTATGTAAGAGGATTTAGTCCTCCAGTATTGATCTTAACCAAAACTATACTCAGGCATAGGAGAGGCTATCTTTTGCAGTAAAAAACTTCTTCGGATTGTGGTCTGGATTTCTATGTTGTCAGTGAGGCTCCTTTTGTGATGAGTAGTGTGCTATAGGCTATTGGCCTTTCTACAAGTGTAGGCCCCTCAATTTTAATTCACATACTTACTGCAGAAGTATTATCTGACTATGGGTAGGCTTCCCACCATGGTTTTTCCCTTTATCAGAATTTCCATGTATAAATCTTGGTGTCATGTGGATGGTATTTATTTTGTGATTATTGTTTATGCTTAATTAGTTTAACTGCTATTTTGATATTAATGTTTTGGGTTCTGGTATTAAAGTTTTAACTACTAATGGTTCCTGTAATCAGTGACAACTGATTCACCCCCCCCCTCTTAGTTGTCTTCCAGTTATTTTAACTGTCTAACAGAGGATGATGATGATGACTCAATCAACATAAAAGGTCCAACAGACATGGATAATGTGAGTGCTTCTGAGTTAATGGGGATTGCTACTACTATGCAATCCCATGCACATAAGAAGAGGTTGAAAGAGCAGAAACAAAAAGCAGAGACCATTCAAACTGTTGTTGAAATTTTGTCAAGTCTCCTATGAGAGACTGATACATATAATCTATCTAACCCTATTGCAAAGTTTGGATAGTTAGTTATTGATGCCAGTGAACAACTAAAATCAATTGAAGAGGCATCTCATGCTTTAGCAGAAAAATATTACAATAAGAGAAGGGGAGAACAATTGATTTCAAAAATTGACAAAGATAAGCTTGCTTTAACAGTGAACAAAGATCTTTTGAAAACCAGAATAGAAACTGGAGGTAAAATTTTGGCCACTATATCTAAAGTATCATTATTTTGTTCCGACTTAAAGAAAAAGAGAGAAGATACAAAGAGGGAACTAGAAAGGATAAGTGAAGCATACATATAGGTACATGACCCCGCTTTGTCTTTTGGTAAATCAGTTGATGCCTTACAACACATATTAGAAATTTATGATTTTGAACAAGTGAAGTGGATAGGATCCTTGAAGGAGTTGAAGAATCAGTTTATTCTAAAAGTTAAAATTTTATAGAGAGCATACAGGGAGTCTGAAGCAATTTTGGCTACCCTAGAGATGAGTACAGTTGATGCCATGGAGGAGTTTGCAGCTCAGATCTTGACACATGTTGAGATTACCAAGACATTGTTAGAAACTTGGGACAATGATCTAAAACACTTGAAGTCTCATTTTAGTGATGTTTTCTTAATAATTACATTGCAAAGACCTTAAAACTTTTATCTCTATATATACATGCAGTTTTGGATGACAATTTTGATGTAATATATGTATTTTACTTCTTTATTTGGCATTGTTGCCAAAGGGGGAGTAGAATTAATTTAAGTAAGTCAAAATTTTATATGTATTGTTAAGGGGGAGTAATGATTTCATTTTTGTAATGGAATGCAATTGCTAAGGGGGAGTGTATGTCATGAAGTCAATTTTTGTTTTGCACACTTGGTTGACAAAATTTTCCTAAGTGTTTCCATCAATGCCAAAGGGGGAGATTGTTGGCATTTGATCATTTGTACTAAATCGGTAATGTGTGTTTGCTTGATGCAACCGATATATGTCTGTTGTGCATAAAGATTAGATTTATTTATGATGAATATTTTGTATGTTGTTATTGATGGCAACTATGTTTCTTTAAGTCATATAAGTCCTACAATTCAACCAGCTAGATGTAACCAGTAAAGTAGAGGCAGCTTTATCAAAATCAGCAATTAGGACTTCAACTGATAAATCATAGACTATTACATTCTGACAACCGGTACATAAAAATAATGAAGATTGAGATGATGTGGTTTTGCAGAAGCATTGAAGAATATCAGATGAAGATATGTTTGTTACTGCATGTACTAAACTGATCAGGTGAACGAGATTTGTTTGACAAAACATATTAGTGGATGGAGACTTAACCGGTAGTGATGAAAATCACTCAGATCGGTAAAATGACATAGAATTGGATTTTTTATGTCAGTGGCTGACATAACTAAAGCGTACAATGCAAGATTGTCTAGATTCATTGAACCTAGGGAATTGTAATAATGTTCTAGCCAACCTTATGATAATTTTAATTATGTGATGAGGTATGAAAGGATATATACATGAGCTTGATAGTGTGATAGATGATGAGCGAAATCAGAGGATTTGAGAGATGAAGTCTTTGTGATGTTGTAATGTTCTAAAGTGGATCTCATCAGACAAAGAAGGTGTTATACTAAGATCATTTGTACTTGTTGTCTCCCTAATAGTTGCAGCAAGAAAATCCTCTTACAAGGTCACTCCTAATAGGGTGCAGTCAGATCCTAACAGTTCTGATCATTAAATCCTTTAACTAGGTGACACATTAGTTTATGTTTTCAAATCCCATTAACTTGGGTAGCTCCTAACAGGGCTAGTCCTCACAAGCCTATTTGTAAAGCTCTTAATCAGGCTTAGACAATTCTAACAGGGTGTGCCCCTAAGTGGGTGTTGTAGACCTTAACCGGTCAGATCTCTATACTGCAGATAGTGGATGTTGTGGGTACTAACTCCCACCATGGTTTTTTTCATTTGGGTTTTCCACATATAATCTCTTGTGTCGTGTGGTTTATGCTTTGTGTGGCGATTTCATACTTGGTGTTATTTCTTACAAGTCTATTGAGTTTTAAGTTGGTGAAATTGGTATTTAGATTTGTATTGTTTTTACTATCACTTATTCACCCCCCCTCTTAGTGCCTTATAAGTTCATCAGTTCCTATAATCTTCAAACACCTTCTTTCCTAAACTTTTTGAACAATGAAATTTCATCTTTGGACCACAAACTAGACATTCAAAATTTTCATTTGTTTGAAGACCTGCAATATCATATATAATTGGATCAAATATGTCAATTTTTATAATTATATATAAAGAATAGATTGTTTAAAAAACATGCATGATATCTACTTCATGAAATTAAATATAATTAAAGTGTAGTCGAACATTATAACATACCACAAAAATGTGTTAGCCTTGGTGCATCATGAATTGTCCATACAAGCATTGCATAGAATTGAAATTGTCTTTGTCCTATTGGTCTACAAAAGTCATACATAATGACACCATTCCATAACTTTAGTAACTCGTCAATAAGAGGCTTGATATATACTTTCATATCTTTAACTTGGTACTTACCTAGTTGAATGAAGATAAACATTACATAATTATTATAACCATTTTACTATAATATATATAAATTAATCTACATTACTATTAAATGAAAAAGATATGTCATTATACAACAAATAAGACAAATGAGATGCTACTATGTTAAAGAAAATTGATGTAAACAAATACCTGGAACAATCATTTCCAACATTATGTGCTCCCTCTTTATTGACATCCATAGAGGAATGTAATTGTTGATAACAAAAATAGGCCACACCAAGTAAATAGGTCTCATCTCTCCAAATAGAATGACATCGTCCACTGCCAATGAAAGCCTGAGATTATGAGGTTATTCTTTAAAGTGTGGCCATTTTTTCCTCCGTGTCTCTAAATGAAGAACCATCTGCAGGAATTTGAAGAATGTCATCTCCACTTCTATTCTGTGCATGGTAATCCATAAATTACGCTAAGCTTTCACACCTAAATAATCATTGCATATGTGGAATAATGGGAATATAACAAAGAACCTTGTGAGCCACCTTTTTTGTTACTTGATCTATTCGATATCTACTTATATGACATTCTAGTTATTCTGTTGCAAATTCATGTTATTTATGATATAAAATATGATCATTGGGACATGCATCTATTGCTTGATACTCCATTCCAATATCTTTCATAATGGCCGATAAAACTCGGTATGAGCGAGGTAAAATATTTGATGGTGGTAACAAAAATTCAC